>NW_008824676.1:609881-612761 GCF_000699105.1 Pygoscelis adeliae
TCCCACCGCTGGGGCTGTTGGCTGCGCTCCGCCATGGCACACGCTGGCCGGCCGGCCTGGCCCCTTCATGGACATCCCCCCGCCCGAGAGCTCACCGGGGGCTGCCGCCTGCGGCAGGGTTTGGTGAGAAGGCATCAGGGCAGATGTGTTGTCCTCAGGGTCAAGGGCTGCTGTGCTATAGCGTCCACTGGAACAGAAGGTAAAACTCACAGGCTAAAGCGGGGCAATCTGTCCTTCTTACTAGTGTTTCGTAGGTAATGGAAGCGGGTTATAAGATGTTCTTGGGAATGTAATTCGCTTTAGTGAACAAATACCCTGAGCCAAGCTGAGTGCTGATTTACATGCTTTGTAACGACACATATTTCACGGGAGTGCAGAATTTGATCCATCACACTAAGCATATTGCACTGTATAATGAAATATTGGGAGCAATAAACAAGACCTTTGGCAACTCTTCTGATGAAGTTTTCCAGTAAAACCTTTTGTTTAAGGCCAGATCCACAGAAAAGCTGACATGCTGATGTGCAGAACACAGGCCCTGGAGTCCACAACTGAGCCCTCAAAATCGCTGCCTGCCTGCTGCGTGCTGCCCATGCTCACCGCTGCTCGTGGCACTGGCGCGCACCCGCATGCAGAGACCGGCAGGGTGGGAGCCCATGAAAAGCCGAAGAGGAGAAGTTGCTCAGCATGTCCGGCAGTCACCTGCAGACAGGGGGTCAAGGGCACAAGCCCACCCTGCCCGGGTGCAGGGAGACGACAGGAAGGGTGCTGGGAGAGCAGCTTAGTCACAAACTCTCCCAAAAACCTCAGCACAAGCAAGTGGTGTGTAAAACTCACAGGCTAAAGGCTTAGTTGATGGCTAAGGACAAGTATAAAAGAATAGCACCAAAAAAGTAGGAACACTATCAGAAAGCCCGAGGCACAAATGAAAGCCAGCTAGCAAGGGAGTTAAAAAGCACCAATAAAACTTTCTGTGAGTTGTTAATGGCAAGAAGGCAACCAAGGAGAGTTGTTCTGCTGCTCTGTGCGGAGGGAAAGCTGTCAATGGGGAGCAGAGGCTGTTACGGGTGCTTCGCCGTGAAGATGGGAGGAGGTGCTGGGAAGGGTTCTGTGGGGGTCTGTCCTCGCCAGCTACTATCCGATATTTTCATTAGCAGCCAGCGTGGTGGGGTAGAGAGTGTGCTTATTAAACCGGTGGGCAGCACTCAGCTGGGAGGAGCTGTGAGCGCACTGGAGGATGGGATGAGAGTTAGGAACGATCCTGCGGTGCAGTGCGGAGGAGCCCGAAGGAGCGTGGTCGGGAATAATTAACATCACAGCCAGGGACGGAGATGACCGCCCGGGTCTGCAGAAGAGAGGGCGGCTGGCCGCAAGCCCAGCGTGGGTCAGCCGGGTGAGGTGATGAGGAGCAGGCGGGGAGCTGCTGTGCGGGTGATGCTCCGAGAGAGCCCTTCACCCCGTAGGGCTCCCTGCGTCAAAGGAGAGCCTGAGAGTGGCCCCAGGGACCCCTCCTCACCGCCCCCACGCAGCCCTGGGCTCGCCGCTGCTCCCCGGACCGGCTCCCTCCCAGCTGCGGGGCCGGCAGGGACATAGAATCATAGAATCATAGAATCATTAAGGTTGGAAGAGACCTCCAAGATCATCGAGTCCAACCGTCAACCCAACACCCCCATGCCCACTAAACCATGTCCCTAAGCACCTCATCTACCCATCTTTTAAATACCTCCAGGGATGGTGACTCAACCACTTCCCTGGGCAGCCTGTTCCAATGTTTAACCACTCTTTCAGTAAAGAAATTTTTCCTCACATCCAATCTAAACCTCCCCTGGCGCAACTTGAGGCCATTTCCTCTCGTCCTTTCGCCAGTTACTTGGGAGAAGAGACCAACACCCACCTCGCTACAACCTCCTGTCAGGGAGTTGTAGAGGTTTTTGCCTGCTGCTTGGCTGGGATGGTGCTTTTCACTCTTTGCCAACCACCCAGTGTGCCTGCAGCGCGGGAACATTAAACGCTGCTATGGGCCACGGTCCTTCGCAGTCACACCACTGGTGTTTGGTTCATGCCGATTACTGTCGCTCACCCGTCATTAATCCATGCAAGTATTTCCGTGGGTCAGGTATTCCTGCGTGGGGATTTTTGATGGGGCATTTTTGGTGTTATTTAACATCGATTTCACTGGCCTAAAATATGCCTGGAGCTTGCACAAGGGCCATGGAAACAGAGTAACCAGAACTCCATATACCAGCTCGAAGTGAAAAACGTGTAAGTCAAACTTTACTCTGTATTATTGCTACTACCTGGCTGGAGGTGCGTGGGGCTGGACTCCCCTGGGCAGCTCATCCCAAAGTGGGTGTCGGGAGCGGGGCACACAGCAGCACCCCGGGTGCCTGTGCCTTCCCACTGCACCGGCAGACCCCAGGGGAGGGGTTCCACCGCAGGCAGCTGCCTGGGGACCCCTAACAGCCGACGGGTTTTTGCATTGCGTGAGCCGGGGTTTCCTTCTAATCTGGGGTGCGTGAAGTCTCTCTGCAACAGGGGTCTCCATCCCCTATGGCAAATCCCACCTGCAGAGACCTCGAATTTGGGAACTTTTCTGAAAACGGGACTTTGCTCCCTTTTGGCATGCACTGGATCTTGGATAATTATTTCAGTCGGATTATTGTCGAGCTGGTAAGTGTACTTGAATCTGTGAATAGTCTCCGTATTTACCCACTCAGGAAGAAAAAGAATCAGTTATAGTGGGAGAGACCATTAGCTGTTTGGGCTCGTTAGCGTCGAGGGTAATTTGTGCTCATCAGTGTGGTGCAGAAGGAGGCGGGGGGAACTCTGCCTGTTGGCCGGGTGGCACGGGGGGCCGGCACAATGGCAGCCAGTCTGCCT
>NW_008824676.1:612781-614390 GCF_000699105.1 Pygoscelis adeliae
GCGGCTGCGGAGATGCGGGGCTGAGACCACGGGGAGTGAGTGAGTGAGCCCGGCCATGGGCGGCGGGGTGCGCCTTGGGCAGCACTGGGGCCCTCCATGGGGGTCTGTACGCCAGGCACGGGCCTGAGCAAAGCAAATGCCATGTCGACCACAGAGCATCTGTCACCGGTGTCCTGAGAGGAACCAACAGCGGGGGCCTGGCACCAAAACCTTACCTCTCTCACAACCGCGGGGAGTGAGTGAGTGAGCCCGGCCATGGGCGGCGGGGTGCGCCTTGGGCAGCACTGGGGCCCTCCATGGGGGTCTGTACGCCAGGCACGGGCCTGAGCAAAGCAAATGCCATGTCGACCACAGAGCATCTGTCACCGGTGTCCTGAGAGGAACCAACAGCGGGGGCCTGGCACCAAAACCTTACCTCTCTCACAACCGACTCCTGTTAGTCCGGCACCTAAAATAAAACTTGGACTGAATGAAGCCGTGCTCATATTTTGCTAGGGTGGAGTATCCGTGGCATGCTTTCACACAGTCTGAGCACATTTCCAACCCCACAGAGCAGCCTTTAAAACACGGAAGGCTTTTTGATTAAAATGACGATCTGGTGCTCAGCAGAGCGTGCCTACAGCGCGGAAACCCTTCCAGTGCAGGCCCTTCGTTATTATCGACAGTAAGCAGTCCAGGAAATAGTAAGAAGGAAGAGGCGGACACAGCTGAGTTTTACAGACTTTCAATGCACAATAAACCATTTTATTTAAAAACAATGCATTCAATATTGTGTTTTGGCACATGAGTCAATGTTGCAGGCACGTTCACACCAACGAATCACATTGCTGAGAGATCCCAAATGAATCGTCGCATTGTTCGCCACAAACGATGCTCACGACGAGGGTGCGGTACTCCGTCACGAGAAGAGCCAGGGCCTTGCTCACCAGCGCTGCCCACGTGTTTACGGGCACGATGCACCGTGCAGCCCATGCTCAGGCCTTGGGGCTGGGGCCACAGCTGGTACGAAGCACATCAGCCTGCGGGCCCGATCCCGGTCCCTCCGACGCCACGGAGGCTCTCTGCGGGAGCAAGGCTGAACACCAGCTTTGCCTGCAACGTACCACGAGCAGCTTTGCTGCCCGCCTGAGACTGTGCCCTGGCCCTTTACGAACATTAGCCATTTAAAAATAAATAATGCTTTTAGTATGGCCGTTAAACAATGAATCCTTTATTACAATTATGGCATTTTTTTTTCTTTTTTAAAAATATTTATCTTTTTTATTGAAAACAACTCCATCAGGCATTGAACTGTATAGCCATTAGAATAAAGACACATTCATTTACAGAAAACCTGCTTTTTTCTAAACGATTTGTTTTTGCAGCCTTCATTCACAGTTAGTTATATTTCACAAACGCTTGCTTTTTGGTATACTCCACGATTAAAACCGGTAGCCAAAATGACTTTGTTTTAATGTATCTTGCTACCATTCACTGAAAAGATGCAAGCAACAAAAATACAAACCCAAGATGTATAAAAGAAGAGAAGGTAACGCACGTATTTCCACTCTTATGTACACCCCCTCTTCACATCCCCTGCCCGGCGGCCCGATCCCCCCCCCCGACCCCA
>NW_008824676.1:614523-624135 GCF_000699105.1 Pygoscelis adeliae
TCTGCCCGCAGCGCATGGGACACTGTCCTGGCAGCCCAGGGCTGAGTGGGGTCTGCGTCCCGCCGGACCCTTCCCTTGGAGCTAGTCAGAAGGACTTCTCTTGATTTTGTAAACTAAAATGTTTTGTACTTACAAATATTGATCACGTTGCATTACGTGTACTTTCATTTAGCTATATTTGCTTGTCTAGACATTCAGTAATGATAGTGAGTATTTTCTCTGAACCATCAGGAATTTGTTTCGGTGGACAGAGGCAGGAAGATTTTGGGCCAAACAGAAGAGAAAGAAGAGTCTAGCCAAGGTGATACCGAATGCAGGTGCCATTTACTATCCTGAGCAGGGAGGGCGGCAGCCGGCACCTCCCTGCCCCAGGGAGCTGCATTCGCTAGAGGGGAGCAGCTTGCTTATTTAATGGAAAAGCATTTTCTGCCGGAGAGAGGCAGATCCAGAGAGCCTCTCCTCCTCAGCCGCTGTCTTCTCTGCAGCCTTCAGTCCTCGCCTCTCCATCAGACCCCACCACCACCTATCGCCTTCCTCCCGAAGTGCAGCAGCCCACCGCGAGCGGCCAAGCCTGGACCGTCTCTGAGGGCACCTCTGAGCTGAGGGACACCAGCCAGCGCCGAGGGCTCCTCCAGGGCTCCTCCCCGCCACCCAGCACTGACTTCCTCCAGCTCAAAGGGAGACCTGATTTTCTACAAAACCAGAATTACACGTGCCATAAGCCCGGCGACGTGAGAAAAGGACGCCGAGCCCAGACCTGTCAGAGCAAACACTTGGGGCGGGGGGGAGGCACCCCACTTTACCGCTCTGGGATGCACAGTGCCCTAACGTGAGGTCCTACAAGAAAACCAGCCTGAAAATGGGGGTTTAGGAAAGAGCCCAGTCTGACCGCGAGGCATCAGGAGGGTCTTTTTCTGCCTGGGGGAGCAGAGCCCACCCTGGGCCGCTGCTGGTCCCACCAGTCGGCACAAGCTGCCCTTCCCCTCTGGTCTCTCTATAAAAGCAGAATTCAAAGAGCATCTAAGAAACAGGCAAAACCAAAAGATGCGCATTTTAAGATGATTTTCCACATTGCAACAGCTTGGACAAAAAATATTGATACTAAGAAGCAATTTACTTTGGGCTGTATTGCGCCATTGATTTTGGGGCAGAACTCCCCATTAAAATCAATGATTCTGAAATGTTCAATGTGGTTCTGAAAAATCGATGGGGAGTTTTGCTTAAAAATCAATGATATAATATGGCGCTCTGTCAATAATTTTTCTGTATTCCCATTTCCGAATATTTGCAGTCATTTTTGTGCTTCCTTCTCTGCACTCAGTGCCTCTTTGTGCCTCTGCAAAGTTCCAGCTGTGCTGTGAGGGCCATCCCCTGGGACCGACGGGGGGTCCCGTCCCTCTCTGGGGGCAGGAGGGGGCTGCAGAGCGCCAGGGCTCCCCCCAGAGACCCCCCCAGCGGGGTCTGCTGCCTTCAGTCGTAACGGGACCTCGCCGCAGGCGCGATGAACCTGAGAGAGATGCTCCATTTGCTGAAATTAAGCAAGATCAAATGAAGGTACTGTGCGTTAAAACACCTTTCCATCACCATCCTCTCCACAGTCCGGGGGCACGTGAGGTGCTGTGTCCCTGGCGCTCTCTGGGCTGGGGGTGAGTGGGGCATCGCAGACCTCCCAAGCACAGCTGTGGGAAACAGGCTGGGGTTGCGAGTTGTGGGGGGCACAGAAATTCCAACTGTGGGCAATTTTCCCAAGTTTATTGTGATTAGGAAGGGAAATAAAATTTAAAAAAATAAATTATGAAAAATTAAAAAACTATCCCAGGGCAATTTAGGTTTTTGATTTCAACTTCTTTTACATTTTATCTTCTCTCCCGGGTGCTCTAAAGCAGTAGTTTGAGCGGAGAGAAAATGTGCACTGCTCAGGAAAGACCGACCGAGGCCCTTGGGCATGCCAGCACTGATGCCTTCTCCTCCCGCACGGGCTCTCGGGGAGAGGCAGGGTGCTGCAGCTCCACACAAGCTTTGCTGCTCAGGTGCAGCAGCCACGCAAGCCCTTGCAGCTCCTTCAGCATGGGGAAATCCACTTCTGCCACCAGCCCTCTCCGGGGACGCTGGGGACAGGGTTGGGTCACAGCAGGTGGCCCATCCCATACAGCTCCCCAGCATCTCACAGTGCACCCGCGGCCAGTTTGACTCCGGAGACCTTCCCATCCCAGTTTCACTATGCAGTTACACGGCAGGTTCATCTGTTTCCACACTGGGCGTGCCAGTATCCAGTGCCCTTGCCAGTGTCGGTGCCCCGCCACCGGTCCCGCTGCCGTTCGGGGAGGAGGTGCGTGGAGCCGCCGGGGGAGACGTGCAATGAACCTCTCACCCCAGGCTGAGCATCCCCATTGCAAAAAGGGGACACAGGAGGTGCACAGACGGAAATACGTTTGTTTAGGCTAATGAATATTTACTTGTGACTACACCTAATTTAAAGTAGTTATGTCATGTAAACGCCGTGCAGCAGCCAAGCAGGATCTGCCAGTGCAATTTCCCATTGGGAGCCAGCAGCCGAAAATTGTATAGAGCACATTGGCCTCCACTTTCATGCCAATAGAATGATAATAGTTCACATCTCTTCACTTTGCTGATTAAAAATGATCGTTCTCTACATGAAATTGATAAAATGCCTCTTAATTAAAATATCTGGCATTAACCTCAAGCCAACAGGCATCACTCGGGGTTCAGGGTGACCCTTCTCCCCCTGCGGGCTCTTTGCCGAGCTGGGTCCTGGCCGCTGGGCACACCTTCACCATGCACCTCAGTGACCTGCAAAGCGATCCGCCTGCCTTAGCGAACATGCATCTGCTGTACAGCTCAATAGGAAATTATATCAGAAATGATTAATTACTGTACTTCATTAACAACCAGTGCAGAACTCTTCCTTCCCTGTGCAATTTCCCTTTTTCTGTTTTTGGGCAAAAACAATCCATGTGCTCCTGCACTTAGAGAAGGTTTCCTGCAGGACTCGGTCAGGGCTGGTGCTGCCTGGCTGTTCCCGGCCCCAGCAGCTCCCTGCTGCCCGCTCGGACACGCGGTCCAGGCGGCCAGCGGGCACGGTCCCCCAAACCTCGCCGCCAGGGCCTGCAGGGGTCGGGGGGGCTCCGTCCTTCCCCCAGGGACGCGGGCAGCTGCGAGCAATGGGGACAGCCTGTCCTTGTGCTCTGCAGTGGTCTGTGCTCAGCACAGCCAAACTCTGCTCCCTGGCCCGGGCCCTCGCGCGCGACTACGACACAAATAATACATGATAATATCAAGAACAACTCATATGGCACCATATGGCATAAGACACCACCATCACTGCACGACTATGTCTTCATAATAACAGTTGCTAGAGGTCGTACTCTGCTGTAGGAACAGTGATGAGCGCAGGACCGACACGACAGCACGGAGAGCCGGAGCCCCCGGGAATGCTGAGCCAGGCTTGGCAGCTGGGGAGGGAAGCGCCGCGGTTCCCTGCAGGAGCGGGTCTGTGCACGCTGCGGCACGGGGGAGACCCCAGCCCCTCCACAGCGCACCCCAGCCCTAAACAGCCTTTGAAAAAGCAAAAGCCAGAAAATGTGGGATAATTAAAATGGGGAAGAAAGCCTCCAGCTCCTCCTCCACCCGGGGCACGGCGGAGAGCGGGGGCACAGCTTTGGGGGCCGGCGGAGCTGCAGTGCCGCGGCAGGGTGGCGGCTGGCACCGGGAGATGCTCCGGGCCGCTCAGGTTTGGTGTTGTACTTGAGATCTCCTTCCTCACCTCCTACGTCTGCTTGGAGGTAAAGAGGCTGAGAAAAATTAAAATGTGCCATTTTAAAGTATGATTTTAAATTGGATTTTGCATCTTTTTTCAGTGTATAGTCAGTTCTCAGCATCATACAGAATAGTAGAAAAATGTTAAAATACTTGTAAGTATACTTGTTGTAATAAGAAACCCAGTTATTTTACAGGCTCCTTTATCCTGAGACAAAATGGCCAACATTTTCAAACCGTAAGTGACCCTAAGGTTTGTCCTCTCTACAAACAGCCTGGTTTTCAGTGGTGCTGAGGGAGCCATGTCTTCCTTTGGCTGCCTTGGACGGCTGTTGGTGACGGGAAAATGGGGCCACTAATTTAGTTGTCTGACCATGGATTTAGAGATGTAAATGGGGAAATGTGGTAACGGTATTTCCTCTTCCCTGCACTCCTGCTGCGCTCACTTCCCTTTGAAAACCAGTTCTAAAACCCCCGGCGCCTGGCTGCCATTGCTGCCCGGCCAGTCGGTCCCTGCCCAGCCAGCCCCGCTTGTGGAGCCAAGGGCCGGGCGCAGGGCAGGCTGGGCACCCCTGCCCCTTGGCAGGACCACCACGGGCTGCGGCGAGGGGACAACCGGAGCCTCGCTGACTGGTGGGGCTGGATGGCCCGTCTGCCCCAGCACCCTTAATTGGGCTCATGAAGGCAATTACTGCGCCCTACAGACCCCGCATCGCTGGGCAATACACCCCGTCGCCACCACGGGACGGACGGCACTTTGGGACACACCGAAACACAGAGAGTGCCGACTCCTGCAGCTCTGCAAGGGGAAACATCGCGCTTACCACCGCGGCGGCTGTGCCCGGCCAGCTCCTTGCCCCGCGGTGCTGTGGGGTGCAGCCGGCGGTGGGACCGCACGCACAGGGAGGGGGGAGCGGGGAGCACCGGCGGGCTCTGAGGGTGCAAAGGGACAGGCAGGAGTTCCCGTGCTCCCCGCTCGGAGGGATCGTCCTCCCAAAGGACCCCTCATCGTCGGAGGGTGCGGAGAGCAGGCGCAGAGGGAGGTGCGCCCGCGCTGGGGTTTGGGGCTCTTCTCACCTAACACATCTCCAGAGAAACCTAATATTGTTTGTCCTGGTGGTTTAACTTTAAAATTAAAAGACCAAATAGTATCACACGGATGGGAATGACCATGTTTCAGCCTGGCTAATTTGGACTAGGATTTGGCCCAAATTGAATTAAATGCTGAAGTATTCTGAGAGCGATATAAATGCTTAGCTAAGGTACAAGTCATATTGTGACCTTCTTCTTCACGTTATTCTTAAAAAAATGTAAAATCCAGTAAATATGAAAATATGCAAGCGGTGGAAATCAGGATCCACACTGAAGAACTTGCAAGTGACGATGAACTGGAATTCTGAACTGGCTTTCTCAATTGGCCACGGCAATATATGTACGCTGAGCTATTGATAGCAACATATACAAGAGAAGCAAAACCTTTTAAAATTAGCATTTCTAATTCTAATTGGGAAGGGACAATAAAATTAAGAGATTTAGGGCATTTAGTGGAATGCTAAAATACGAAAATATCTTAAAACATACTTAGTAGCATATCTATAAATGCAAAACATTTCAACTTTGCTGCTGCATGAATAGCATCCACAGAATTTGATAAATGCTTCTGCACTGCTAAATAAGCTTAAACCCTTTGATGAGCAGTGACAAGGGTGACTAAAAAGCATCTTTATATTATGGGGAATATTTTAGGGTTGTTGGTTTTTTTCTTAGAATTATATCTGAAGAATGTTTAATTCGGTTTTGGGCACTTTTTAGACAATCATTTGGCACTTCAAGATTTAGGTTCTTAGGCACAATGCGACAAGGTGAGTTTGGCCAGTCCTTCACCGTGCATCCTGTAGAGCAGCTGGAACTCTGCAGGCAGCTGGTGGGACTCCTGCCACTTGGTCGTGAACTTTGTTCCCTTCTTATCATAGTAGTGGTACGGGAGGTCCTCCCTCGTGTTGGGGTCGAACCCAAAGGGCCAGAATCCATACAAGTGGATCTCTTCACATATGGCAGAAGCAAGGGTATACATGAGAATACCTGTGCTCAGCCGCTTGGGTGACAAGTGTTTGTTCTTCCAGTATCTGTGAAGAAAATAAAGGCGTGTTAGTTTGGGGTGCAAGTAATGCCACAGGTTTGCTGTAACAAAAAAATAATGCTACTGCCTGGAGACCATCAGTGCTGATGCCTGATGGCCTGGATAAGGCAAGGGTTGCTGTTCAGGTCCGTCTGTAACGACCGGGAACGCAAAACAACCTTAGCAGCACTCTGACCGATAGTCTCTTGTGGTCCCCTTCTGAACGTTTTTGGGTTTTAACCAGGAGAGGTAGTGCCTTATCCAGAAAAGTACGATTCACTGGCTCCTGCTCACACGTGCACTTGCTAATGAGGTAGCACATTATCCTCCTTTGATTTATCACAGTTTCCCTTGGACCACCCTGCAGCTGTCTGTCAGCATCCCGGTTTGCTAGCTGAGAAGAGCAAGCTCTTCCCTAAGTGCAGCGTCTCACTCAGCTCCCCCGTACTCCTCCCGTCTGTGGGAGCAGCGGCAGGAGCAGAGCCCGGTGATCGACCCTGCCCCGGCGTGAACAACCAACCCACCTCTGCTGTGCTGGGCATACATCTGTAAAGAAATAACTGAAGTACTTACTGAAGCAACCGCAAACCCGCATTTGCTCTAAAAGCAAGCAGTGTCGGGTCCTGACTTGCTAGACAGTGCCGACCAGATCAGGCATGAACAGGAAAATAAATACAGTTGTATTTGTACAGAGAGAGAGACGTATTTTGACAAGTTAAAAGCAAGGCAAAAATACACACCTGTTAACATGCTGCATTATATTTCCTGGCCAAGCCAACTGGACCTTTAGTTGCCCTCTATGCTCAACAAAGAAGTCAACCAGTGTTCTCGTGACTGTTGCTGACGTGTGGAAGAAAAAAGCGGGGATCCAAAGAATGGCCCCATCAAGCTTTTTCAAACTTAAAAAGAAGTTGTTGCGATCCTGAATGGTCAAAAGATTGTTGTAATACTTTTCCAGGATGCTGGGGTTGAAGGTTGTAAGATTGGTTTTCCTTCCAACATCTTTTTGGAAAGCCTCAGTTGGAGCAAAATTGCAACGAAAAACAAAATCAGATTTATCTATTTCTTGCCCGCACTGACTCCCGGTCAGGATCCCACTGTTTCCAACCACGGCGCAAATGTTGTAATGCTTGTTCAGGATCGGCGACACGTCGGGGAGCAGCGATCTGAAGTTATTGCTAATAGAGAAAACATACTTATGGCTGGAATAATCGTAATGCATCAGCTGTCCAATCCGAACACTATTCTTGGTCAAAGAAAAATTTTTTATTACATCGACATGCTGAAGGATTTCTTGCCTAAAATAAAACAGAAAAAGAAAAGAAAACATGGAGTTATATTTCCCCTCTTTCGGTGGTGGAGAATTTTCTTTCCAGCTAGACTTACGTTTTTCTTTTTTTTAAAATGTAGTAAAGTAGTTTCCTGAGCAATGTGACGAAATGGCTTTTAAATTAGTATAAATAGGTAGGAATTATGGAGCTGGCTCCTTACCTAGCGCTCCGCTTGGCTTTACTGGGTGGTCCTGACTGACGCCAGCTAAGGATGTGTCCGTATCTCTTGGAACAGTGTCAGGATTAAAATATTGGATTCACCGTGTAAGTCCAAGGCGTGCAGCTAACAGCACACCCCTCCCACAGCCGCCTTGCTGAGGGGTGGTGCACAGCACCGTTCTGCTCGTGCTGTGATACAGGCCTGGTGGGTAAGTCTGCTGCTGGTGCTCTCTGCGTGCGTTTCACTCTTGGTACTGGACGGGGGATCTTTGGCAATGATGGGTACCACGTTTGCACATGAGGCATGTGAAGCAAAACCAAGCAGTCCAGGATACTCAGTTGAATTAACAGTAGCTGATTTTTAAATACATGCCTTTTTTGTGTTCTCATTAAGAAGCTTTGAATCACAAAACCAAGTGACTGTTGCTGTCTCCATTTATGTAAACATAATTCCTTAATGTTTTATTTGGGCAAGCACGCCGGCATTTTTACAAGGGTTATTAGAGATACTTAAAAACCAAACAAAACCAACCCTGCTCAGGAATTTGCCTCGCAGGGCATAAAATTAGAAAACCAATACCACTTTATTTGCTCATGTTTATGGAAAACAAACAACCTTTCTTCCAGCTCGCATCCTCCAATGTCTAAGCATTAATGGAGTCCCACTGGGTGCCCTAATTATGGGTTATGGCTAACAGACAAGTGCAAAGGCAGATCCTGAGGCATTAGCTAAAATCACCAGAGGGGTGGCTCAGGGGTAGACTTATGAAGGATGAGCCGGTGGTGCCAGGAATGAAGCAATACGAGGGGTGGCCACTGTCACACCAGCCTGGGAGGTCCCCGGGAAAGGACGGGGCAGGGAAAGTGACATCTCCTCTCTGTGGCCCACAGCTCCTTAGGGCCAGCAGGCAGCGTTTATGGGCACTAGAAGGCCATCACTCGCCCCGCTGTGCCGGCAGCAGCGCTGACCTGTGACCGGAGAGTGACCAGAAGGGAGGAGAGAAGCCCAAGCCCTGCCCGCCAGCACTGAGGGGTGCAGCAGCCCCATCCTGACTCTGCCAGCTGCCTGGCTGCTGAGCTGAGGGGCCTGGGTTCCTGCTCCTCAGGTGGGATATGTGAGCAGAGTCTCTAAAACAGCAGGCATTTGTCAGGACAAAATTGCAGTCCAAGATGGTAATCGCTATCTTAAATTGCTAAATGTTTTTCTTTCCTTTTATAGAATTTTTTCCCCTATATATCTCTCAGTAAATATATATATATTAAAAAAGATGGTATAAAGTATATATTTCCTGATCTCTCCCTCTCTCAGTAAAGCCGATAATAAAAGAGGCTAGCCAGACACCACCAAGTTCACATCACAGTGAGAAAACTGAATGCACATTTTACTTCCCGTGAAGTACGGAGCAGCTTTGAGGAAGCTGAAGGAACCGAGAAACCCTTTCCACCGCCACACAGCAGGAAAGTCAGTGCAACCTGCGAACAGCAGGGAGAAGGCGATGCACAAAGAGCGTGCCTCCGGTGGATTCGGGCTCGAAGGCCTCCATCCGAACCCCTCGCTCTGCCCGCCCCCTCAGCCGGAGCAGTGCTGGAAGGCAGAGCAGCACTGCACTTGCTCAGAGCTGCCGTTAGCTGGGAAGTTCAGCTGGGAGTGTGTTGGCCTCCGTGAACACGGCATTGCACGGCGGTTACAGACCGATTTGTTTCAAGTTTTAAAAACCCAGCCATTTATCTTCAAGTAGCGACAATTTCACTTGCACACTGGGAAACCGGGTCACGTTCTGTTTGGTAAAATAATGCGTGTTGCAGCCCGGTGTCCCGCTCTGAAATAATCAATTCTTCCAAGATAGCTTAACCATCAGGGGAAATGCTCTGATTCAGCCTTTGTCTCTCACCGCTGGCAAATCACTCAGAGCTCAGAGTATTTAGCAGTCCCTGATTGTATTTTCCTAAATCCTGGGGGGAAGGGGACAGCCTCAGGGAGGGTGACAAGGGGAGGCGCGGGTGCGGCGCCTGGCCGCACGCTCACCTCTGATGTGCGAAGGCGGTCCGGTTGAAGGCCCACTTGGAGGGCTTCTCCTGCAGCTCGTGGGTCAGGGAGTTCGTGATGGGGACGAACGAGGGGTCCAGGAACTTCAGCGCGAACTGGGACCTGGAAACGAGCGCGCAGACCCACGCAGACACACACGCACAGACCCACGCAGACACACACAGACCCGCAGCCCGTTA
>NW_008824676.1:625559-634342 GCF_000699105.1 Pygoscelis adeliae
GTCAACCCCCAAAAGAACAGGGGTGGCCCAGCCTGGCAGCCACAGTGGCCGCCCGACAGTCCCAGTGCCGCAGGGACCCCCGAGCCCCGTGGGTGCATGTGGGGGCTGAGCATGGCTGCAAGCTGCGCCACTGCCTGAGCCGCAGGGAGCCCCGACTGCTTGGGACCCTGTGCCTTCGCTGGGGGACCGGTGTCTGGGTGGGTCCACAACGTCCCCCTGCCCCACAGCACAGGGCCGCGGGGCCGCGGCATTTCCCTGCGATGCTATAGATCACCGTATGGCATGTACAGCACTGCGGGAGTCTGCGCCACAGCCTGCACCCAGGCAATGCAAAACCCGAAGCTGGCTCAGGAGACCCCTCGATCTTTAAAAGCCTGGTCTTTAGGGCACGCTACCACCTAAAAGAACCCTACCCGTAATTAAACTGCCCCATAAATCACACAGCAACTTTCATGTGAACTCCAGGAGAGCCTGACTTCTGTAATTTGAGGAATGTCTCTTATGAACGTGACTTCTGCATGCTGCAATACTTTCAGTGTTTCTTCAAGCTACGGGTTTTTTTCCTTATAAAGCTCGCCCCCATAGACAGCTCTGCCTCTGAGCCCTGAGTTCAGAGAAGTGCCTTATAAATAATAAATACCGTCTTTGTAGCACCATCCTTGCTCTGGGCTATATCCTACAAGCTCTCCATGCATGAAGCTCTCTTTGAAGAGGAGGAACATGAGGAGCTTGCAGGGTTGGGTTTTACGTCACAGCGTGGTTCTTCAGCCTTCGGTGGGAGTTTGGCCTGAGTACAGCCCAGAGGTCTATATCCTGTTCCTGTGGGATACTTATGTCTTTGGTGGAGAGAGGAAAGGATGGAAATGTAGGAAATGACACTGTTTTGTTATAGGAGATATAGGTTTTTTACACGACCCTTTACATGGTTTCTGCTGTCGTCCACCCATGGTGTACGACATGGTGTACCCAGCTTCAACATGTCCACCCAGGCATCCCAGGATATAGCATCCACAACTTTTTGCCTTTAGATATTTTGGAAATCAATTCTATAACACTTAACATTGTCTTGCGTAGTTTCTGACCATGTGTCCTGGGGCTGGGTATAAACCCCAGAGTAAGACTGTACAGTCCTCATGTCATACACGTTTCCACTTTTCTGGCACTCCTCAGGCAGAAGAAGAACTCCCAGACGTTGGGTTTTGTACAAAACTCCCTACTGCCTCCGTGAAAGTTAATGAGCGAGAGCAGAGTATTTATTGCCAACAGGCTGCTGGACAAGTGGGGCTTTCCCCCTTCTGCCGCTGGCCCTGCGATGTCCTGGAGCACGCTAAACGTGTCACCCAGTGGTTGGGCACAAGCTGTGAGTGGATCAGAGGCTTTTTATCACGAGTGGGTGAGCAGCATGGGAAGGCCACCACTGTCCTGGTGGCCCAGGCAAAACCCCTGGCAGCAGAGGCAGATGAACCCTGTCAGGAGACACTTCCTAGGCAGAGCTTTGATGCTCGGAGAGGGATGTGTTTGCAATGACAGGACAGCGGGACAAGCAGCAGTGCTCCTGTGTCACTGCTGTTGGGGACAGCTCAGCCAGAACAGCGTGGAACTGGAGGAAGGAGGCGCGCCAACCCTGAGTTTGGACCCATTTTGCCCCCTGATCTCCCAATCTCTCCGTGCAAATGAGCTCTGAGAGGACATTGGAAAGGTGCTTTGGCAAGAAATGTTTAAAAACACTGCCGTGTGCCACAGCCACTCTCCTTTTGACCCTCTTGTGAGCCCCGGCCCCGGCAGCACCGTCCCCAGTGCCTACGCACGCCAACAAGTTGCAGTGGAAACAAAGGCAGTTCTTGCTTCAGATTCTTCAGAGATAGCAATATGTCAGGAGCCCCTAGAGAGGCTGAAAGTAAATGAATCAGTGCTAGAAAGTGAAGGATATCATCCGCGCTGAATGGTGAAAAGGAGTCCTGAACAGTATCTTCATTGATTTTCCTGTAATTGACACAGAAGCTCGGCTCGCCGGAGGCTGCAGGCGAGAGGAGTGGGGAGGCCCAGGTACAGAGCTCCCTGCCCCGGATCCTGGGAACATTTCTCCTCAATTAGGTGGCTTATTTTTTGTGTGAAGCTGTGAAAGAGGCGGTGGGTTGGTAAGCTAGAATTTTCACTATTCACAGGGTGTTTTGCAAGCTGCACTGAAGACAAGGGGCAGAGAAGGATGTGTCCCGTGCCCTCACGTCACCAGCTGCTTCTCACCACCCCTGCAGTAGCGGTGAAAGCCCTGGCGTGCAGGTTACACCAAGTCCTTGGCTGGTGATAAATACCCGTCCTTAAGTGAGCGCATTTGCTAGAAAATACAACAGTGACGCACAGTAGGAAATTTGTAGGAACTACTGTTTAGATTAGATTTGAGGCTCTCCAAGGAGGAATGTGCCTTCCATATGAAACCTCTCTGCCTGCAGCTGCAGTGCCCTAGCGTAGGTGACAGGCCCTGCTCCCCGGGTGCTCGATGGACACCTTCGGCACCCAAGCAGGGGATTTCTGAAAAGAGATGTCACCGCCGGCCCAGAGCAACTCACAGTAAGGGGTGCCTGCTCTTTCCAGTGGCTCTGACGTACCGCACGTGCTTGGTCCCGACGAGGAGGTGCTGGATTTCCCTGCAGGCGATGTGTGCCTGGCAAGCACTGGGTGGAGTGTTCCTCCAGACCTCTTTCAAGGCATAAAAAAATCAAATCTGCTGCAGCAAAACACAACCTGGCCACGACTTCCCTCCCTGTGCCCGAAGGAGGAGAGTGGCCCGCGGGGCTGGCAGTGCGCAGACCTCCTGCAGCCATCCCAGGCAGGCAGGGCTGGCACAGCCCTGGGGCTGCCGGGGCTGCTTGTTGTAACGAGAAATGGAGTCTGCAGTGGGTGTGGAGAGCAGGGTTTGGGAGAGGGAGAGGGTCTGGCTGTGACTGCGAGCAGCGTTAGCATCGTGTCTGGGGCAGCTGCCAGGGAGAGGTGGGTGCTGGGCAGGGCAGGAGGACCAGCCTGCAGGTCCTCACCAGCCATCAGCCGTGAGCAGTGTTTGCCCGGTTGCCAATAAGAAAACAACCTCCAGCAGATGCATCTGACAGGATTTTTACCGACACTAGAAAAGAAATGTGTTTGAAACAGGGGCAAAGATTCAGCCAGCTGGAGCAGAGGAGAGATGATGTTTCAGTGGAGGAGAAGTGCAGCTACACCACATAAAAGAAGCCAGGAGCATCAATTCGCTTTCAAGCCCGACCGAGAAAACACCCATTGGGTCGGGTGGGTGCTTAGGAAAGGTTCCCACTTTTTGACTTATTCATGGAAATAGGACATAGTCTTTTTAACTCTACAGGAAAGTTGTGCTTTGAAGATTTGCCCCCACTGAAATCAACCTTTTCTGGGCTATCTTTGCGGTTTCCTTCCCTCCTTTGAAGCTGGTGTTTAGGGTTTCCAAGCATAAGGGGGTCCCGGTCTGACTGACTGCACCCAAAATAGTTTTAAAGTCTCTTTAAAACCAGGTGCTTGTCAGCTTGCTCGTGTGTGAAGATCTATGAATTTATTACCAGAAGCATTCTCCCTCCTCAGCTGCGTTTAGCAGCCAAGGCTGCTGGTTTGCAGCGTCTCCACTTGTACTGAAAATGCGTTCCCTGGGGAAGGCGGTGAGGAGCGAGCCACCTGCGGCTCCCGTCACACTGCCGTGCTAATGAACCACCCTCTCCCCAAATCTTAAAGCAGTTGCAGCAGCCAACGGAGGCAGGAACCAGCTGCAAACAGAGCGGCACAGGGGACGGCACTGTGGTGGGTGCTCAGGGCCTGGTCCCCACTCCGGCGGGGACTCCCTCAGCCCGGCCTGGGGCTGTCATGACAAGAGGACACAGCAGAACTACCTGAAATGGGGTGGGCATCCCACAGGCTTTGCTACCTGTGCCTGGCAGGGACGTCGCACCAACCATGGGCTGTGACAGCAGCAGAGGGTGCCTGCAAAAATTGCTGTTTAGTGGCCATATAAGCGTAAGAGCTGGACCCAGAGCAGCCCCAGGCAGGACCCAGACCAGACCCAGGCAGGACCCAGGCCAGGCCCAGGCTGGACCCAGGCGGGACCCAGGCGGGACTCAGGTGGGACCCAGGCGGGACCCAGGTGGGACCCAGGCCAGACCCAGGCTGGACTCAGGCGGGACCCAGGCTGGACCCAGGTGGGACTGAGGCAGGACCCAGGCAGGACCCAGGCCAGACCCAGGCTAGACCCAGGCGGGACCCCGGCCGTCTGAGCACCAAGCCCCTGCAATTTCCCTGAGTCACTCCCCCGAACGAAGGCCCCGAGGTTTCTGCTGATGCAGCGCTGGGGTAGCTAAATGCTTTGTTGAATGCCTGCCCGAGTGTGCCTAAGTGCTTTCAGCCTGGGTGGCTGCTGAATTGGGTTTCCTGGGACAATTATTTTGAACATAAGTACCCAAAGTCTGCTTGAGTCCTTTTCTAAGTGCTTAAGTTATTTTGTTTTAAAAATCTGGCACTACATCCTTATACCCGTGGTCAGACCAGTCCCAGATATGTATTTATTTTAATTATATTTGCAAAAATGCTTGCTGGACATAAAGGATACGTGTCTCTTTCTGACTTTACTATGTACAGTATTTTCTTTCAGCCTTTGAGCCCTCACTTTTCTGGCAACCCCAGGAGCCTGCTGCCCGTCCCCCCGAGCCCCAGGCAGGGGCTGGCCCACGCGTTGCTTGCATCCCACCGGGAACGTGCGGGAATTCAGCCCCAAGCCACAGCGGGAAACAACGTCAAAACCCAGGAATAATCCTGGTGTGCCAACAAGGAGGGAGTGGTGTGCGTGCAGTTACCTCCTCCACTCCCCGCCGCTATAAAGGCAAGACAAGGGTTAGTTAAGTGGGGCTTCGCAAGCCTGGCAGGTGAGAGTTAGGCAGAAGTGACAGCCCTGCAACGGGGGGAAGCTCACACGCACGCAGGGGATGGGAACAGAAAGGCTGCAGGTGTTTGCACCAGTGTGGTGGGCTCCATCTCTTCATCCCCACCTCCAGCTTTAACACAAGGCACACCACCGAGGTGGTGCGGGCAGGCAGGCTGCCTTTGCCCAGCCAGCGGCTGCCTGTGACAGCCGAAGGAGGTTCCTGGGGACTCAGGGGAACATGGAGACAACTGCCCTAGGTCTGGGGAAATCGCCAGCTCCCAGATTATTATTCACGCTTCACCTAGTTAAACCACCAGGAATTTACTAAAGGCTTCAGGATTTAAGCTAGTCACCTCTTTTAATAGTTTATTACGTTTTAAACCAGCTGGTTTGTGGCACTGCATTGGAAGTTTCCCATGCTAATTACTGCACGTCCCTCCCAAAGCAAACCAGAAAGGTCCCAGAGTGAAAAGCGTGAGTGGTCCCACACCGGAGCCTCCTCTCCGAAGTGGAGCAAGAGGCAGTGAGCCCAGCTGTGCCCCCAGCCCCTCTCCGCTGCAGCGATGCACGGCACCGCAGCGATGCACAGCACTGCAGGGATGCATGGCGCTGCAGCGATGCATGGCGCTGCAGCGATGCATGGCGCTGCAGCAATGCACGGCGCTGCTCCTCGCCCGAGCTGCTGCTGTGGATGTTGTCCTCTGCCTCCTGGGGCAAACCCCTGTGGGCTGGCACATGGCCGTGGCTCTCGGGGACATGTCTGACTGTCTGCGTCGGCCTGACCTCACCAAGGACAAACAGCTCTACTATGGAAAATACTAATGAAAAGGCTAAAGCTGGGAAGAGTACGGGAGCGATTAGTGGTGTGCATACAGCTGAGCTTCCTGCAGATTACTCGTATTTAGACCTAATCCTCTGCATTGAAAAAAAATCCCAAATCTCTTCATTTTTTTATGGAGTGATTATCATAGACTCCGGAATGATTGTGTAAAAATTAATCCTGGGGAATGAGATTGGTTTTGGAGCTGCAGTGTGGTGCTGGCCAGACATATAAGAAGCCGGTAAACAAACCTTTCCCAGAGTGAGGGAATTAAGCTCCGGTCAGGCTCCCTTGGTTTCGATGTGCTGTTGGGGCTTATCTGATCGCTTCAGCCGGGTGCACGAGCAACGGTTTCATGGGGTGGGCCGGGGATGCCCTACAGCCCCAGGTCTCCGAAGAGCTTTCCAGGGTTTCCCCGGAGGCTGCGATGGAAGGCGGGTGGGGGGCTGCAGAGCAGGCAGGGGGCTTTGACGGGAAAGAGCCACGCCGCCCATGGGGACAGTGCGGGGCACCCCGGTGGTCTTGTGCTGAATGTGGTATTGATGGGGACACAGGCGAGACAGGCTGATGACACTGCCTGGTGGCCCTCATCTCCTCCCAGAGACCTTTGCCTTTTCTTACGGGAAACATCTCTGGCCTCGTCGGCACTGCCGGAGGAGACTCCGGGCTGACGCGTCCCCCAGGCACCACCCAGCCACTGCAGGCATCGCCGCGGGTCCGGCCGCTCTCCAGGCCGAGCTGTGTGGTCATCCTCAGGGCTCCGGTTCAAAAAGGTGCTTAAGCCCAGCATTAGGAGCATGCGCCATCCTGCTGCCAAGTGTGATGGATCTGTAACTATTCTGAAGTGATCCATGAATATTGCATGTGGATCCACTTACTGGAGCCTCCGCTGCATGGATGCCTGGGTCTGCTTTAATAGGTAGCTGTCAGGAAATGCAAGCAAGGGAGGAATAGCTCGAGATAAGCCCTTTTGCTGCCAGCAGCGGAGGGTTATTAAGAGGCGGCGAGCAGCAGGGCAGGGGAAGGAAAGACTGGTGGGTTACCCGTTGTGCTGAGCCCGGGGGGGGCACATGGGCAGGCATGGGCGCTCTCGGCTGTTTTAAAATCTTTTTCCCCCCCAGCTGTTTGATTCCTAGCCTTAAAGCAAACCGCACGCAGGTTTGGGAGGGCTGCCTGCTGGCAGAACCCCGGGCAGGAGCGCGGGGCCGGGGACCACCAGCACGGTCCTGCCAGAGCGGTGGCACAGCCTGGGTGGGGGTGAGGAGGGATGGAGGCTGCCGGCGTGGCCCCCGCCGCCGCACCCAGCCCCGGGCAGCGGGGAGCTGGCAGGTGCCCAGCTCCAGGGGCTGAGTATGATGGGCAAGGAGGGAGAGGGAAGAGGGAAGGGGCAGAAAGGAAGGAGGAAGGAGAGGTGACAGTGACCTCGGTGTCTCACTGCAAACTTCTGCAATCATTTTTCATCCCCAAAAGCAAAGCCACGAGATCTGGCACCTGCCAGCCCGGTGGCAGAGACGCTGCTGGTTTCCACAAGGGCAGGGTTGCACCTGAGCATCTCGGTTCAGTTTGGTCCCCTCCTCGGTGGTCCAGGGCGGCTGGAGGGGAACGAGCAAGAGGTGAACTGCACATGGAAAAGCCACTCCGAGTGGGGTTTTTGCAGTAATTTACTCCCTGACATTTAGTCAGAAGTTGGAGATTATGCCTTGGTTTAATTTTACGCATTAATCAACAAGAGAGGGAACATTTTATTTTTACATAGATGGCCACTATTTCTCTCCCATTTACACCGTGTAGCTCCATTGATTTCATTAGGATCCACCAGGCAGAAATGAGAGTGGAACTTGGCCCCCTTAATTAAGACAACTGTTGCTAAAGGCGGAATGATGGAAAATAATTAACCCTGTAAAAAACACATGATGCTGAGAAGGAGAAATACATAATTTAGGAATCAGGAGGCTGTTATGCAATATTAATTGCAGACAGCATGTCTGAACAGCACGACGTACCGAGAGTCGTTCTGCTCGTCACAAAGCTGCTGAAGAAGGCCAATTTTGCTCTTGACGTTAAACGAAGAGCCCAAAAGATGCATCTCTAGAGTAAATGGCCACCACGGCGGGGTGGGGGGTCTGGCTGCATTTGGGGGGTAGCTGGGGGAGCGGGGGGTCTGCACGGCTCTGCCCATGGCTGTGCCAGCCAGGAGAGCCCACCGCCCCATGGCACGGGGAGCTTGTGCCTCCCCTCCTAGATCTCTGCTGGGCAGGGACAAATATGCTGCCTCCACTGGTGGAGGCTCAACCAATTTCATTAATTAAAGTTCTAATTGTGCTAAGGGAGCTTTGACCTCCTAGGAGGACCCTTGCCCTTCTTCGTAAAGAAAATTGGATTATTCCTACTAGTGCTGATTGTCAGTGCCTTCTCTGCTGCTAAAATATTCTCTCTACTTCCTAATCAAATGACTTAAAAAGGCCAAACATGGAACTTTCAACAGCAATAACAAATACGCCTATTTATTTAAACAGGCACAAGAAATAGTAATTCAATAGGCAATTTCTAGAGAAGGCTATAAATGAATGCAAACAGAAGGTCCACTTGTGTCTGATGATGCTTTAAGGGTTGGATACTGGATTTAAAGGCTCCTTCAATGCTTTCTTTTTAACACAAAAGCATTATTCAGGAACCAGAGAAATGCCTTAGAGATTGGGATTGTTCATTACACCAGGGATGGGGATAACAGCAGTGAGTAGCTGGGTAATTTCAGGAGGAGGACATTACCACGGTTGCACGGCAAACAGGACCAGGAGTGTAAACATGCTTGTGCATCGTATGGACCAGCGGCAAACGAGCACCGGGGGGGGGTCTGGGTACCCTGGGGGGCCTGCAGCAAAGGCAGGGCTGCAGCAGCGGGGCAGGGAGGGCTCCTGTCCCCTCTCCCGTGGCTGTGGGTGCAGTGCCCGCATCCTGCTGGCTCCAGCAATGAACGCTTGTACCCGCAGAGAAGGGCATTGCGGCAGCGTGGGGGCTATGGGGCAGCATGGGGGCTATGGGGCACCACAG
>NW_008824676.1:634410-636299 GCF_000699105.1 Pygoscelis adeliae
GCTATGGGGCACCACAGAGCTGCTGGGCGGCACGGGAACCACAGGGCCCCGTCGCGTGCTCTGCCGACCTTTTCACGTGGGGTCATGCAGGGGCGTCACGCGTCATGTGCATACCTAAGCTATAAAGGCAAACGATGTCACTGCCATGCTGCTTAATCACTTGGCCTGGGCGTTACTTCACCATAGGTGAAACTTGTTTAGCACATTGGCTCCAATATTGTACACTCAAAGGCAGCTCCATAGTTGTGGGAGGGAAAGATACCGGTGAAAGATCAATTAATGCTCATTTCCTGTATCATTGTCATTAATGGCAAAACTGGTAAGAACCATCTTCTTGTTTAACTTTTGATAGGTAAAAATTACACATTGAGGAGGGATATAGCCATTGCAAACGGAAGCAGAGCTGTGCCTGCCCCAGCAGCGCTCGGTAGGGTGGGTGATGTGCGTCGTGGCCCGGGTGTCCTGGGACATACCCGTCTTCCCTCAAAACTGAATTGGCCCAGACGTGGCATGCAGGGAAGGGCTCGGTGCATAGAGGGAGCCGGGGCTAAGCCATCAGGCTGTCAACCGATGAAGCAAACCCTAACTGAAGTGCTGCCTGATGTGTCGCCGTCCAGCTGACCTAGCTGGTAGTCTGTAGGACACATACACACTTGCAAACTTCCATACTTCTGTGAAAAGCCTTGTGAAATTTGAAATCTTGTCTTGATTTCTGCAGTTAGACGGGAATCTTGGCTCCCATTTACCTCCTGCTTACAGAGAAAAGGCTGAGGATGTGACTAGTGCGGGAGTGCAGATGTAGATAAACCAACAAGAAAATCCTCAGATTGACTTAAAATCTCACCGCTGTTAAATCGGTGGGCTTCAGGAGCTGAATCAAGACCACTGAGCAATTTAATCTGATGAAACTCTGTGCTCCTTTGCTGCCTTACGCACTTCAGTCTAGAGAAAAACATGTTGCCTTTTATGTAAATCTCAACTTCTGAAGCTGGCCCAACCTGGAGTTCCCCAGATTTATGTTTTGTCGGCATACCAGACATCTTATTTTAGGGTACTCCTTCAAGGTCACTATTCTTCGTCCCCATTGCAGTACCAGGCACAAGGTTGTTTGGACCCAGCAGCAGGTGCATGGGAAGGACCTCTGTGGTATACAGTCGTGTTAAAAAGCTGTCAGCAATTATTCATGGTAATGAAATAACATGATTATGAAATTGCTTCCAAGAAAACATATCTTGTCTTAGAGATTTCCTCTGCCAAGTCCTCCTGTTGCTGACAGTCCTGTCGGGCAGCAGCTTTGAGGAAGCCATGGTGCCCCACGCAGCGCACGCACTGGGGCCATCAGGGCGGTATAGAGTGAGGGGATTTTGGACTTGCCAGCGCCGAAGGCTCTGCGCTGGTCTTTGATGAGGCAACGGGCATTTCCGCGGGCTCCTGGGCGGCTGCTGTGATTGTTCCCCACCTTTTTGTTTACATTCATGAATAACAGGCCAAACTTCAACCAGATAGAGACGTCCCTCTACAATTAAAACGTTACCTATTATTATCCATAATTTTTAACAAATTATTTATGGTCGTTTTATGGCACAGGTAAGTGCAAAGGTGAAATAAAGTAGACGTTTAGGGTTTTAGTGTTGGTGAGTCACTGCAGGGTTCACAGTTAGGAGGACTTTGGAGCTGAGGCTGGCGCTGCCTCGGCTGCTGTTAGTCCCGAGGCAATGCCCGGCGCTGGCTTTTGTACTTGAGCCATCATGTCCAAAATACGGATGGGTTCCCGTGTACCGGGAGGACGCCATCCCTCACCCGGCGCACGGCGACCGGCGCCAGCTCAAGTGTTGGCGAGCGGAGCCCGTGCTCCCCGGGATGCTGGCGAGACCCGCGGCTCCTCCGTG
>NW_008824676.1:636351-639759 GCF_000699105.1 Pygoscelis adeliae
CTGGAGGGGGATGCGGTGACTGCAGGGCAGAGCTGGACGAGGGAGGCGGCGGCACTGTTTTCCCCTCCATAAGCTGTGTCAGGGCTGGACAGGCCCTCGACAGATTGGAAGAGGCATAGCTGTGCCGAGCACCCAGGCCTTGCGCCAAGCCCCCCCCTCCCCGGGCAGAGCTCCGCGGTCCCTGCTGGGCGGCACACGCTTCCTCTGTCCTGCAGCCTCCTTTTCTTAAACACTAAATCAAGGAATTATTTCTTAAATGACCGTAATTTTATTTTCTAGTCCTAGCTAATGAGCTCTTTGTGTAATGAATCATAAATTACTTAGAGCAAGATCTTTCTTTTACTTAGAATGGGTAAAGAATAGGTGGCGTCTCCAGCCTGCGCCCGCCGTGCCCACACGGTAGTGGATTTTTCCAGCTGAAGCTCAGATGCGTGCAAGCCCTAATTTTGCAGATAAACAGCTTCTATTTCATTAAATGAGCTCTGCACAGAATGTTTGTCTTAGTTATTTCCAGAAAATTAATTCATAGGGTTTAATCTGTTTAGCATCTGATTAATGGGCTTTTTAATCACCCATGATAATGATAATAAAAGGCTTAAAGTAATAACCGAGGAAAAGGTGTGTATTTGTCTTTGCTATTCCCATTGTCCTGACAGTCATCAGTGCTGCACAATAACTCATGATATTTGGCATTGTTTCTTTCGGATCTATTGATCAGATGAAAAAAACAGACCTTGTTTGAATCCGATTCATTTAACCGTTTTTGTAAAATTACCTATTATCAGGAGAGGTAGTTTTGAAGCAAGCATTTCAGTCTCCTTGAGTCAAGATACATCTGTACCGTTCACTCCTGTGACACAAACACCATTAAGCCCATGTCTCCAATAATTAAATGCCTGCTGCATGACACCTAAAATCATATTTGTTGTCAGATATGGCACAGGGTACAATAGTGATATATTATAGCATAAATTTAGTGTAAGAGTAACCACGCTACGGCAAAGACATTTGCCTCTAGAATGTTATGCTGGTGTGTATTTGACTTTTATTTTGTTAACCCTCTAAAAAGTGTATGTCATGCGGTATGCCAGAGCACACACTGCCGGCATTATTAGAGGTCCCGCCTTGCAGTGAAGCTGTACAGAGCAGCCGAAATCAAATGCAACTCATTGAAGACAGGGACAGGGCCCGTCCTTCTCCTTTAAGGGATTTAATACACTTGCTAAATCCTTGCTATGGTGTTGCAGAATGGCCAGGTCTGGGACGGCCACCACGGCGGCTGCTGCCACGCCAGGAGGGGCTGGGGACAGCCCAGGGGCTTGGCTCTGCCTTCCACCGTCCCCTTTCCTTATTCTCCCGTGGGATGGCTCTGCTCCCCTGCCCTACACCGGGAAGCCTTGCTGCTCCGTGCTGCCGACTGGCCCCCTTCCCTCTCGCCAGGCCATTCCAGTGCCGTACAGCGGGGCTGGGATGGGATGAAACTCTTCAAGCGCTAGTGCCCATCAGGTTTTGTCTCCCTGCTGCAGATGGGAGTGACTGCTTGAGAAAGGAATTTGTTTTTTAATTTTACTTATTTATGTGTTTCCTTACTTTTTAAAGGAGAAGATGGTTTTCACGGGATCAATCATTTTCCCGTAGGTGCATGTAAATATGGTGCAGGAATGTTACCAAAATGCAGAAATAATGGAAAGACGGAAAAGGCGGAGCAGCTCTGGCTGTCGCCTGGGTTGCCGGCGTTGGTGGCAATCCCGTGCAGCCCCGGGGCACACGCAGCCGCAAGATCGCAAGCTGCTGTCCTGGCTGGGACAGCCTTCACCTTCTCGAGTGGAGAAACTGCGTTTTTTTGTCTTGCAGAGACTTGAAGCTGTGTATTTTTGGCTCTGGCAGGGTGAGCTGGAGGTCAGAGTGTGAGCGCAGCCTGCTGCACTTTCCGGGGAGGAATCAATACTCCCGACCAGCTGCACTCGCACGCTCTGAACGGGGAGCGCGCCGGGGGCGTGGGGAGGAACACGGAGAGGCATGTGCTAAGAGTGGCAAAAGGCATCCTCTGCCTCTCACCAGGCTCCTTCCCTCTCCCGGGCTGAAATTGGAAAGAAATGGATCGATTTTTTACTCTTTTCGGGGTGAGGGGAAATTGCAGAATGAAGATGACTTGAAAGAATGAGATGGATGGGAGTAACTGGAGCTCATCCTCCACGGGGGAGAAAAATGCAGCACAAATGATGATGTTAGCTATCCATCCTTCAGTCAGGGGCTTTATATGGAGGTCCATCACGGAAGGACCCAAGTATGGGATGAGCGTGGGCTCTGCTAATGCAGGTGCCTGTGCAACCTTAATAATCCATTGCCAGCAAATATTCACAAATGGTAAAAAATTTAAAATCCTCGCGGGGTTGTCCGGGGAAGTGGGCTGACTGTTCCCGGTCCCCTGGCTCTCCCCTGAAGCGTCGGTGTCTGTGGCCAGGCTGTCACCCCAGCAGAGCGGGGCCGGATCCAGGGTTTTGTAAGGACTTGTTCTGGAGGGGCAGTGCCACCGAGCAGACCGGGGGACCATTGCAACCCCATGCCAAATTACTCTCTTCCATTCAGCCCCAGGCTGGGGAGGGGAATGAAAAGGGCCACAGAAAGTGAGGGGAGGGCGCTCGTCATCCCTGCGATGTGCCCTGCCAGCTTTACCGCTTTGCCAGGAGCGGTTCCAATAAATATAACCAATCAACCACAACCACCGTTTTCCCTCCCCTGAACGGTGGCTGGCAGAGCTGGGCAGGAGACGTGGCTGCCGCACACAGGGTTTCTCTGGGGAGCGCCGGGGACACAGCGGGACACCCCGCTCCGCGCAGGCCAGGTGGCACCGCAGGAACCGGAGGGTTTCCACCAGCGGGTGCAGATGTACCCCCTGAGGCAGGCAGCGGGTGCAGACTGTGGGTGGCCACCCCGGGAGGGCAGTAGCCCGGCTTCAGTGCTCCCGGTAGCGTGGCAGGTCCTTGCAGGCGCTGCGCCCTGCTGCGGGGCCGGGGGGTCCACGTGCCCGCAGGCAGGAGGAGGCAGCAGCACCGGGCTGCAGCGAGACTTCTCCAACTACACTTGCAAGTCCTTCTCCAGCACAAGAGGCAGCAGCCCGGGTGGCATCACCAGGTCCAGGGGTTATGCGGTGCCTCCCAAATGCACTTCTCCCCTCTTTTTTCCGTGAGAATTCCCTTTTGCCCACTGGGGACAGGAAGGCATATTCCTAACGGAGGCGCTCCCAGCTATTTCCACAGATGGCTGTCTCCCAGCAGAGGCTGATTTGGAAGTCCATCGCCATTTTTACTCTCCGGACTTAGAGGTTCTTTGAGGGAGGCTGCTGGGGGACAGGGGAGGCCCCGGTGGGAGCGTGCCCCCCGGAGGGGGTGTTCCTTGGGGGGATGG
>NW_008824676.1:639825-645338 GCF_000699105.1 Pygoscelis adeliae
CTTGCAGAGCAGTTATAAACACCCAGCTTAGCAGGTTTCAAGCTGATTGCCTTTCCTCACGGTGTCTCTCTGTAAATGAGGCTTTTCACAGATGACGGATAGAGTTGCTCCTCTGGAGCATAAATCCTCACCAGCCCAAAGTACCGCCACAACCTGTTTAACAGCCTTGCTTCCCAGCCAGCCCAGAGTTCAACTCCTCTGGATGACACAGTGCTCTGATGGCAATTCCTCATCAATTAGCCCTGTCTGCACCGCTGGGCCTCCCCGCCGCAGCCTCTGCTTCGGGAGTCACCCTGCTTTGAGCAGGGTACTAACCCCAGCTGCCAAATAAACCTCCCACCAAGGGTTACCCATCTCTTCCTCTGGCCAGTCCCGTGCTAACCAACCCGGAGGGATGGGGTTCCCTTCGTCCCTGCAGGCTGAAATGTGGCTTTCCCTTCTCTGTCAGGTTCTCCAGGAGATCTTCCTCCCCCTCTTCCTCTCCTCCCTCGCAGGCTGTCAGACTGCCATTTATCCCTTTTGCTGACCTCTGGAGAAGGCGGCACTGTGGGGTCACGGTGCTCCCCGGGATGTCGGGGCTGAGTGGCCGGCCGCACGCCCCGCCACCAGCACTGCCCAAAAGCCGCTGAAGCCTCCCCGCTGCAATTAGTCCTGAGGGCCATCTACCCCAATTAGTGACCTCCTGCGCAGCACCAAAACCCTCCACCACTGCTATTTAGTTTCTCCAGTCTCTGCCTCCACTGTGCTCCCTTGCCATGGGGCTGTGGGGACGGGGACACCCCAGCCCCGGGTCCTGCCCACCCTGGCTGCCCCCACAGACCCCGACCCTCTGGCTTCCTGCTGCATCCATGTATTTTGAAAGTGATCCCTGTCCCCTACCTTCTCCTCCACTCCTCCGTCCTCCCCAGCTCTTCTAGTTTTAATGCATTCAGCAACACCCCTGGCTTCGGGGCACTCATCGACTAATGACGGTCAGCCCTGCTCTTCCCCTTCGTAGCCTAAGCAGAACATCAAGCTCAGTATTTCTTCACATTATAATTTACTGCCATAATTTATACAAGTTTCATCTTTTATTTATTGTTTGAGCGTCTTTCCCCGAGAGGATTTCAGGGTAGTTTTAGTCTCAAGGCCCATATTTGCAGGCTTTCAGAGAGCTTTCCCCATGTTATTGGCTTTGTTTATTGTCTTTGGTTCTTCTATTGGTGCACACAGATTTTCCCTGGGGTTTCAAACCCAACTGCTGGAGGAGAAACCTCCAGCTTAAGCACCACGGTGGCCTTGTTCAGCGCAGGTGCAGCCTGTGCAGCGTGACCTATATGCACACGTCATCTATAGGTGTATATCCAGCCTTGCGTGCCGGGCACGGCGACGGGTCCGTGCCGCGAGTCGCCGACCTGGGTGCCTGCCCTGGGAGCTGCGGGGAAGGACCACGCCTCACCCATGTGCAGGCAACCTCTCCTGCCCTGCGCCGGCGCTCCTGCGGGACCGGGCTCGGGCTGAGGGCCTGCAGCACGCTGGCTGCTTTACCGGCCAAATTGCTGTGATTTTTTTTCCTGCTCTACGAGACACATCAAGCCTGATAAGACCGGTGTATAAAAGCTTCGTAATTGTTTTATAACAGAAAAGCGAAGCTACTCCACTTTGTCTGTGCAAATCAAGCCCCTTCCCTTGGCCAGGGCCGTGGAGGAGCAGAGCCGAACCCCATGAGGCACAGGGCTACAGGGGCTGCAGGGGGGCTCTCCCCAAGCATGGCTCAATACAGCGTGCATTTATTTACCCAGCAGGGTGAATTTGCATGTAAAATCATGGGGTCACCTTTAAGAATGGTCAAGAGCTTCTTGGGGAGCCCTGGCAGAGCTGCAGGAGGGTCTGTGACCGCCGGAGCGTGGCTGGGGAGGGCGGGCAGCAGGAGCACAGCCGCGGCGCAGGGATGCTGCCGGTGCTGGGGCACTGTGGTGGACCTGCGGCAGTGGCGATGGGCAGTGCCAGGGAAGGGCACGGGGGCCCAATCCACAGGCGATGTAAATTACTGTAGTTTGCCTGAGATCAATACAGCAATGCTGATTTACACCCAGGAGAGTGTGGCCAAATACGCTAGATCAGAAGGCACCACATAGCATCCTCTTACCCCATAAACTCAAAGCCCGGCCCAGCCCCGAGACCCTTCTCACGCTGATGCAGATCAGGTGCAATGCTACCGAGGCATGATTGGGAGGAATCAATTTTGCCAGTGATTCAGCATACTTCTTTCTGCAGGACCATGCCACACACAAAGTTTGCAAAGGAAGACAAACATTTATGAAATCATCTCCATTTTCAAAGGCGAGCTGGTTATGAACTAAAGACCCGTTTGGCGGGCGAGCCGACATTCCTGCCGAGGCAGGAGACACAGCCCGGTGCTCATTACTCTGCTCCCAGATGAACAGTAAGTCTCTGGAACAGTACTTACAGCCTGTAATAATATTACTGCTCGGTCTGCTACATGGTCCCTCAGTCATTTTTTCAATTAAAAAAGGACCAATGCTCTATTAACCTTTTGCCTGCTACTCCATTCTTCATACAGCTGCTGGCCTGAGATTGCAAGCCATGTATTAAAAAAGGCATATATTACTGTAAACCATCTCCAAGTTTTCTGTCATTAGAAAGATGAAGTATCATTTTTTCATTTAAAAATATGAGACAGTTTATCAAATTCACAACCTCTGAACTCGCAGTGAAATCTCTTTGTTACTTGTGAGGCAGAAGGTAGCTGGTGTGAAGCCTGCCTTGCAGTGCCGGGGGGCTGCCCAGCCAGCCGGGATGCCCGTGGGCTGCTGGGGCTGGGCAGTGGGGCTTGCACTCGGGACCGCGGGTTAGCGATGCTTCTGACAGCCTTTCCCATATGGACAGCCTACAAAATCATTTGCAGGAAACGTCGGCAGCTCGAGTAAATAATATAAATAATACAACTGTTTTCATCAAGCCGGTGTATGGATCCCAGGAAGGTTTGTAATTAGGAACTGCTGTCCCTGGCCATCCCACAGCAGTGGCAGTGTGCCCAGCCTGCCCCTTCCAAACAGCTCTTTCTCGCACCTCTGTGGCTGAACAACTTCATTTCACTTATGATTTAACGAGGGTTTTACGGGGCAGAGTTTGGCACACAGACCGAGGGGAGGGTGCTGCTGTCCCCCGGGGCTGCGGCAGCGATGGCAGGACCCTGATGTCCCATCCCCACCACCACGGGCTAGCACAGCCGAACCCCTGCCCTCGCCATCTGCGAAGCACACTGGTTTTAATTTTGTTTCGAGGTTGATTTGTTGCTTTTATTCCTTTTCTCAAGGCACCAGCTATTGGCTGTAACTACAGAGACCCGTTAGACAACCGCTCATATATAACAGTCCCAAATACAACCTCGCTGATATATCATCCCTCTGAACCAGCACAGTGCATCCGCAGGGCAATCTTCTCCCCAGCACAGCACGCGCAGGGGAATGGCCGCTGGCCACACCGTAGGCGACGGCTCTCGTTGCGCCGCGCTCGCCAGACCCTGCGAGCCGTCCTGCTGGGAGTCCCTGCCTGGGGACGGTGCTGCCTGCCCCGCAGCAGCCCTGCAGGGCTGGCGGGAGCTTAGATCTTGCTGCCACAAAGTCCTAAAAAAATATGGAGCTAATGGCTAGAATTGATCACTGATTTTGCAGAAAACACAGAACCTGGTTGATGGTGCACAGATCATGCTGGAGTTTTTGCTTGGCAATTTATAAGCGTTTTATACACTTACTACGAGGTTGTGTTTGGTTCTTTTATACTTTCCACGGCATCCATGGTAAAGTATACAAGTTAACTGTAAAACTTTGGAGACTTTTCCCTCTATTGACACATGGAACGTGTAACGGTGTGAATTCCTGATCTGGGCTTTTTCTTTTTGCTGACACAGTTACACCTGCGTTTTCACCCTGTGTTTTAGGGCTTCTCCTTTTTGCTGCCATAAATTTGTGCTGGCCTCCTCCGTGCTGACTTGCAGTGTGAAGCCATAAACATGTTTTAAAGAAAGTCCTTTGGCTGGTGTGGGGCCATGCTGACAGGCGTGGGGCCGTGCCCCCCAGCCAGCCCTGCCACGGGGCTGCGGTGTGCCAGGAGCAGGCCGTACCCTTCTCCTCTCTCCCCTGTTTCCCAGGTAATAAACAGGTCTGTCCCGTGCACTGACCCACAGCCGGGGCCCCTCTTTACCCCAAAGCCCAGCATTTGAGATCAAATGTCCCTCCCTCTGTTTTATACCACCCCCCTTCTCTCAAGTCCTCTGTTGGGGGCTCCCCTGGCTGCCCACTGGTGAAAGCGGTCCCGGCTGAACGGTGAACCAGTGCCGGTGATCGGCGTGCAACGAACGCCGCAGCGGTGGGCAAGGGATACATCTGTCAAGCAGAAACATCAGGGCAAGCCCCCTTTTAAATTAAATGCACCGCGAGACCTTTAGTGCCAACACATGTCAGACAAGGCCCTTGTTTATGGTTCTCCCCGAGAGCCCCGAGGGCAGGGGGACATGGCCCTGAGGCACACGGGGGCCACGGCCAGGGCGGCCACTTGTGGTGCTCAGGGCTGGCCGGGGACACGGCCAGGGAGGACTGTCCCAGTGCCTGTAGGGGAATGGCGCCGGACGCCAGCGCTGCCCCCTTGGCCCTGCAGCAGCGAGGGCAGTGTCCCGCTGGCTCAGGCATGTTTCCCCTCTTTTTTATTTCCAGTGACGAAGTGAGGAGCCAGGGCTAGCAGAGGAAGGATGTCATTTATCTCACGATAATCAATGAAACCCTCATGAACAAATACACTGCATCAAGGAAAAAACACAAGCGAGGCCCCAGTCCAGGTGTCCCCTCCATTCCTCCCCAGGGAAGCTGGGAAAGTGGGTCAGGGTCTGCCCGGGAAAGCGAAAGCCAGGCCCATGGTACGGGCCCGCGCTGCAGAAGGGGACATGGCGCCGCTCCCCGCTCCTGCTGCGTGTTTAATCTCTCCTGGCGCTCCCGCCGCTGCCCGTCCGGGCTGTACGGCCCCGACAAACCTGCGCACGCCCTCCTGGCCTGCACCCCCGAGCCCGGGTCTGGGGACGCTCGGGTATGCGTCCAGCGCTCAGAACTGGGCCATGGGTGCTGTCTGGAGCCAGTGCCTGGCGGCTTCGGTCCTCGTTATTCCCAGTTCTCATGTAAAACGGAGGATAAGGGTTTTACTTTAAACTACAAGCAACCTCTCGGGCTGCTCCTGCTCTGCTGTGCCCGCTGCCCCAGAGCCCCCCAGCATGGCAGCAGCTCTGATGGGGGTCTCTGCTTACCTCTGCATGGCCTCCACCTGCCCCGATCTGCATGGCAAATAAACCAAAAGTATTTGTGCACCAAAAGAGCAAGCCGATACGCTCTGGCAGTGACCAGCTCCTTGTTACCAGAGTCTGCTCTTAAATAAGCATGTACTAGTGAGACCCAGATGCTCCAGTTCGATTTCCAGGATCCACAAATAATGGTGTACAGTACATCGTTTGCTAGAAATTACCC
>NW_008824676.1:645398-647422 GCF_000699105.1 Pygoscelis adeliae
GTACAGAAAAGAGACCCTGTTGCAATCAATAGGTTTTCCATGGTCTCCGACTGTCCACTGGCCATTATTTTACCGGTTTTATTTTGCTTATGGTCCCAGCTGCATCAATATAAGCATTCCAACTGTTTCTGGTTTAATTGTAGCAGCAGTGATCAGGGTGCTTTTTTTTTTTAAGCTCTAACCCTTCCCCTGGCAAGGTTACAGGTCCTTCATCTGGAGAGAAGGAGGCAGTGGAAAACAGAGAGGGAGAAACGCGCTCCCGAAGCTTTGTCCTGACTCACAGCGGTTCCTCATTTCTGGAAGCACCAGCCTCCTCCTGTCACCGCGGCTCTGCACAGCCCCAGGCTCCCACTCGCCTTGCCTGCTATCTCCCTCCTCCCTGCTATCAAGGATGCATGGGAATGAACAAACCAAGTACATTTGGAAAAGATGATGCCCATATGCTACTGCTTCAAAATGGTCCAGCTATTATGTGGGCAAAAATGCACAGCTCTATCCCAGTGGTGGAGAATGCAGAAGAACAGATAATTTGCAGCAGAATCTCAATTTTGGGCAGTTCCTACATAGGTCTGCTTCCCAAGGATGTGTGAAATGACTCAGATTAAATGAGAGTCAAACCAGTCAATCTTATGCACCGTAAATCGGGAGATAACTCAATATGAATATTGCTATTGAGCTTTTATACTACAATGCCGTATTGAAGTTCATAGATTGTTCATTTATGAAAAGTCTTTGAATTTCACTCATTAATCCTATGTCGTGCCCAATAGTTTGTGCCTGTGTAGAACGTCTGGGGGGAAGGGCATCCAGCCTGGCAGAAAACACCAAAGCTACTGCCCCTTTGGGTAGTTTGTCCCCATGGCTTTAATTTGGGCCCCTCTTTCCTCGTGGAGCTGGCCTCAGGTTAAACACATCTTGTTAAGCCATCTTTTTTTCCTGCAGAAGTTCCCATATTCTGTAATCAGGGCATCTTTCACTCTTTTCTTGACAAGCTCAACATGTCAGGCTCTTTTAGCTGGTTTCTGTGCAGTGTATTTTTGGCTTGCGAGTGATTTTTATGGCTATTTTCTGTTCCCTCCCCAATTTCTCAACATCCTTTTGGGATGTAAGTACCACAACAGGCTATAGCACTGCAATATCTGTCCATAAGTGCCACATGCTGAGATAGGAGCGGCTCGCCTCCTTCTCACCCACCGTGTTCACATTTAGCCAGGGCTTCCATTACCCCATTTTTCCACAGCAGCTTTTTGGGTATCATGTTCCATTATTTATTTGAGGATAAACACCTAAAAGCTAGAGGTTTTTCAGAGCCGTTGCTCCCCAGAGTGGTCTCCTCTGTGGTGCCCTCCCATTCACGTCCTTTGCGCTAGACGATGTTGAAATGCACTGGTCCGATGACCCTGCCGTAGCGGGAGATCCATGCTTTTACACAGCAGCAGCTGCTGGTCCCCAGGGCTGTGCCTGGCACCCCATGCGCCTGCCGGAGCCCTCGCTGGGGCACGTCATAAATGTTTAATGGCATGTAACGCTTATTTTCGTCTTCAGGTCTTACTGCTTCCCTTCCAGCTCCTCTACTCTCTCCCTGCTTTTCTTCTTGCCGGGCCGGGCAGTCGGGGTGCTGCTGGGTGTGCAAAGCCTGCTGCCCCTGCCCCAGCGGTCACTGTCTCACCCACGGGTGGTCGCCTCTGTTCATTTCTTACCTTCTCTCTAACCATCAGATGGCTGACGGTGAAGATCAATGCGCCTGAAGGAAATTTTATTTACTTTTTCCCCTGCGCAGGGAGACACTGTAGCCAATATTCCCAGAAATAAATTTAATTCAGGTGCTTGCGAGGACTAACAGTGCTCCTGAGAGGAGCGGCTCACACTGTGAGCGCTCAAAGGGCTTCTTCTAACTTTCTCCATTTGGCAGCGCCTTGCATCGTGGCATTTCACATCCCAGAGTGCTGGAACCCAGCGTGACACAGAGCGACGTGGCTGAGGAGCGCGCGGGAGCACACAAAACCCTTAATAAAAGGAAGATG
>NW_008824676.1:647607-658261 GCF_000699105.1 Pygoscelis adeliae
CCTCCCTGTTATCTGCCAGTCCCCTCTGCCTCCCCTCAAAGCCAGGCCCTCTCCCAGCCCTGGAAATTCCTTCTTTCCTGCGCCCCGCGGCCCTGGCCTCGTGGTTGGATTTGGCTGGGGAGCGCAGCCCGGCTGGGTGGCTGCAGTACCCAGGGATGCTCGGCTCTCCCCAGCCTGCAGCCCGGCCACCTCCTGGCCAGCTCGGGCTCCGTTTCCTGATTTTAGTCCTATACCCCATCTCCCTCGTAATCTCCTCTTTCTGAAAGCTTATGTGGATTAACAGGACCCTCCGTATTAGCTGCAAACCTCCTCGATCCCCGAATGACTCCTCTAATGGGATTGAACCCACCTTTTGCAGGCTGGCTGCGTACCTTTTGTCTTTAAGACAGGCTGATGTACCTGCTGCCTGCGCCCATGGGGCTTTCAGTGTAGGGACCCGGCTCTGCACGGGCTGCGGGGGCCGTGGGCTGCCCCCCGTGCTGCAGCTTGCCCTTCTCCCCAGCCGCGTCCTCCAGCCGTGCCACACTAATATCCCTCCTTTTACTTCTTCGCCCCTAGATTTATTATTCTACAGTGATTGTGTTGAATTACATTTGAAATCAATTAGCACAGGTACTCAAAGATGAATGTTCATGCTCTGAAAAAAGGTGATGAAAACATACCATTTAAATAGAAATCAATTTCCCTTTCATGTATTTCTTCCTAGCTGCTGCCCGAAATTAATAGTTTTTAGATATTTGTGCACGAAGAGGAGACTTTCCCCTCATAAAGCACTTCCCTCTCCTCCTCCTGCCTCCTCGGGCTCACCAGGCACAGCCCACCGCCGCAGCCTTTTATATCGCACACAGCAAACGAGGCTGTTTTGTTTGCCTGAGCAAGAACATCTAGGTCAGGAACGGCTGTAATTGCCTCCTCCCTCCTCATATTTTAGTGACATCATTAGCCATTTCTCCATGGGAAACTATTTAATTCTAGCAATAATAAACACAGGAACTGCAGCAAATGAACCCCAGGCAGCTACAGTACTTGCCATTACCCGGTGGGCTTGATCTTTATCATAAACCTCAATGTACCAATTAGACTAACAATGAGCAGAGAGCCAAAAAGGAGAACAAGAGAGGGATTAAGCTGTTGTCCCTCTGGATCTCCGGGGCAGCGCCGACCTTCCCAGGCATGGCAGGCAAGCACGGGGCTGCATTACCGAGCCCGTGGGAGCCTTCCCAGACCTCCACTGCCGTCCAGGCACCCCTGAAAGTGAGCTGCAAAGGTCTGGGGCTGGGTTCCCACCTTGGGTCTGGCTCTGATAAGTGGTGCCACTCAGGCCGTTTCCGCGCCCAAAGCTTGTGAAAAAAGCAAGGAAAAAACAAAAAACCAAAACCACCTATTTCTTTAGGGCACCTCTGAGTGTGAAGACTAGGAGACAGCCAGCCGAGCTGATGGTGCCCTGTCTGTTCCCGAGAAGCTCGCTTTGTGGGGAGCGGGGGGTCTGGGTGCACAGCAAGGGCAGCCCCAGAGCCTGCCCGAAGCCGGGCTGAACCCATGGTGGGGCTGTGTTGGCTCCAGCGCCATTGCCCGCTCCTGCCTGTGCAGCCTGGGCTCGGGGTCTCCATGCATCTTCCCCCTTTCAATTACTCCGGTAAGGTGCTCCTGTGTCTGCCTTACAATCATATTCCTAGACTATCCCACTAAAACAACATGACTTTTACGAAAGACTGAAGCCCAAATAGTGCAAGAGCCAGATAAAAAGAAGAAAAGAGGCATGTTGTGCTAAACTTTCCTCGAAAATTGTGGCAAAAGGATCCTCTCCATGCCCCAGGGAGCTCTTGAAGAATGAGTTCTCACTGGGCTAAAGTACCACTCTCCCATCTTTTTTTTAATATTTTACTATTTGCATGAGCATTCAAAGAAGTCTCTAAATAAACAACTGCAGAACCCAGCCCATGTCTCAGAGTTTTACACGTTCAGCTCAAACCATTTCCACAATCTGACTTGCCTCAAAGCCACAAAGGTGGCAGCATTTAATGGCTGTTTGCCTTGCCTGACAGCAGCCCAGGGCACGAGCATCCTCCATGTGCTGAGATGCTCCACCTCGGGCCCCGAGTCCCCTATTTTGGATGGGAGGCACAGTGCACGTCGTCAGGTGGATTTTGGGACCCAGGAGGAGGCAGAAGAGAGGGACCGGGGATGGCTTCGCCACAGTCACAGCTCGGGGAGCTTTTCTGGCAAATCCCTGCACAAAACCCCAGGCAGGAAGGCGGCGAGAGGGTGTCTGGGTGCTGCCAACGGGTCACAGCAGGCAGCAGGGAGCAGAGCCAAGAGCGCGGGAGGCCTCTGATGTCCCTCTACATTTCCAGGCTGCCAGGGGCTGAGTGGCATGGAGTAGGGCATCACGGGCAGGATGGGCGGTCGCTGGCGGACGTGACTCGTTGTCAGTGATGGGGTTTAGTTTTTGTCACTGCTCCCTGCCAGAGGAACCGAGATGCCGCGCAAGGGCGAGCAGGGCTGGGCGGTGCGGGGGGGGCGAGGGGGGCACCACTGGGCTGGGGATGTTGGCACCACCACCGCACTTGGCTGGCAGGGCCCTAAAGCTCAACCCTGCCTTTCCCAAGGACCTGTCCCCTCATCCCCAGCTCTTAATGACAAGGGTCTTTCTAAACTGCTTGTCCACTGGAGGACCAACATTTTAATACTGTAATAATTTCATTTATTATCTTCTTTAGTGTACAAAATCTAATCCCCAAATTTAAGTAAGCATCTGTCTTCTTCATTTACCACAGAGGCTTCAAATTATTGTTCAGCCCCTCTGTTATGCCCTGATCCCTTCGATCTAGTATTCTATCAGTGTTTATATTAATCTCCTCCAATCATTTTTCTTTACCATCTGTTTTACAGCAGGAGACCTGTGCTTAGACTGCTTCAGGCGAAGGACTGCGAACCCTGGGACTCCCCAGCTCTAATCCTGACTGTGCCAACAAGGCACTCGGTGATGCTGAACGAGCTGGTCCCTTGACCTCCTTGTCACCCAGATGGAGCCAGTGTGGAAGTAGGACAGCACAAAACCTGAGGTGCTGCATTGCTGCTAATGAAGTGCAGGGAAGATTTAGGTTAATTTTCTGGGCAATGTGGGGAATTTTCATAATGGTGAGGATGGCTAAGCACCAGTGCAGGTCTCCTGGAGAGGCTGTGGGATCCCATAGCTGGAGGTCTGGTCCCCAGTTCTTACTGTGGAAGAGGGGGAAAAGAGTTGTTACCCACCCACCGTCTTTGGTGATGCTCAGGACCTCACGGACCCCCAGACTAATGGTGATGAACCACACACAAGCCATGACCGCTGTATCTAGGCACTTGAGCTAGATATATCATTTTATGAAGATAAGTATGTTGTTGCCTTTGCATCCGTCCGATGTGATCGGTTCAGTGCTCTATTTCCCGATGCGCCATGGTGCAGCGGGCACAGTCGTGCTGTGGCTCGTGGGCAGGGCTGGGCGAACACGATGGTCACAGCTGGCTGCGGGACCCCGGACCTCACCTGCACTCAGGAGGGTCATGCTGCCTTCACCACTTCCAGGGCAGCAGCAGCAGCAGCAGCCATCAGCCGGTCACTGTTTTGGGACGGGGGCACATTCCTGTTGTGTCAGGACGCTCCATCCAGCCTGGCAGTGTGAAGGGTTCAGGAGTACTAAACGCACTGGAGAGATGTTGCAGTCAATGCCCTCATTTAAATCTGTTTCATCTTTTGACTATGTCTACCCTTTCTCTGAGAGAAAACAGGTCTTCAGCTCAGGCCCCTGGTTACATAGGTCAGGAATAAAAATTGTTCACAGTTCTCTTTTTGTTTCTGGTCTTCAGGTATTGATCATCTTCTCCATTTTCCCCACTCTCGGCTTTATTCCTGCCACTGCGTATTTTTGGTTTATGCTTCTTGCCAGCAGCTCCTTCTGAAGATTTTCTCAGGCTCCTGATTTGCCTCCGACCATCACTGCAGCACCTAATAGCCCTTTCCAGGTCCTTCTTGCTGGTTCCCCACGCAGCCCTGGCCCTGGCCGCTCAGGTTCGGTCCCCAGACCGTGCCGATGAGCCGCTAGCAGAGCAGGTTTGTGCTGCTGGTGCCTCACATTTGTAATTACTGCATAGCAGACGTTCAAATAACCTTTCTTATTTTAATCCAGATATCTAATTCATCTTCTAACTAACTCCTCCGTATCACTATTACTTAGATTTGTATTCCCTTTTTATTTTTAGATATAGATATTTGCAAAAAGTGTAGATTTTTACCTTGGACTTTCACATGGACTTGTGGGTTTGGGTAGGACTGCAAAACTGAGTTATTAAACCTTTCTATACCCATGGTACCATGTTAAGGGATAATTTGGGGTAATCACCTGGGTTATATTTGTTTATAGTGGTGTAAATGGCAAACCGGTACCCAAATCTCTGTTTGTCCTCCATCACTTGTGCTGAGGGTGTGCTTGATGCATTTGTTTTCCCATGACTGTAATCTCTTTTTTGATTTCCTAATTTTTCCTTCTCTTCTCTGTGTTATTTGTTACCATCTTCAGCCGAGCACAGACTGGTAAACTCAGAAATCAATTCAGCGCTGGAGAAAAAACGGAAGAGCTATATGGGAAAGGCCTGCCACCTTCCCAGGATAGCCTGTGACAGAAGATAAATCATCGCAGATTTTTTGCCAACATGCCATATTTCAAACTCATAATCAGTCCACTATCACCCTTAGGTTTCCTTCAACACTGTGCGATCTCCTTCCAACTCTGTGTGATTTATGTTCCCAGGTACCGACACCAACTGTACATTTCTAATCCTCTCTTGTATAATTTCTCTTTGTGCATTTACTTAATTACCTTCTTTCTGACCTTCCTTTTCCTTCCTTACTCCTCCTTCCAGCTTGCTCGTGGGCTTCCTTGCCCTCTGTTGACTCCTTCTCTCAATTTACTCTGTGAGCATAGTTTATGAATGCCCTCGAGCCCCGGTGATGCTGGGGTTTTGGGGGGCAGCGTGTTCCCCAGGCTGGAGCAGAGGCAGGAGCTGCCCCTTGCAGGGCTGGAGCTGGGCATGCTGCTTGACAAAGACCTGCAGCAAAGGACGTGGAGGATCACTCATTTGGAGCGTTTAAACCACCACCATGTCCCTTCCCTGTGTGTAAATGACTCCTGACCTTGGCGTTGGGATTTGTCACCTCTAATGTCAGTAATTCCCAACAACAAAAGTGATGGAGACATCCCGCTTGTCCGGTGTGCAGAAGACCTGGGCCAAAGCGACCACCCGGTCTCAGCGCTGCAGGGATGCCGCCGAGCCCGTGGCCAGGTTCTGCACGTCAGCTCTGGGATCCTGGATCAAGGAGAACATGCTTGATGTGTATTAAAAAGTTTGGGCTGGTGATAACAGGGAGGGGAAACAACATTATGGCCCTTTTCTCACCGGCTGCAATGAGCGGTTTGACAGCGTCCTGCTGTGATGGAGATGTGTGTCCTGGGGGGAAATGGGGATTGTTTGGGAAAGAGCAGGCAGGTTTTGAAAATCAGGACTGCGCAGCGGCCCGCAGGCTCATCCTGCTTTCTTCATGGTGAGCTGCTTCGGCCCCAGCGGTTGCAGCAAATGTGGGGGGATCCGTGCTGGCTGCAGACGGCTTGCATGTTGTTTCTCCTCCCGTGCCGACTGGGTTGCTTGGTTTTATCAAGATGAGTTTCTTTTCCTCTGTGTTCATCCAGTGGAAACTCTCAAAGCATGGAGGCAAGATTGGTTTTCCAAGGTTGACCAGCAGTAGTGTGGTAGTTAAATCATTAGGCTGGCAGATGTGGGGCAGCAGCTTTAATCTGTAGCTCTGCCTCAGACCTCCTGTGTGATGCTGGCCAAAGCGTCATCTTTCTGTAGTCCTAATTTATCTATAAAATGGTGCCAGCTGTTCTCTCTGCCGTGTCCAAGTAACGGTACATGCTCCAGGGTGGAGATCGCCTTTTGATGCTACTTTTTGTCATGCCCTGACCTAGCCTAGGGTTTCCAAACCAGTAAAAAGCCAAGAAGAGAGCAGCAGCGATGCTGCTGCTCACAGATGTGGGGAGCGGGTGGGTGGGCTGGAGGAGCCAGGACCTGGGCTGGGAGCTGGGCTGGCCGGCTCTGCCCGAGCAGCAGCAGCCGCCGGAGGGGTTTGCTGCCGATGCTGCGAGGGGCAGGGGCAGGGCAGGGGCAGGGCAGGGGAAGGGCAGGGCAGGGCAGGGGCAGGGGAAGGGCAGGGCAGGGCAGGGGCGCTCACTGTGGTGTGCTTCCATCATCACAGAGATGGCCCGAGCTCGCTGTGCTGTGCTTCCATCATCACAGAGATGGCCAGAGCTGCCCAAGCCAACATGCCTCTGTCCCCTCGCCCCCATGTCCCCAGCTGATTTTGCGTATCTGAACTAGTGCGGCTGGGTTTTTTTTTTACCTGCTTTTCTCTCTCCATCACCTCCTGGCTCCAGCTGCGGACAGGAGAGGGACGGAGGTGCCCGGGCAGCCGCAGCATGGGTTGTCCTGCACCGTCCCGGGGCAAGCAGCAGCCCCGCAGGGGGGGGATGCCCCGCTCAGGGCTCACAGCTGCTGCCAGCTGCTTTTGAAAAGAGGAGGAGTTGGATAACTCACGCCAGGCTGAGAAAAGCACCTGAAGCCACTGTTGCTCTTAGGAAATGAGCAAGCTGAGGTTCTACCGAGCAGGTTTGTGTGCAGGAGAGGTGTCCGTCCCTGCAGTGCTGGGGTCCGCGCAGGCAGAGCCTTCCTGCAGCTCTGCAGCTGCCCAGGCTGGGCTGGGGGGGCTGAGGGGAGGGGGGAAATCACAACAGTTAACTTTAAGAAATCACTGGAACATCTTCTTCATAATTAATAAATGAAAAATGTTACTGCAGCTAATCAATAAAGTTGTTAGAGGGAATTGATCGGAGGGGGAACTCTTTTTGTGGGTACAATTTTTCACCTATTCAGAACAAAAGGCTCCCCGGGGTGCCATCAAACAGATCAGTGCTTGGGAGCCTGACCCAAACGGCGAAAAAAATAGAAAGACAATTAATTAAAACCTGAGAGAGCGACATCCCCTGAGAACCGCAGGAGGGGACGGACCCAGGCGTGGCGGCCGTGCACGTGCTGTTCTCGAGGGCAGCCTGGGGTGCGTTTCGGGTGGTCCCAAGCCGAGACGAGGCACCTAGAGGATGCTCTAGCTGGGGTGAAGGGATGCTGGACCTGGGGTGGAAGGCGAAAGTCCTCCTGGAAAGGACCGTGCACCCTCTGGTGCCGTCAGCCAGCTGAGCCGTCACCAAGCATGGCAATGTCCCCAGAAGCCACGTGCTGGGACGGTTTCCCAATGGGAATGCGCACATTGCACGGCCTGTCCGCCCTGCTCCTGCTTGGCTGGGTCAGCTTTTCCACAATAAACCAGACCTCCTGGGCAGGAAATAACCCCTCTTGCAGGGAGTTTATAGGGTGATAATGAGCATCAAAAAAACCTTGGGATTGACACTTGACATTCAAATATTTGCCTTGGGAGATGTAATTTAAAGATCTAGTTAAGCTGTTTTTTTTTTCTTTAAAGTGGTTTGATTGTTATTCCTCTTGGAAAAATTGCGTTTGGGTCATGACAAAACGCAAGTCTATTTTCAGGTCAGCATTTTAGACCTCATTTTTGTTCTTGCTGAAAGCAGATGCTCCTTGACTGCAGCAGGCACAAGAATAGCTCCTCTTCACACACGCGCTTTCCTTCCTCCTGCTTACCTAACACCACCACAGGTCTTGAGCCTGTGAACATGTAAGGATATGCCAGGACTGCTCACACGTACAAAGCAAAGTCTATGCATAAACGTCTGCAAGCCCAGGGCCTTTTTCATCCTTTCTAATAGCTCTATTCATTTTTTGCATGGTTTTAATTTTTAATTGTTTTAATATGTGCAACGATGAAGGACTAGAAGGAAGGTGGAGAATTAAAAGAAGCGGTCAGTTTAAGTCTTAACACGACACCCAGATTTTGCGATGAACTGCGTAACCGAGCTGCGGGAGCCTCCTCTGGCATCACCGTTCTGCAGGGGGATGCAGTGCCGGCCCCTGGGCAGCGGCTCTCCTGCCGGCCTCCTCCCGGGCTGCGGGCTGCTCCTTGTTATCCTCCCTTGGCCCACGCTCTTCTGGTTAAAGCCACCTGCCAGACAACCCCAGCAGGCAGGGCAGGCAGGGCAGGCAGGGCAGGCAGGGCAGGCAGGGCCGGTGTCCCTGCTCCTGCGGCGGGGCTGGGCACTGCGGGCCCCCCCGCCGGCAGGGCTCACCTCGAGCCGCAGCGGCTAAGAAGCACCTCGGCAGACCTGCCGTCAACCTGGGGGAATCAATGAACAATTAATTACTGTCATCAAGCAGGACTCTGCTCGAGGAAGACAGCACACTTATATTTATCAATTACTAATTAGTAGCTCTTGCCTGGCTGGCAGTTGTCTGTCAGCCAAGAGGAGCGCAGCAGCGGGGCTCACGCGGGGTCACTTTCTTAGCGGTAATTAAGGATGGATAAACTTGTTTGGAAAAGGCTGGAAGCCTGAACTACAGCTGGGAGGTAGGAAGAAAATCCGAACAATTAAGACTAGGATCTTTAAAAGAGCTTTTAGATGTCAAAGCCGCCAGCATTTCACTTGGGTTAAGTGCCTAGCTCCCGCAAGATCATGAAAATCCCAGCCCCAAATTAATTTTTTAGATGTGCCTTGGCTCAGAAACAAGGTGGTTCCTTTGCTTTCTCCGTCTCCCTCCCTTTCCCGGGGAAGGAAGCCTGCCCAGGGCCTCTGCCATGGGCGCATCCTCCTCACTGCTGCTGGTGAGTCTCGGCACAGCACCCCGGTCCCAGCGGGACTTCCCTGCCCCCCCAGCCAGCCGGGGTCCCCAAGAGTGACACTGGCCCCGCAGCGAGTTGCTGCAGAAAGTCAAATGCACGCAGATTTTTCCCCATTTAGTGGGGCTGTAGCTACTGCTGTAAGGGATGTCAGTCGTGCTATGGGATGAAATGCAGGAGACAGGGGTGGGTGCTTTGCTGAAGTGGTGACTTGGCTGGAAAGTTATTGTGCTGACAAGCCTGGGCAAGAGCAAGAGATGATGTAGAAGTTTTTTATTTGCGTTGTTTTTGGAAAGAGACACAAACTGGGAAGAAAGGCAGGGAAAAGAAAAACACACTTGCCCATGTCCTCACAGTGCCGGGGCTGGGTAGGACTGGCCCCGGGTCTGGTTTTTGCAGCGCCGGGGCTCTTCACCCGGCTGCCCAGCTGCGCCCTCCTGGCCGCTGCACCGTGGCTGGTGACCCTGCACTTGCGTCGGTGGTTTGGTGAAGTGCCATGGCTGTGCTTGGTGGGGGGGGACGGAGGAGCCAGCCCCAGGCCAGGTGTGCCTGGCCTTGGCGCGGGGAGGACCGAGCTCACGTAGCAATGGCTGGTTTGGAGGAGACACAAAACGTCCTCTGGGAAGCCTGGATGGGCCTGAGATGGGAGAGGAGACCTAACGCTGCTCAGGGGCAGGACCCTGCCCTTGCTAGCAACAGGCTAGGAGGGTTTTGGAGGGAGATTATGGGACAGGCTAAGCCGCTGCTGCAGAGGACTGGGTTCAACAGCCCGGGAATCCCTGCCAGCCCCGGCTTTACCTTTTAACGACCCTTTCTGGCTGCGTTCTGCGGGGTGTACAGAGCTGCTGTCTCTCTCCCGAAGGGAGACGTGCACGCCCGGAGCCGCGGTGTGCAGCTGTCCCCTCCTGGGCTGCCCTTCGCAGCGATGAGTTGTCCCACAGCTGCTGCTCAGGCAAAGTTTCTCAACCAGGTTTGAAAACAAATGTCAAGGGCTACTGTGGACTAATTTTTCTTGTAGAGTAGAATTACCTCACCAAGGTGTTTTTTCCTTTTGTAACGTCAAGAATAAGTCACCATTTAACCATCTCCTTCTGTTGTTTGAAAAGGAATGTCCTGACCTAGCCCGCCCCAAGGAAGTAATGCTTTAACTCTGACTTTGCTAAATCCTCCGGCTCCACGTCCAGTTGATTATTGATGGTGATAACTATTTTATCTGCCGCAGGTAACTGATCCCAAACCACGTGGTGAACTGGACACAAACCAGTATCTTATCACTGTGCCGGCGTTATCGACCCTCGAACGGCGGCAGCAGGACCTGGCTGCCGGGCTTCCCAGGCAGCCAGGACAGTAACTTATTGTTTGTAATTAACTCGATCAAGCAAAACTCCTATAAATCAATCATGGCTTGGATAATAAATAAATCTTTGATCAATTACTACCTGCAAAATGTGTAGACAAGGGTCAGTATCTCTGATTTACCACTTTCCTTGTGCTGAATTGGAAGATCAAAGATTAATGTGAGGAGGGACATCGGTGATCTGAATGCAATGCATTATTTAAAACTTCAGAGATAATAAAATTTTTGAGGAGACTGGCCCATTAGTTCAGCGTTCGTATTGACATTTCTCCCACTGTATTAGGAGTTTTGTTAATGATTTTATATTCCCCCCTGACTCCCTACTCATTTTTCTTTGTCCTTTTTTCATTTTTAATGGGGAGGCCGGATGCGTTCCCGCAGCGACACCCCAGCGGCCGGGAGCCTCCACGGCCCCTCGGGGCAGAGCACCCGCCCTGGCAGCCCCGGCTCTGCCGGAC
>NW_008824676.1:658274-671681 GCF_000699105.1 Pygoscelis adeliae
CACATGGCGGCTCGCTCAGCTCCTCCGGGCCCTGCGGGAGCCGTCACGCTGCCGTTTGGCCCCACCTCCGCATCACATGCGCCCTTGCTAATTCCGGGGCCGCATTTCTTAATCTAACGACTAATTCCAGGAACCTGGCCGCGCCGTAATGGGCTGCTGCCTCCGGGGATTTGCCAGGGGCGGTTTTGCTCAGTCTGGCACTGAGAAGCAGAACAGGGGGGTCTGCCTCCAGAGGAGGGAGGATGCTGCCGGGCTTTCAGACGCGGGGGAAGCCAGCCAGAGTAGCCTCATTAGCTCGTTAACTAGCTAATCGCGGGGTATTTGGTAAAGCCCAGAAAATTTCCTGGAAATGTAGGAAATGGAGGGAGTACCCCAGCTAGGAGGAGCAAGGTCCCACGTGCTCCACGGGAGGTGGCGAATGTGCTGGGAAGATCTGAAGAGGTCTTATCCCCCCAAAAAAGGGAAATGCACCATCTAAAACATACCTTGTTGGCACTGCCATGAGGAGGGATGGGTCCATGGGGTGGTCCACCCTTTGGCCAGCTAAGCGTGGTGCAGATGCCAACAGCTCACGTGGCACCCAGAAATGTGGACCTGCTCTCTGCTCCACCGTCACTGACACGTCGAGGTATCCCAGGAGCCTCACGGGAAAGGACTTGTGCAAACATGGCATGTGGTAAGAAATCAAGTGGAGGAATAAAAAAGAGTTCTTATAGCTGAGCTGTGCACTGGAGGAACACTGGTTTGGTCAAGCCCTTCGCACTTGTGATTTTCTGCTAAACCAAGTGCAGGGGTGGCACCCCTGAAGGTCAGAGCTCCCTCCCTCCTGTTGGCATTGCCACCCTGAAACCCAAGCCATCTGGGATTTCAGCGAAGCAACACTGCTGAAGACCCAAGCAGCTTTCAGAATGAAGACCAAGGATGCTCCCGGCCGTGCAACACCCGCAGATGCAGGAAGGGTGCAGGCAGCGCCGCACAGGACTGCCTTTGGCTGCCCCAGCCACGAGGTCACCCCTGGCTGGGGCAGCCCTGGGGACACGTCCTGAGTGAGGCCGAAGCTCCTGCAGGGACACATCCCTACCCCTCACCCGCCAGGGTATGCCATGGGAGGCTGGGTCGGGTGGCACACGGGCGTGGGGCCGGCTGCGGCATCACTGGGTGGAAGAGCAGAAGAGATGGCAGGAGCAGTTGGCGTTGGTTATCTCCCCTTCAAACAATGCAGTCCTGGCTCATATATTTTTCATCCCAGTTGAGGGTACAGTGTCAACTGATGACCTTTGTCACACCCCAGTGCTTTCTGGGATGTAAATTAGGGGCTTTTTTTTCCCCATCTGGACAGATAAGATGGACTCTTACTTGTACGTCTTGGAAGCAGATATTTATTGTAAGCCCACTGCTATTCTCAGCAGGTGGACAAAGATAATACTGTCATTATGTGCTCAGAAAATGCTTTGTAAAATTTGGTAAAGTATGCAGCGGACTCTGGAGAAGATAACATCTGCCTTAAAGGACTGTACTGCTGTAAACAGGGCTTAGAAAAATAGCACCCACTGCTTCTCCACGGGAGTATTGATTTTTGGTGTTGGAAAGGGTCAAATTCAAATTGCTGGCACAAAGAGCGGCTGCATCTCCTCAACTGTGTGTCTTTTAACAAAGAACAAAGTCATGCAACGGGAGGGAGGCAGAAAAGGGGACGGCAGCCGGGGGAGGCAGCACGCCAGCGGGCCTTTACCACGGGAGCGGCCAGCTGCTGCCCCGCGGGGACCATCACCGGGCTGGGAGTGGCGAAGGCTCCTCAGAGCAGCACTGCCTTGGGGGGGCCCCCCAACCGCCCCCCCGGGGCCGGGCGGGGCAGCCGCGGCTCCTGCAGGGCAGAGCTCGTTGCGGAGGGGCTGGCTGCGAGGCACTGGGGATTTTTCAGCCCCCCTTGCCCCCAGGAAAGCCAGAGCCCTGCCCCGAGCCTCAGTTTCTCCAGCTGTTGAACAGAGATAACTCCATAAGGGCTTTGAAACCTGCTCCTGAGATGGGCCGGGTGGGAGCCGGGTGTATCTATCGCTGCACGTGAAGGAGGAGGGAGATCTTCCCTGGCTGCTGCATTGCACCGGCAGACAGCTGGCAACGATGACATTTTATTGCCTGGCTCAGGGAGCAAAGGGTTTTCCCTTTCTTTACAGGTCAAGAAGAGCTAGAAGTATCTGCGTCGCTGCTGGAGATCCTGGGCAAGCTGCTTACGAGCTGGGAGAGGCTGAAAAACTGGAGGAAACCTCAGAGCGGTGTGGTATGTCCCAGTGCCCCAGGTATGACCCCATCCCGAGGGGCTGGGCTGTGTGAGACACAGGGACATCTGCTCCTGTGGGGCAGGAGACAGCTCTCACCACCCTGAGCCCTGGCAGGATGGGGCCAGCTCTGCTGAGCCATGCCTGTGCCCTGCGCTGCAGAGCTCTGCCCGTGCCTGCCCTGCCTGCCCCAGCGAGGGCAGGCAGAGCCCAGATGCCCCGTCTCCTCCAGACCTTCCCCAGCAGACGCTGTCCCACTCCTCTGCTTAACCCTCAGCAGCACTGTGCCCCTCGGGGAGCTGTGCCCAGCCACAAGCATGGCTTCTGACCCGGCCTGGGACCTCGGCTTTGGCTCAGTGCAAGCCTGGCATCAGCAAATGCTGCCAGCTGCTCGGCTGCAGTGCCTCGTCCTTCCCGAGGGCACCCAGTCGAGACTTCCCGGTCGCTTCGCTTTGAGTTTCTCCCGGAGTGAATGCATCTGGAGGCTATGCAAGCAGTGACAGAAGTTACAATAAAGAAAAGATAACCTCACCTTTCCAGGAGCTAAAAGCCTTTCTGTGACCCTGGCGAGAGCTCTTAGGCTGGGACAGTGGTCCCTGGGAGCCCTGTGCTGCAGAAGGACCCTGCTGTGCGGGGTGCAGCAAACCAGTCTGGTGGGACTGGGAACAACCCTGTCCCCAAACCAGTTCTGCAGGGCACCGGGAGACCCAGCCCAGTTCAACCCCTTCCCCGTCCACCCTTTGCAGGCGCCACCCTGGACAAGCTTGGTGAAGCCCGTGGTCCTGCCTGCCTGTGAGATGCTCCCCATCCCTCCGGCACCTGGTCTGGGCAGCAGCACGGGGCAGGACACGGGCAACACCTTCCCGCAGGCACCTCTTCCCACGGGCCGTACAGGTGGCTCTGCCCTGGGCACCCACCCCAGCAGGTGACGGGTACCCCAGCTGCTGCCCCTGCTGGCATTTGGGCAACCGGATACACCCCGCAGAGTGACTCGGCGTTCCCGTTACCCACACTGGTGCAAACGCATGCTTGCCGTGAGGTAAAACCAAGCCCCTGTAGCGAAGCCTCAGCCCGCAGCGCAGCCCCAGGCACAGATGCTCTTCTCTGCCTTTGCATTAGGTACAAGGACTCGCCGAGCACCTTGTCAGCCTGGGGCCTGGGGCTCAGCGTTTGCTGGCGGCCGGCTGGAGCCATCGCTGCAGCAGAGCAAGCAAACGATGATCAGGCTGCAGGTTCTGGAGCACTTATAGCATAATGTCAGTTGTGGAAATTCACCGTCCAAGTTATCGTCCCACAGACTTGAAAATGTTTCCTAGACACAGTCTAACGGGAAGCAATATCCTCCGCAGCAGAAAATAAAATGCAGAAGTGGCACATGCAAAGGCTAATGTTTAAAGTAAAGAATTTTACCCAAAGAGCATGTGGCAGATCCAAATCCCCTTCATCCAAACATCATTATTTATTAATATTCACATTGTACATACTGTTGATTTGTGAGAGACACAATCGATTGCTACCTCTCATAAAGCACAAAAAAAGGAAACCTACTATGCAGGGTTAGGCTGGAAAGTGAAGGAGAAATGGCAATGGCATCTTGCAAACTGAAAGTGAAATTTCAGATTTTCTGCAAAAGAAGAAACGTGAACAATGACTGGTGTGTTGTGAAAATGAAAAAGAATCACAACCGGTATTGTTGTTCTAAGCCCGTGGTCAAATCTAGCCCGCGAACAGTACCTTCCCAGTGAGGTGCGTGTCCCCTTAGCGCAGCACAGTCAGCTCCCTGGGTGCGGGGAGCAGGGCCAGACCCTGCCCGGGGCTGCAGGGGCAGCTCCTCCAACGCAGAGCAGCACACCCAGCTGCGCAGGGCAGGAGGACACAGCACGCACCGCAGCATCGCCAGGACTCGGGTACCGCAGTGTTACAGCAGCGGAAGGTGCCACGGGAGTGGGGTGATGGCAGCCCCCGCGCAGCCTCCTGGGAGCCCTCAGGCACAGGGACATGCCACCGCCCTGGGGTGCCCTACCTTCCCCTCCGGCCCCGCTTGGCTCAAGAGGGCACAAGCAGCAAAATAGACGGTGGAAAATCGCTGAGCACGAACAAGGCGGCTGCACCTAATAAAGATGCAGGAAATTAATGATTCGGGGCACTGTGGCCATCCTTGCCCACCGGCTGAAAGCCCCTGCACCACACACACAGAGTGGAAGGAGCATGCGCTGTACACACAGGCAAGGACGTGTCCTTACACCATTTAAGCGAAGCCCCATGCCGCGCTCTCCTCCGGGGCAGATGCTCCAGCCCCGGAGGGAGGCAGGCTGGGTCCGTGGCTCAGCCAGCGCTGCACCAGCCGGGGGGAGCGGAGGCTCCTGCGCTGCCCAGAGGACGGGGAGATGATGCTCTTTGTGGTTACGTGCAGGAGGGAGTTGGCGTCTTTTAAGGGGAAAAAATAAGTGTCTTTCCCACTCAATTAAATGTAACTTAAGGCATTGGAAAAGAAAATGGGCTTCCATTTATGGCTTCGGGATGGCAGGAGGGCAAGCATTTGATAACAAAATCATGCTGGGAGCCCATTTGAGCGGAGAGAGAGTTGTTTGTTTAGCATATCGATCGACTTTTATCGTGCAAGTAATTAACACGCATTATTCAAACTCCACATTTTTCTGAAGCAAACTACTTCATATGATATTTTCAAGCGACACATGTCAGCGGCTGGCAGCACAAGCAAAGAGCAGGAGGGAAATAGCAGCAGCAAGGAGAAGAGCTGCAGGGCAGGCAGGGCGGCGGCAAGGACACGCCTGGGTGGGCCCCCCCCCCAAGCCGCTTTCCGTCCTTTAGGACACTTGCCCCTCATACGACACAGGTACGTACATGCACAGGCACGCGAGGGGCCATTTCCTTCTCCCCGTGGCCGTGGGTGCGCACCCAGGGAGCCCGCTGGTAGCCGGCCAGGAGGGATAATGGCTCAACCATCACCAACGCCGAGAGGAATCCTCTGCGGCAGAAGCTGCCCTTCATCCTGCGCGGCGTGAAGGACGGCCCCGGTCACGCCGCACGCGATGTTTGACACTCGTTGGAAGCCCAGCCCATGCCTGCCTGCATCCCCAGAGCGCTGCCTGCTCCCCTGCCTGCTCCCTGCCTGCTCGGACGGACAGCGGCAGCAGCAAAATCCGCTGCCAGCCACCCGGAGAAGGGCGATCTTTCAACTTCATAAAGCAAAACCCAGGCAGGTCGCCCCAAATCCCCCATGCCGCCGCAGCAGCTGTGAAGAGTGGGTTTAAGCCTTTTAAAAATCCATCTCCCATCTCATTATTATGCAGACCAATTTTTCATTCATCGGGAATCTACGGCAGCATTTTAATGTGAGAAGCTCCCTACTCTGTTTCTCTTCCCCTGAAGAAAAATAGCTTAATTTCTCCAGTTTGATAGATTTTTCTGATCCTTCAAAAGGTAGAAAAAGACTCTTGAAAATCGGTCGTTGAACTATCCACAGGCATTTTATAATGGCCGTAAATAGGTCTATACTGAATAGCTCTCCAGGCATCAACTTGAATGGTGTCCTTGACACTGTTATTATTATCCCCACTGAAAAAAAAAAGAAAAGAAAAAAGAAAAAGAAAGTCTGGGAGCCTCTCCACACCCAGTTTGTATGTCTCAGTGTCGCGAGAAGGCTGGAAGAGCTAAATTCCCCTCGCCGTATATATGCCCCCAGAGATGGGCCATCCGTGCCATTTTTCACTTTCCAGAACTGTCATAAATTTCATGGAATTTCATGCATAAAAAAATCAATGCACATGAGAAATTTTGCAAACTCCAGAACAAATAAAGTATAAGAAGAAGTTTGGGGTAATTTATTTTCTGTCTTTTGCCCCTTTGTCCATTTTCAGTTGTCCATCTAAATCCCCAGTTAGTTTCCATTGGAGAACGTATTTTTATAACTTCTCGTACTATTGTGTCACGTTGCTCTTTGCTGATGAACAGCTACTGAACTCCAGGTTTGGGGTGGTTATTCTTCAGGCTAACCATTTTATAGCATTACTATACATCGCCACATTCAGCAGGTGCAAGAGGTTTTCTGCTGTAAAATGCATTTTGGCCCTCCACCACACCATCTTCAAACTTCTCCCCTAAACCCGTCCTTTTAACCTTAGATCTCATGGGATTAAGTCTTATGTCATGAGAGACATTGTGGAAAAGCTTGAGGTTAATCAGTAAGAGCTATTTTCTCAGAATAAATAAGGTGCTTTCATTTCTTGAAAGCCACTCTGATTTTCCAGCCCACTCATAAGGCAAAAATAGCGTGCCCTAAAAATGTCACCGTGCGTGTATGGATTTCTCTCTATTGAAAATGAGCACAGCGATCAGCTACTTCTCTCCCGGAGTAGCCCCAAAGCCCTTCCCAGGCTCATCCTCCTGAGCGAGGAGCAAGGGGGGCCAGGACCCCGCGGCCCCCGGCCCCTGGGTGGGAACCTCCAGAGCCCTGGAGATGGACACGGACAGACACCACGATCCCGGCCCGACCGCCACGCCTCCAAGAGAGGGAGAGGGTGCTCGGGTGGGATTACCTGCTGTCAGATTTTTGCAGAACAAATTTACCCAGGGCAGAAAATAGATTATAAATAGAAAATACAGTGTAAGGTAAGGCTGCAGATATCTGCATAGTTTGGTGCATAGATAAAGTGTAGTTAAAACAAGGCTAAAGTTGCAAAGACATAGCATCACCCATGGACGTTCACACATTTATCAGACAGAAAGTAGTTTCTCTAACATTTGAAAGCCAGGAAATTCAGAAGTTAGCTGAAATCCTGGACTTTGCAGTACCAGCCTGCGGAAGTGACCTGGGGGTCAGGGTTGGTGGCTGCAGCTCCCGCGTCCCTGCGCTAGGCTCGGCTCAGCTCAGCTCAGCCCAGCCATGCGGTGATGCTCTGCCAGGGTGCGGGCTGTGCCCCCGGGGCTGAAAGTCCTGATATAGTTCAACATTCTGTTGAAAGCTGGGGAGCTGGGGGGGGGGGATGCCAGTGCCCGGGCTGCTCTGCAAGGCGTAGGGCAAAACCCCGCCGTGCCCCAGTGGCACAGGCACCCCGGGCAGTCTGCGCCTCCTCTGAACGCCAGACACGGGCACGTACCCAAAGCTGCCTACCTGCTCCCTAGATTCAGTGCCGAGAAGACTGTCGCTGCTGGTTGCCCCCTCTCAGAAGCACCATGCAAAGGTGGGAAAAGCAGACACAAAACCAGCTCAGTTCAAAATACCGCACACCCTTGGGCTCCTTATTCACCCCGAAACCCTCCCTGCATCCTTCACCCGCCCCCTCCTCCCCGCACGCCTGCCCCAGGAGCCGTCCGTCAGCTGTCACCGTCTCCCATCCTCCCCCATGCTTCCCAGTGACCGAGGAACAAGTGGTCGCATAAACCCCAGCTGATTCGCTATGGGCTGCGGTGGTGGTTGCTGCTGCGTTAAACTGCACAGCTGCTTTTGGGAAACAATTCTGGCTTTCAGACTTCTCCGTGGTATTCACACGCAGGGACCTGAGGCTGAGGACTTCAGGGATTTTTCTCAGAAACGTGGGAAACAAATGAAACGTGCCAGTGAACTGTCCCCAAGAGCCCCTAACCCATGCTTTTGCTTGCACTGGGGATCTCCTCGGTGCTCACTGAGTGCCTGCCTCCACCTGCAGCACGTCTTCTCCTCTTCCCAGACATTGCAAGCTGTGAAACAAAGCCCTGAGTTACATTTATTCATTGGAGAATGAAGAGCAGGGCAGGTTTCTCTGAATTAATTTTGTGCACCATTTTTCCCCCCTCTCTCTCCCATCATGTTTTAGCATTGGCCAAATGATAAATTTAAATGCAATGGCCAGCGCCTCTGCCCCAGTTTCAGCGGGAGCAACAAGCCCTGCTGCGGCTGCCGGCTGCGAAAGGCAATGGTGCGGGAGCTTCGGTGTCCTCATATTTTTCCACGCAAACCATTTAGAAACAAAACAAGATAGCAAACACAAATCAATTCAATTGTCCTAGAATATGACAGGTTGACTTGCGACCTGTCTCATCTGGTACATGACAACGTTGTTTGCATCCTATTAAAGCGGATGACTTGTGCACTATTTATACAGAGCAGCGGTTCCTCTTGGTGACAGCTTTTGAATCATGGCCCTTTCTTCATCATACAATTCACCACCAAAGCCCTCCGCCGGTTAACATTGTAACAGGGGTGTCACCACGCAGAGCCGTTTATCCTTCAGCACCAGCAATGCCAGTGGGATTTTTTTATACCCTTTACTCTCCCCAGTCTGCAGAGCAGCATTGCACCATTACAGGCACTTCATCGCTCTCTGGCGCAGGCTGCGTAATGCTGCTGCCTTCTGCTAGCCATGGCCCGCTCTGGCAGGCCTCTTTGTAAAGTTTACAGGAGTCCCTCAGAAGGTTTAATATTTAATCTAGCATCCCTGTGAGTATGTGAACTGTCTTTTATAACCATTAGCTCTGAGCAGCCTGTCTGGAGCGGGGTCTGTGCCTCCAAGCTGTTCTCTTGGGGCACTGCGCATGTCTTGGGTGCCACCCTGGCCTGCAAACACCGGGGGAGAAACCACTTCATGCACAAGGACTGCATGGCACAGGATACCAGCTGTGGGTGCAAGGGCATTTTGCACCCGAGCGCTCACATTTACACTCATGTGGCACACTAAACTCTGCTGTAGCTGCACCCTAAGCTCTGGGTGCAGGCTGCAGCTCCACCTGCATCCATGCCGGGACCACCCCCTACCCCGAGAAGCAGGAGATGCCCACCTGGAAAAGCTGCTGAGCAGAAGAGCTGGCCATCCCCAGCCCTCTGCCATGGCCAAAGCAAAACTGCTGAGAGGCATAGTCTTGCTGCAAGGCTGAAATCATAGATTCATGAATAATTAAGGTTGGCAGGGATTTCTGGAGTTCTCCAGTCCAACTGCTGGTTCAAAGTAGGGCTGGCTTAGACCTGGCAATGCCCCCGGCCACCCAGGGGTGACCCTGCTGTCTGCTGGCCGAGAGCTGATGAGACGCTTGTCCCCCTCGCCCTGGGCGATGGCGAAGGTGCCCTGGCCTCTGGGAGGTGCTCCCCGGGCAGGACCAGCACGTGGGTTTCAGCCTTCTCCCAGGGAGAGCTGAGGCTGCGGGCACACCAGCTGCCCTCTCCTAACGCTCCCGCCGGGCCAGGCCCGCCAGGAGCTGCGCACGTGCATATCCCCAGTGCCTGCAAAGCTTGATACTCCTCCTGCTAGGAAATGCATACGCGAGCGATGTGCACAGTTAGCTGCCCTACATCTAACACCCTAAATATAGTTGTAGAGCAGACACATTGAAATTCGTGCATGCTCTCTTTTGCTAATTTACAATTCAAGATCTATATTTTTTAATTTGCTTTATTTATTTTTAAATCTCAGATTGTGTTAGAAACTTCTGAATTTTCCTTAGTTAGACAAGGTCAGATCTGAAAAGGGTTCCTGTCTGGTTTGCCCTCTGGTTCTCATCCCCGAACCTCCGCGTGGAGCATCATCCTAGGCTGCACCAGCGATGTTATCAAAGCCAAATAAATAATTCCTCATCACTGATTATCTGGCAAATTTTGACTGCTCCTACCCAGGATTCGGACTCCCTCTCCCACCTAAAACAGTGAGCAGGCAGTAACACGTGCTAGTTAATAGAGCTGTGCCAGAAGTGTGGTAATTAGGTTAAAATTATTTCTTTTTTTTTTTGATGCCTTCACTATGTGGTAGCCAAGCCTGGGGGATGCTCCACACCACCTACCCTTCCTGCGGGGGGGTAAAAATAAATAAATCTTGATTCTACCTCATACTCTGGATTTTAAAATGAATAAAAGCAGCCAGCCCAGGGGGTGGACCCAGTCCCCCCCTGCGGGCAACAGAGGAGTGCGTTGAGCAAGGCAGTGAATGATGATGTTACAGCCGTCCTGGGTCGCAGTGGTGGCACTGGCAGTTTATGATACGACCCCGGAGCACCAGGATAGACAATATTTGGCTCTGTCTGTAAGCCTTGGGGAACACCTCCTCCTGACACTACCCTGTCCTTGGGACGCAGCTGAGGGAAGGGTCCGCTCTTTCTCCTAGCTGTGGTGGTGTGTACCGACGGACCAGCACACCCAGCACATCTCGCCGTGTCCATTCTGACGCTCCGGGTACCAACCATCCCGCAGCCGCTGACTCAGGGCAGGGGTTTCCCATGGGCAGGAGCGTGGGGCCATCGGGACCTCGGCACAGCTCTCTGCCTTGCTGAGGGTTTCCCCGCTGTTCTCGTACTCCTCCATGACTATTCTCCCCCAAAGAGAGTGCCTCTGGCTGAAGTTTTGGCTTTCTTTGCAGCAGGTGCTTTTCCCTTGGTTCTCATGCTGATTTTTATTCCGAAATAGGAAGTTTCTTATTTTCCTCCTTGAATTAGTTCAAATTCTCCTTTAGCTGGAATCACCACCGTCAGGTGAGACTTTCCCTCGGCTACCTACGGCTTTTCCTTTCCTGACAACACTGCTGCTCCTACCAACACAAGGGCTTGCACGTCTGCGTCCCAGTTGAAATGAATGCGTGATCCCTTCCAGAGGGACACTCCGGTTTGTCTGCTGCTGCAACTGTGTACAGCAGCAAATCCTCCTGGCTAACGGTGCTGTAACTGCTGTAACATCATTTTTTCTATTGCAAGATGCTCATGGACCTTCACAAAGTGCTCCCTGCATCTTTCCTCCCGTGGCATGCTCTCCTGACTCATCCTGGTTGTCATGGTGTGTGCCAATCTCTGCTTTGTTCTTTCTCAGCTCTGATCCCAAGCCTTGTACGTTTTTCAGCTCTGTTGGATCTTTAGCTGCTTCTTTCTCCCCGCCAGGTTTTGTTTGGTTTTGTTTTGTTTTAACTCCTGGTCCCACTAATTGCTGTGGACCTGGGGCCCTTAGAAGCCTCTGTTACCCCCTGCCCGCTCCGTCCCTCCAGTTGTACTTCCAGTTGTCCTTAGCTCTGTACTTCTTCTTTTGCCTTTTGCCCTCCGCAGGACAGCTGTGTCTCATATTCGTCTCAGATATTTCCTCTCACGCTGCTCTGACATATCCTCGGTGGTTAATAACACACGGGGATTCTCCGGACTGCGGTTTCCATCCTGCTGCTCTCCAGCGTGCTATGGCCGTAAGCAGAGACGCTGAAGGACAACCAATTCGCATGGCCTCCCATATGCAGAGCACTTCATTTAAATTAATCACAACTCAGATTTGTAGCTACCCCACCACAAATTACAGATTTTCCATGGACAAGTTCAAAAACGTTAACTAGCAGAACCATGACAGAAACCGAACAGCGGCACAGAAGAGGAGGGGTGGAGGCTGTGCTTCTGCCGGCCGGGGCAGCGTGCCCGGAGCCACAGCACGGCAGCGGACCTGGCCCCTGGTCGAGCTCTGTGGCGCTCCGCAAGCACCCACCAGCTGGAGGGCGAGCGTCTAAAGGGCGGCAGAGCGGGTATGTATCCTCATCTGTGCTTACCGGCATCGTTTTCCGCCTCGGCCTCTTCAACCAACTTGCATATTTTAGAAGGTGGACATTTTCACATGGCTGGGATCGTGTGTTTTACCTCAGGCCCATCTCTGCTGGCATTGTTAGGGTCTTCATTCATTATGTCTGTCTCAGGCAATGAGACATCTCCCAAGCCAGCAGCACAGCTGCCTCTGTTCCCCGAGGGCATGCGTCTGGCAAAGGTTCACTGCAAGGGATGCAGAAAAGCAGCAAAGCTTATTGGTAGTCCCAAAGCTTCTTTTGCCCAAAAAGTTGGGCTTTTTTTCTCTAGAAAATGCAAATTCACAGCTTGACTTTGCAGAAATACGACTAAGTTAAAATGTTACTGTAAAATGCCTGGTATCTAAAGCAGAACCTGGCCTGGAGCAAGGTGGGTGAGACCCAGTCCAGGCGGCTGGCAGCAAAGTGGGCAACCCGCAGCGCTGCCTCTGCGAGCCGCCATTTCATCCCTCTCCCCATCCTCTGGGATCCACTCAATCCCTCTGCACCCTCTGGGATCCACGCGGTCCCTCCGCACCCTCTGGGATCCACTCAATTCCCTGCAGCACGTCAACCAGCAGCTTATTCAGGGGATGGCTTCACACTCCTGACAAATTAAAGCTGCTTAATACTGTGCCAGCTCGGCAGAGCAGACGCCCTTCCCGTCAGTGACAGCCGCTAATCGCTCCTGGTTCGTTAGGGAGCGACAGCCTCCCACCCCTCGCATCGCACCCCTCCCCAGGGGCTCCGGTGCCGCCTTTCCTGGAAGTTTTTCCTCCCCTGACCCCTGCATTTTCACGTCAACCTGTAATTGGTACCAGGGTGCGATTTATTGCCTGGAGGTGCCCTGCCGCTGTGGAAACTGAACCGGGCGTTGGTGTGCACGTGTCTTGGTGAGCCCGAGCGATGGACCGCATCCTGCCTTATTCCAGAAACCACCAACATAAACTTCCCACCATGCTCATTCTATACACGTGGGTAATACGTACGTGTGTGTGTTTGTATAGAAACCTGCCTCCAGTGTGCTCGTTATTCACAGACTGATATAAACGATGAGGCTCGGGGACTGGAACTGCTTCACCCCGAGATGCGCAAGTCGAGTTGCCAGCGAGGGAGCCGTGGGCGTGTGGTGGCAGAGGTCAGTAGAGCCTCCAACATGCCTGAGGGAGGCTGGCTGGTTGGTGGTTGGTGTTTGGCCTCCATGGTTCACATGCTCTGGGCAGATAACCCGTGCTGAGCCCAAGCCCAACCAGGGCATGCAGAGCTGGTGCTGGGGGGGGGGGAAGGGCTTTGGCACAGGGCACGGCGTCCCAGCGCGGCACTGGGGCTGGCACAGCAGGCGCTGGGGAAGGCACAGGGCGGAGGGGACACTGCTGCTGACCAGAGCATCAGCACGGGGAATGCCAGCTGCCATTCCTCACTCTGCGAGAGCTCGGCGAGATTAGCAGACAGCAGGCTGTAAGCAAACAAAAGGAAACATGTTTTTCACCCTGTGCCTGGTGAAACCTTGGGTATTGCTTCCAGAGGATGCTGCGACAGCTTGAAATGGGCTTGAAAAGGGCTGGGACACACGGCTGGCTGGGGCTGCTCCCCACGACCCCGCCATCCCGCCAGCCCCACGCCAG
>NW_008824676.1:671809-672153 GCF_000699105.1 Pygoscelis adeliae
GCCCGTCCTCTCTTGGTCCTGGCCCCCTCTCAGACACGCATTAGGACGTGTGGCTGTGGCTGGCATCACCCCCGCTGTTGCCTTGGAAGGTGGCCCTGGGACAAGTCCCCATCCACGGCATGCTGCCACCACTGCCGTGCCTGCCGAAGCCCCAGGCCCCACTGAGCGGAGCAGATGGCATTTGGTCGGGAGGGTTTAAGCCTGCCAGGATTTAGATTAACCCAGAAAGAGGAGTGGTCGAATTGAGAGCACTAAATTGGGGCATTTAGCTGCAAATTACAAACTTTGGTCTAAAAACTGTCTAACTGAAGCAGCTGTCTGAAGGCAAAAGCCTCCACATTGGG
>NW_008824676.1:672242-684302 GCF_000699105.1 Pygoscelis adeliae
CCCAGCCAGCCCCAGCTCGGAAACGCGTGTGGCTGTGGCCTGGCTGCCCTCGGCGGGGGACACGGGCTTCCCAGAGGCAGTGCTCTGCCGCCGGGATTACAGCACGCTGGGAGGAGGTGCGCAGGAGCCGGGCACGACTGACGGGAGCCACGTGGTCTGGCCTTTTCATAGCGACGTCCCTTCTCCCAAGCTCTCCGAGCAAAGCGCCTGCCCCAAGCCCCCAGCAGTAACCCCAGGCAGGGGCCCTGGGGGGGGGCCCGGGGGGCCCCGCAGCCCAGGCAGCCAGGGCGAGCCCCCAGGCACGGTCCCCAGGGGTGGCACGGAGCATCGCCCTGCTCCCCACAGCAGTATCGCCCCGCCTCGTGCTGCAAACGTCCAGCACGTCTACCCCAGCACAGGCGGCAGGGCGGCTGTGTCTGAAAAAAAGCAAATATGGTTTTCTAATGCCAGTTTTACTGCCAGTTGTTCTTTTTTTTTTTTCCAAATTTGGGTCCAGATTTTGCAGATACCTGTTTTATATACAACTAGGAACTGAATTTTCAGCCGTGACAATCCCCTGCCTTTCTGGGAAACCTGATATCCCAAAATAAAAATCTATATTTAATACCCTAAGCATATCCAATAGTTACATAATTCATATCTATTAGCTAAGTACAGTAATGAGTGCTCTGCATTTTTAAAACATCAGTTAATTGTCTCCCTCCTCCCTCGCAGTGCAGAAGAACAGACAGAAAAGGCACAAAATGAATCCCGCAAAACCACATCTGACAGGTTTAAAAATCTATTTTCCTACAAGGAAGTATGGGAAGGACGGGTGATTAATGAAAGACTATGAAGAAAAGGTTTTATCCAGCAGATTAATTTCAACGTGTGTTTAAATCCTTAGCGGAGTTGGACAAGATGCTGGGAGGCGAAGCCGTGGGGGCTCCCAGGGGCTGAACGGGTGGCCGCCCTGCCCGGCTCCGGAGGGAAACCTGAAGGGGGAAGCCCATAAACGGGGTGGGGAGACAAAAATCACCTCTTGTCAGAACACTGGATTTCTTTGAGAGGTCTAGGAAGGAGGCCCGGTAAATTTGAGCCATGCTGCATCGTATTTATCTTTGGATTATTTTTGTAGACACCTTTTGTTTTGCAGCACATCTTCCCAGCAGCTCAGGGCTTCCCAAACCAGATGAGCTCCATATCCGGAGGCTCCTCTCCGTGCCATCCCCTGGAAGCATCCCCGGGCGCGGAGTCCCTGCCTTTCCCGTGGGGCACGTGCCCCTCGGCAGGCAGCCCCCGCCGCTCCCTGACACCCGCTTGTGACAAGCACTGCGTTAGGCTGGACACGAGCACGGCCCTGAGCGGGGCGAGGGGTCCCTGCCTGGATCAAAGTCCGCGCCGGGGGATTGCAGCAGGGACGGAGCACTCAGCCTCGCGGCGTGCGGACACGGCACAGCCCGCGAACGGCTATCGCATCGCCGGAGAGCTCACGCCCGGCGTGAGGCCGCCGTGGCTACTCCCTGAGGATGCCATCATCTCCAAGAGCTCAGCCCCGATGCTCCTTTTGGGGGGGGTGGTTTCTTTTTTCCCTGTGGGAAGAGGACTGTTGGGTTCAAGGGTGGCGATGCTGGGGAGGGTGGAGGGTTTGGGTGTTTAAGGCAGAAAGGGATTGCTGTCCCCTCCTCGGCAGCGGGCTGCTGGCCTTTGTCCTTCACAGGCCGCTGTCCTGCAGTGGCAGTTTTAAGCAGTTTGGACAGAATTTGTAGGAATTCTTAATTTTAAGCATAGTATTGACTTACCTGGAAAATCAAGTAAGCATAACTAGCAAAATTTTAACTTTTTAAAGTCAGCCCCTGATCTGAATAATGCTGACCGCGTTTTAAAAAAAGAGAAATATTTTTAACGTCCACATGTGTTTTCCCCTGCAGAGACAAATAACGAGGGCAGGAGAATGAATCTGGCGTATATGGAGGGCAATCATTTAAAGCTTTCCTGTTTAGGGAGCAATTAATTATCCAAACCTCCAGTTTTGGAGAAGAAGATATTTAATCTCTTTTAATCCCTTGTGACTCAGACCTCTGACCTGAAAACCGTGACCTTCGGCATCCCACGCTGCCTCCCTTGGGACAGAACTGAACGTAGGACTGCTGTTTTGTAAACAGTCCTCCCATAAATCCCGGGAAGTATTGCTGAGGAAAGCTTTGCTGTCGGCTGCCTCACAAGATGGGCTCTTAAAAATACATCACGGAAGCAAGTAACTGGCAGCATCGCGGCTGCTGCCAAGTCCCGGTGCCCTCGCGCCCGCTGCCCGGGCCGCCGGGATCCGCCTGGCATGCACAAGGCTGGGGGTTTGCTCTTCCAGTCGTCGGTCATCAAACCCTGACCAAGCAATGGCAGGATTTGGGAGCTGATCGTCCGGTGCCGCATACACCTGGCTCGCGGCATGTTATCAGCTGTGTTACTGATATTAATTCTGATGACTTGTATTGTCCCTCACCTACATAATTCAAAGCTGACACTACCTTGTGCAAAATAAACCTGGATTCACTTGAGTGGGGGCTGCTGCCCATTTCCTAGCGCAGCCCTTTGCTTGCTTTCTGCTCATTTAGCTAAAGAGCTAGGGCAGGGGCTTATTATTTGTTGTGCAAAAACAGACTTTGATGAATGATTGTAAAAGCTCTGGACCCACCCCCCAACATAAATCTGGAAAAATCACTCAATTTTAGGTTAATCTCTTTTAAAATACCAAAAGATGGCGCGATCTGGTTTTTCTCCCACTCATTTTTTCCTGCATCCTCTTGATACCAGAGCATCCATCCGAAGTCAGGGGAAAAGGGATTTCTTCCAAAGCCTCTGGGAGAGCCTCTCCCGCGCCCAACCCACGCCCTGGGGATCGTGAGGGTTGGGGTACTGAAGGTCTGCAAGACGCATGACAGGCAGGTACAGAGCCAGAGCGATCGCTCCCTCCCAAACAAAGTAATTACCAGTCATTGCGGATGGACTAAATAAGCTGTTCCTGACAGGCAGCTCGTGGTTCCAGGTTCACGAGTCCCATTTATGCTCCTTCCAAATACCCTGTATCATTTGTAAGACAGCAGACCATTAGGGAGTTGATATTAGCCTTACCTGCAGGCTTATACGCGAAGATGAATTGCTGTACATAGTCAAAGTATCTCTTCTGTGGGAAAAACAACGCTGGGATGCAAGTGAGGAAAATGAGAACACCGAGCGATGTTCTCATCTAATTTATCTGTGGATGGCGTGATGTGCTCCCATTAACTGCGGGGTGGGATACGCACACTGACCACGGCGAACGTCGTGCAGGCTTTGCGAATTAACGTTTGGCTCATGGAAGGGAAGAGTCTCCCTCCGGCAGCCAGAGCTCTGCCACACCTCGTGAGCAGGTGGATGTCTTCAGTAAACTGGAAAGTACAGAAAATTGACACTGAAACAAGTAATCATGGTGGCGTTGGCTGAAGCTCGCTCTGCTTCCCATTTCCCATGGTAAGCGTTCCCCCGAGAACGCGTGCGCCTGACCCTAAACTTTCCCCATTTTCCAAGCCAATGCACTTGATGGGAACTCATCTTGCCGTTCTCCCCCTGATTACATACCCCTCGGATCTCCAGGGGTGGGACCGCTGCCAATTTAGAGGTGGCTGAATCCATTTCACTTATGTAGCTTTTCAAATACTGGGTTTGGGCTCTGGGCTTTATTTGTTTGTTTCCGTTCCTTGCAGCTCAGCAGACAACCTCGCCTGTGAAATAAACGCCATTTGGTGTTACCCTCGCTCTCGCAGAAGTCACGGATACATATATTGTGTTTCCTTTAAAACAAACCCTTGTTCGGGAATAACCGCTCAGGAAATGATGCCTTAACGCCAGCTTTTTAAGGGTTTTTGCTCCCCCTTTGCAATTTTTAGTAAGCTAGTAAAAATCAATAGGCCTGTGTTCCCATCTGCATGCCACCTGACATCCCTTGAATGATCAATGGGGCTCAGGGAGGGTCTCTCAGGAAAGCCGAGTGCTGCAATGGCCACGGCAGACCGAGATCCCAGCGCTTCGGCTTCCTCCTCTCCCCAGCTTGGTCTTTGAACCCGTTGGACCGTGGTGCACCTGTATGAGACCAGCCCCGACCGTGCCAGAGAGGACAAGCAGAAGCAGCAGCTCTGCAGACATACACCTCTGTCAGCTCCGCTCGAGGATTTCCCTGGAAGCAGCACAGTTACACCGGAGCAGCGGCACACAGGCAAGCTCGGCGTGCGAAGGCTGGGAGCGAAGCCTGGCCAGGGACGTTGCACAGGTCCCCGACCTGCGCTCCCTGGGCTTGGCAGAGCTAGTGGCATTAAAACCCCAAAAAACCACAGTGAGCCGTGCGGTGCTGCGCGGAGGCTGAGCATCAGGTGGTGCCACACAGCACTGGGGCCACAGAGGCTCAAGCACTAGCTGGGGAAAATCGCTTTCCAAGTGGTTCTGCAGTGGTTCCTCAGGGGCTGGGGATGCTGCCTGTGAGGAGGCAGACCACGCTGAGACCCTGCCAAAAACACGACCTCATCTCAGCCTGGAGCTGAGGCTCCTGCGCTGGTGGAAACGTGGGAAGGGGCCCGCGGGGGCTGGCGGTGCCAGTGCCCGGCCAGGGCTGGTCCAGCAGGCGCTGGCGGGAGGTGGGAGACATCCCCGGCCACAGCGGCAGGGATGGGGGTGGGAAAGGCGGGAGCGGGGAGGCACCTCCATCCCACCTCTCTCCCTGCCAAGATGAGCAGAGTTTTATTTCTGGAAGCAATTTAATGGTTTGCTGATAACTTTGATTGGTTTCGTGTCAGGTTAGCTTTTAATCTCTGCTCTGGTCTGCTTCATTCTTTAAAATAACTGTGATTAAAGGATGCTGTTCCGGCATCGCACACGCTCACGGGCACGCGTGTGACAGTGCGTGGGCAGATGGCTCCTGCCTGCTGACCCTCCCTGCCTGCTGCTGATTCAGGCTGGGACCACTCCACCGCCACCGGCGCTGCTCCTCCTGAGGAAGGATGGGGAGAAAACGGCCACGGAGACAGGAAAGCTGTTTGGATGGAAGAGGTAGCAGAGACGCTGATAGCTACTGCTCTGCAACATGCAGGGAGTTGCACCCCACCCCAGGTGCACCCACCTCAGGCACAGCCTCTCCACCTTCCCACCCTGCCGACCCCGATGTTGCCCCCTCTGCCCCCATCCCCTCCACTGTGCACCTCTCACCCTCTGCCCCCAGCCCCTGTTCCAGCAACAGTCCAGAGGACTCTCACGTGCTCGTGCAGCCTCTCCAGTTGCTGCTGCACGTCCAGCCTTGTTTTCCAGGTCCCTGAAGTTAGAGAGTGGTGTTTGCACTGCACTCTGGTAAGGCAGACGATGCTGCCCCTCCAGCGACGCTCCTTCAGCTCTGCTTCCCACCTCCTGCCTCCTTCCAAATCACTCCCCATCCCAGGAGCGGGCCTTCCCATCCCAGCCTGGCTGGTTGGGCTTGGCTGGGTTCCCGGCGTGTGTTTAACCGGCGTTTCTCGGGCCACTTGCTGCCACGAGGCCGGATGGGCAGAGCGTGCTGCTGCTCGGGGGCGAGCTTCCCACCTCTGCCTTCGCCCAGGCAGAGCAGGGTGAAGCCTCGGACACATGCACGGCTAAATGTCAGCAATGTGCTGGGAAGAGTTAAGAATGATGGTTTTGGGGTGTAAAACGCCCCTGCACTCTTCGGGCAGTTCCTCACTTCCACAGGGCCGTTGAGCAACCTTTGTTGGGAGAGGGCTCTGCTGGCTGCCGTGCCTCTCCTCGGCCCCTGGAGTTGCGGAGACCCCCCAACATCTTTCACACTCCCAAATGAATTTTCTTCAGATGCAGCCTCCGGGCAGAAAACGGACCTGTTCTTGACAAACACACTAGGAGGGGAAAGAAAACCCCAGCCAGAAGTCCCTGGGCATGCTGATGGTTTCCTTCACTCTGGGGCAGATGCAGATTTTAATCAATGAGATCGATGGTGAACGCTCGCGGGCTGCAGGAACGGAGAAGGGGCTGCAGGAGAGCGGCCGCAAGATGGATGACCAGCGGCAGAGGACCTGGGGGAGGTCAGAGGTGACCGTCACCTTGAGATCCAATCTGCAGCTCGCCCCCTCCGCGACGGACGCTGCCCGGGCTCCTGCGGCAGCTCCTGCCCTCTCGCTGCCTGACCGCGGGCAGCCCTTGCCTGCCCTCTCCCGCGGCCCCCCGCCCCGCTGTGTAACCACCCTACCTTTACACACGCGCTTCGTGTGAATGAGGGTTTCCCTCAAGTCGCCATTCCCATGCAATCACCTGCAGAGCAAAGCACGTCCTTACCCCAAAGCTGTCTTGTCTCCTTCCATAGCTGGCCTCTACCTTGCCCATTCCTGCCACCCAGGTGCCATCAGAGACCCTTTCCCGAGGCCCAGCTGTCCCGGAGCCACCCACCCCAAAACCTAGTGCCAGGGCCTGCCTGTTGTGACCCCTGCAGAAGGCACGGCCGGCCGCTCAGGGCCACATCCAGTTGGGTTTGGAGCATCTCCAGGGATGGAGACAGCACTGCCTGCCAGGGCAGCCTGCGCTGGGGCAGGAGCTCTCCCACAGCCACCTCCTTCCCCTTCTCCCTTCTTTCGCTACCAGGCGCTGGCCAGAAAGCTCACCTGCATGTGAAACCCGGGCTCAGACCCCCACGTCCCCTGGGGGGGGGACAAGAACAAACTGGGCTGCCTTGTATTTCAGAGCAAGCACTGGACAAGAAGGTTTCCTTGAGAAGGTCTCTCTCTCTCCTCCTGAAAATGCTCCAACCACATGAAATGCGTGAATACCCGTTCAGCTTCATTCCCACCTTGCTGCATGGGACGCTGCGGTCCAAGCGTCCTCTCCAAATTAGGAGGAGGCTGAGGGCTGCCGTCTCCCAGCGCCTGCCCCAACCCAGAGCATCACACCTCCTCCCCGGTCCCGTACCTACCTGGTGCAGCGGACACCCCACACCAACGCTCCTGGTTTTGTCTCTGCCTTTGGTGTCGATGGTGAGCGTGCTCTGCCAGCGTCACCTTGAGTGTGTGAATAACCTGGCTGCACGGAACAGCGTTTTCCAGAAAAACAATGTTTTGCTGAAATGACTTTGCCTGGCCCAAGTTTTTTGGCAGAGCTAGCAGGAGGCCTAGGAGTCTGGTCTCATAAAAAACCCATTACCCAGGTTTGAAAACACGGCTCAGCGAGCACAGGGAAATGGCTTTGCACATCCCGGCGGATCGCGCTGGGATTTGGGTTTGGCCCTGGAGCATCTGGTGCTCGCTCCGAAGGCTCCTGCTCAGCCACACAGGCTTTGCAGTCGTTCTCTGATCGTTTGGTTCCCTCTCACACAGTCTTTGGCTCCCAGGGTTCATTCTGCTCCCCATCCTCCTCCCTCTTGCCTTCCTTCTCCTGGAGCTGGGCAGTCCGGCAGCTGGTGGAACAACAGTTGCATTTGTTTCTGCAATAAATCTGGGACTGCTCTAAAATGGATTTTAATCCACTTTTGGGCTAAACTGCAAACAAGGTGATAACATGCAGCCTGTCTTAATAACTTCTCTGTCCTTAAAGCAGAAATAAATATTTTTTGCGACTTTGCAGCAGTGCTACGCATTGCTGAACAGGTTCCCATTTGGCTCCGTGCTGTTCTGCACTTCATTGCCATTCATTACCATACAATCTCTGTCTTGAAATATCATACAATCCACCTTTGAGATCCTCCTGGAGTAATAAAATAATTAAAAATGGGTCAACATTATCCTTCAAGACAGAAGGGTAAAAAACACCTTCTTCCACAGCTGCCCGCGCTGCCGGGCGGCCAGCTGACTGCAAAGCAGCAGGGACGGTCCTGTCTCCAAAGGTCACCTCCAGAGCATCCAGCTCTCCTCCTCACCCCTGCAGATCTCCAGGTGACTCAGATTCAGCACTGGCACATCGGTGGGGTGATTGCTTAGATATATTTATGAACCGAGGTGACCATGAAACTGGACCTAACGGCTCACGGTTACTCTCAGTCCTTGCAGAGGATTGCCAGAGAAGATTTTATCTTTTAACGAGACCTAAATTAAAGAAATACCATTCATACTATAATCTGGGCTAAATTTATATAATCTGGGCTAAATTTATAAATGGTGTCACCCCACTCCCTTCAGCGGCAGGGGATGAGGGCTGGGGTTGGACCCAGAGCCTGAGCTGGTTTTTACGAGGTCACTATTTAATAAGATACACAATATTTCAAAATATATAGTATAAAAGCAGTCAGGTGTAGTGAGAACTGCAAAACATTATCCTCGATACTCATTAACCGTCAAACGCACCTCCACGAACTCAACCAACAGCGACGGTCGCGGCAACCCCAGCCGTGGGGAAACTTCTCTTCTGGCTTTCCCTGCGGCTCAGGCAGCTTGGTGCCGGCGGTCCGACGGTTGGGGCAGCGGCTGTGCTCTTGGACAAAGCCACCGCTGTATTTCAGGCAAGGTGGGATGCTCCCTCAAATGCTCTGTTCTGCTGGCCTGGACCGAGCATCGGTGGCCCCAACGTACCTACACACAGTTGCCGTATTTCTCGCGTTGCGACCAGATCTCAACTGATAAACACAGGTAGCACATACATAAACCAAGGTGTGAGAACGTGGTCTATTAGAGAGTACAGAAAAAACAAAGCCAGAAATCTTTGAGATATTGAAGATGCAAATGCCATAACACTGCGTCAGGTCCCGAGCGGGTTCCTGAAGGGGACCTTGGGTATTCTGACAGTCACGGCCCAATTGATCTACCACCACATGTAATCAGAGCTCTGTCACTTGAGTATCTTCTCATCAGTCGTATCTTTACAGGTCGGACCGGTAAGCAATGCCAGGGTGAAGTCAGCCAGACTGCCAAGGCAGAAGCCTTCTGCCCAAGCCAGCTGATGGCACCTTTGAAGTCCTAGGCCATGTGGAAGATGAAGAAATGGGTCTTTTAAAATGAACTTGCAACAGGCGAGATCTGAACGTGGATACCGATAAAAATGGTAGTGCAGTCAACTTCTCTCCCCCTTGGCTCTGGATAAACTTGCAAGAAGAAATACCCTTGTTAAAATCACTCAGACTTGACCGCAACGTTTGCTTTGCCCACCACAGAGGAAGACTAACCTCGGGGGGGAACAGGTACAGCAGCTTTCCCTGGTGGCCAGCCCTACCCGAGACACCGGGACCCCCTGGCTCTCCCACAACACCGGTCACCAGGGGGTGGCACCAAGCGGTGACACTGCCAACACAGCAAGCGAGGACACGTGCCTGAACAGCGAGGGGCAAGGAGGCACTCCTTGATGTCAGAAAGGTGGGGTTTTTTTAAAAAATCAAATTTAAACTTGCAAGATGTGCAGATTCCACCATCATTTTTATGATAAACCCAGCAGTTTTCTTTTACTATATTGTAAATTGGGAGTAGCTCTACAGGAGTGAATAAATGCCTATTTAAAGTCAGTTACTTCAGTAAATAAATATCTGACACGCCCCCCCCCCCACCACCGTGCGCAGGCCACTCCAGTCCTTTGAAAATAGGTTTCCAATTTACAAAAATCAATTAAAATCATATATTCTAAGTGTAACAACCAACAATGATCTTCCCGTAGATGTCATTCAGCCTTCATTTTAAAAACGGAATCAACATTCAAAAAGCTATGCTGCTGCAGCAGAAAGTTTCACCTTTTAATTTTTCATACAGGATTAATTTTTAATTTTCAGACATCAGAGAGAGAGGGAAGTTCCCCAGGAGCCCTCCTGTTCAAAGAGCACTCCAGGCAACTATTGCCATCAAGTGTCAATTTATCACACTGAAGGCTCTGATGCAGATTTTTACTTATATTTTTGTTCAGGCAGAAGTATTATTGCTGATGAAGTTTTGGTGTTCGCTAAAAGCCAGGCACAGCCCGGACAGCTTGTTGGGAGAACAGAAGAAACCCGTTTTCCTTTCTCCTCAGCTCCCTGGAAAGCCCATTGAGCACTGTCCCTGCCCAGCTCTGGGTACCTGGGACCTTCGAGTGCCCTTAGCACACCTTACACCGGGAAATGTTGGTATGAAGTCACAGTGGCGTAGATGTTACTGGACGTGTACTCCTTCCACGCACGCTCAAAGACGTTGAACAGAGGAATGACCATCTGAAAGGTTAAGTTTACAAATTGGGATACTCTCGAGTTTCTTACGGAGTCGATGTCCTACGAGTCCCACAAAGGGTCCTGACAATTTTGCAAACCTTTGAACGGCAATTCGGGACTGAATACCTGTGACAGCCCATCTCGGTTTGCCCACGAGCTCTCCGAAGCTCCCGCGCAGCCTCCCATGTTCCCAAGACAGCAAACCTGGCCATCGCTTTTGCTGCCGCTACACGGGAGGGAATGAGGAGGAAGAGGAACTTCTTCCCTGGTCGTGCTTTCCCGGCAATGGAAACAGAGGGAAAGATGAAAGGGCTGCAGCTGGCCAGGAACTCTCTTTTCTGAAGGGAGAAGTAACTGGCAGAACTTCTGGAGCTTGCGAGGTGATGTTCAGAAGATATATTAGACTTTGGGTGGTTCTGCACATTGGTTGCTCACGGAAGTTCCTGCAGCATCCAGAGGACAAAATACCTTTGGGTCCTCTCCGATTTCTGCTGTTAATGCATTGGCTTTTAAATATGTAAGCTACTGCTAAGCATGTTAAAGGCCTTCCATTTACAATTCTTTGCTTGCATATGACTCATCAATTTGAAAAAGTATTTTGGCTACAAAAATCACTATTTGAAACCAAACTGAGCCGACTCCGAAACGTGTCTTATTCTGAGCACTGGCCTTACCCTGGCTGCATCTGAAAGGACACATCCAGCACCGTAGCTGAGTGCCCAGCAGGAACGTCCCGAACGCTGCTGCGTTTCGTGGCTGTCCCCCTCTCTGTGGGATGGGAAGCCTTGCTCTCGGGACAGAGGCATCAGGCTGCTCTAAGCGGATGCCTGCCCGGCAATCAGGGGATTGGGACCTTCGGGTGAACCGCGCATCCCAAGGTGAGCCTGTCCCAGAAACCCGCGACGTACCAACCACACTGAGATCCGAGCTCTGGCTGTGCCCTATGGGGCACAGTGTTGCCCGAACGCGTGGGGAATTCCCCCAGGCGGCAGGAGAGGTCGGACCCACCCCTTCGCAACAGGCTGGGGAGAGCGAGATGCGTGTGGATGGATTTCTGAGTCAGCTGCAAGGAATGCTGATCATCAGCAAGACACACGCCACGCACAACTGTAACATTACGCTCTTTGGAAAAAATCTCTGATCAATACATTTGATGGAGTTTACACTGACCTCAGTGTTCTGCATTTTCAAATAGCTTTGGTTTTAGGCAAGATTGACATATTTTGAGGAGGACATCAACCAAATACACACGCACGCTTCGAATGCAGCCTGGCTCCTGCCGTGGTTGGCAGCGCTGCAGCAGTGCAGCCGGCGGGACGGGGCTCCTCCGGATGAGAGGCACGAACACAGTGCCAGCAGAGCCCCTTCGTGGCCCAGCACGTCCCTTGCCAGCCCCCAGATGAGGAGCCGTGATGTGGGAAAGCGGGGGAGCCCTCCCTCATGTTTTATGTAACTGAAAACAGCAAGTTTGAAGCGTCTGGTGTAATTTTTCTGGAGGGTTTTTTTTTTTTTTTCTATAAATCTCAAGTGACCTCTCATTTCCTGTATCTTACTCCAAATAACACTAATCAGTGGACAGACAACCTCCATTGCATCAAGTCAGCCAGAATATTGTGTGACAGTTGGGAAACAATCGCGCATACGCAATTAATAATGTAAAAGTCCATCGTTCCGTATCTCCATCACCTTCTCTCAGGTTGGCTTGTTTCCCTCAGCCTTAATGCATGCTCTTTCAAGCCAGGGAAGGGAGCACCTTCCCATTTGATCTCATCTGCCCCTTCCCCCACCTCCGCTCCTCTGTGCCAGGAGCCATCCGTCAGTCCGTCCCCCGCGAGCCGCCCGGCCGCTCCCCAGCACCTTCTGAACGCTGGTACAGCCACTCCATCGCCAACGACGTCCCCCTCGGGCCCCAGCGCCACCCCTCCTCC
>NW_008824676.1:684921-685672 GCF_000699105.1 Pygoscelis adeliae
ACCTTGGTCCGGGGGCGGAAGAAGGGCCGCAGCGCTTTCGACCACTCCGTGCAGTACCCGAGTACACAGCCAGATATTTAATTATCAAAAAATGATGCTGCATAAATGAAAAAAATATTGATTTTTTGCATCAAAATGCAATCATGCCGAATCAAAAACAATTAATGTCCTTGAATGCAGATATATAGCAGGAAATAGGCACATACTTTTTATAGGTAAATTGCTTAAGGTATAATCTAGGCTTTAGTATATTTTCATTTCTACTAAATGAGGAGACAGCAGTGAACACTGAGCTCACTACGTTTGACCATCTCTCTACACAAATCAAACAGTTTATATTTTACGAAGTAAACAGCAAAACCAGCGCATCTAATTTTTGAAATTCTTCTGGCTTTTCTTTTTGACCTTTGGTATTTGTACATATCGATGCTCTCTCTAAACCATCGCACAAAAACACCTTGAAGTGTCAAGCTTTAAAAATGAGTCTTCTTTTCTCTTTCTCCTGTGCAGCCTGGATTATCTTGGCCTTGTCAAAATACATTCTCTAGTTAGAGGTTGGAAATATTTCCCTCCTGGCTCCCAAGTATTGATTTTTCAAGGCTCAGCTCTGCCTGTCAGCCGAGGAGGGGAGAGGTGAGAGTTCGCCCGGCGCTGCCCGGCTGTGCCTCCTGCACCGCCGTGCCCTGCCCGCCTCAGCCGGCCCGGCAGCGAGCCGCTAACCGCGGGCTTTACCCGTAAGGAAACACCGGAG
>NW_008824676.1:685705-700161 GCF_000699105.1 Pygoscelis adeliae
CCAACGCATTCGCGCACCCCAAAAATTGAGGATTCACACAATTCCTTTGTGGGTTGTTCATTTGGAAGGCCGATTAGGTCATGTCTGACCCTCCCTGGCTCACCGGCCCCGCGCCGCGCAGGCTCACCCCACGCCCCTCCGCAAGCCGCACGCGCTGGGGCTTCCTCTGCAGGCAAACACAACCCCCATTTTTAAAAAATAACGTATGTTGCAGATTCCAACCCAAACACAATGTTACATAAAATACACTTGGCAATCCTGCACGCCACCTCAGAAAAACCTCAGCGTTTAGTTTATTTCAATTACTTTCTTTGGGGAAATGCAAGGCAGAGGACAAGGGAAGAGCATCGCCTGGCACGCATCCGCGTTGGTGAATTTCTGGAAGATTAATATTCCCTTGTTTGCTTGGATACATTGTTTTGGGAGTTAAGAGAACTTTATTCTCAGCACCCCCCTATCTTCGTCGTTTGTAACGACGGCTGAAGACTCTTCACCATGACCCCCCGCCTGCTCTGACGGTGACTCATTCTGCTCTCATTGATGCCAATTTTCAAATGAAAAGGAAGAAGTTTCTTAAATGGTGAAAAGACTTCAGACTACTGGCCGGTCAGTCAGCAGCAGGAAGTTATTTACACACCATCAGGCTGATGCCACGAAACCAACACTCTTCAATACAATTCAGTTTTATTTCACAAGCATATTTACACCGGGAAGTTTAATACATACAGAGGACGGGGAGTGGATTCGTCAAGAAGTTGCTGGAGAGGCAGAAAATATGAATGGCGACTTCAATCATCACAACATTTTCATACAGGTGTCTCATCATGTCATCTTTTGCTTGTAAACTGCCAATGAAGCCACATACGTCTCTACATTTACAAGGACAAGTCCAAATACAGTACTAACAAATCAATAAAGCACTAAAAGCTTACACTGGAATGACAATACACATTTCACCGCAGCGCTGAGCGCGCGAGGCTGGGCAGCAGTTCAGGACTGGGCTTAACAGAGTCACCGAAGCGGAGGGCTGGGTTTAACCACTGCGCACGTACCAGTTAGATGGGAAGGCTTCTCCACCGGGGACCACGCCGGCCCCTTGCCCAGCCCGGCGGCCGGGGGCGTGGGGCGGACTGGCCCCAGCTCCGGTCAGAGACATTTCGGGGGTTAGCAACTCCTCAGCAAACGAATCCCTCACTACTAATGCTTCAGCTCTTGCTACACAAACTGATTTGCAGGACCGCGAGGAAAATCACCAGCTCTCTTCTGCACTTGAGAAAATCCATTACACTTCTAGCTTAAAACAAACATTTTAATGCATATATAATACAAGATGTTTGTTCACTATACCACAAAGGAAATCACTGCAGGGACACGGTCCACATTCCCACTGGGGCTGCATTTTGTTTTGCAAGTAAACACACACATATATATATATACGTGTTATCTACTGTAACCTAATGGATAGGATCCTGGGATACTGGTGGGAGAACACTTACAGGGTACCTTAGCACTCTCCTCATAAGCCCACACTGAAAATTACAGCATTTCATTCTACAGATTCTACCTCTCCTCTTTTTTTTTCTTTGTTTAACCTCCAAGGTTACATATATATCTGTATAAACACAATGTACATGCATGCTGCATTAGTTCACTTAGAAAAGACTCTGATATTCTACTACAGAGTTCTCCACTATACACTACATTCCTGCCAGAGAAAAGATTAAACCTTATGGCAGTTTGTGTTAAACATTCCTAATGGTCTTAATTTCTTGCTTTTTAAATTTTTTAAAATTATTTTTAAACAGCAAACAGATATGTAGCTTCTGGACTATAAATCTCACTTTCATGTACAGCGTACTACACAGACCACCTAAAAAAAAATAAATCAATGCTTTTTATATTTAGAAGCCATTTTAAAAATTCATTTATTCCTTTTTGGGGAAGGGAAGATTCTATAAGTACCATTTTAATTTATTATGTAAAGACAGCCGCCTTAGTTCTGTGAGCTTTTCAGACAAAAATGGCAAAGAAAAAGCTATACAAACATATACATCAATATGTTTAAATAAAATAGTATTTTATAGATTTTTTTTTTTCTTTACTGTGAGCAAAAACCAGCATACTTGCACACTATTGAACACTTCACAAAATTAGATATGTAAGAAGAGGGAAACACAGTCACAGCTAATGTTACACAGGAATATTCCTACTGAAGAAAATGCTTCAATATATCCATTCAAATAACTTACCTTCTACATACTTTTCATCATTTTTCCAGCCAGAATTGCTCCCCACCGATGCCATTTGTGCCGCCTCCCTCCGGGGCCCGTGTCCTTCCCCTCTGGTCCCCTGGTGAAGCCACCGTGGGAGCCGTGGCTGCGACACAAGCGCAGGGTGGCGTGGGTGCACGGTCTCGCTGCCCTGCACGTCCCGGCACAAATGGGAGCGGCTTTAGGAAGAAACAGCTTTTTGTCTTTTTTTTTTTTAAATAAATACCTGCATTGATAGCAAAAAACACCTTTATATATAAATACTCCTTTTTTCAAGTTTGCTATTCCTTCTTAAAGAGATTCTTTTTTTTATTTACATGTGGACTATTATTCTTTCTTCCAGACTACAGCAAACAGTGACTGGGCACAGCAGCACTTCCAATTATCTCGAAAACTGAGACTTTGTATGAGGAAACATCCCCTTCGGATCAGAACACAGCCATCCACCCCTCCGAAACTCAATCCCTCCCCATCCTGAGGCAATGAGCCCCTCATTAAGAAACCCAAGTGCCTAGCTCTAAGATGCATCACCCGCCATCATTCAGTGGTCACTAGGAGAAAGTACATGTAAACACGAGCCTTTTTGGTAAACACTGAGATTCTGTGAGAGTCTCCAAAGGAAAAACGTGTTTAATGAGGGCTGCTGCGTGAACTCAACATCCAGCGAGGAAGGGGCCGGGTTCAGCCCGGCTGCAAAGCCTGGTTTGATTCCTGCCACTGCCGATCTGGCCGAGGAGCGCCATCACAGTGTTATTGATCCCCCACTTCTGCTGCACCACGCGAGGAGCACGATCCCCAGCGCCGTTGCCTTCCTCCTCCCATCTGCAAGGAAAAACCAGCTGGTGTCAGTGCAGCCGCCCCGCAGAGCCGGGCAGGAGCCCACCGGCAGCCTGCAGGACACTGGTGTGGGCATCCCGTGTGAGGAGCACAGAGAGAGAGAGAGAGAGGGAGAATTACGAGGAACTTTGAAACAGAAATGGGTTTCTAGCACGGGGGATTTACCCTAGACCATAAAGCGATGCTCCTTGCCGTCGTGAGCCATGAGGATGACGTTCCGGTTGGAGGTCCAGATGAGCCGTGCCAGCCTGAGGGCGTTGTGGGAGCCTGGCGAGGCCGGCTGGACGGGGGGCACCTGGTAGGTTTTGATGCAGCGGAGCTGAGGCGCGGAGTTCAGCATGCCGATGCTCCCCAGGAGAGAGGTGTTCATCTGCAGAGACACCCACAGGTGACCCACCCTGCCCGCGGGCTTCTGGGGAGGGTCACCACCTGCAACGTGCACCTGGACCGCCTCTCGAACTTCGACACCCCTGCGATCCCCGGCACCAGCGGCTGTCTCAAACCAGGCTTAATTAAAATTTTGTTAGAGTTGGGCCAAGCAACGCCACTGAATGGAAGGGGAGCTGAGCGTTTAGGCAACGCGCTGGATGGTCTGGATGGTGGTTAATGACCACGATACACAACCCGGCACGGTGGAGGACCTGAGGAACTCAGTGAGCATACCCCGCTGCGCTCCTTGGGGGCAATTTATAAAGGCATGCTAAGCATAAGCATACACAATCAGAATTTAAGGAAAACACATGAAATATTAAATAGATTATATTTATGCTAGAATATTATTTATCAAAATCATAAAAACACTAGAGCCAAAGATATGCAGAATAAAGAGCAGTCGTCATGATAGGTACAAACAGTAAAAACACAACAGCAAGAGCTATTTTATTGTCTGGTAGATGAAGAGGCCACTCAGAAGAGATCTATTCAGTTACTCTTTGGAAAGCAGGCCAATTATTGCTGATGCATGGTGTCTAGCTCCACATTTTTAAATATGAGATTCTCTGATCCAACCCACTGAGATACACAAAATCCCACACTTTCTGAAAAGCTGCTTTACTCTCAAAAACCCTTCCATCCGCATGCATTGCAACCCTAGAATTTCCATCAGCAGGCGGCCGTCCGTCCGGCTGCATCCCCGAGACGTGCCCCATGAAGCCTTGGCAAATCCTGGGACATTTAAGGCGCGTTATTGCTGATGCCACGTCCTGAATTCTGATCAGTACGAAGTACAAGCCATTACTTTTTCCTGGCTCTTCTCGGCAAAAGAGCCGTGTCAGAGAGTGTAAATCACGGCATCTCTAGCAGGGAGCATGCAAGCACCACTGACATTTTCACAATTTAAATCATCTTGAGTAATAACCCTTTTAAGATGACTAATGTTACTGATTTTCCTGCATTAATAATAGTGCCAAATAGAACACAGAAGGGAAAAATCACTAGTGCACGAGGTCACATTTTAAAGCTAAATGTGTAGGTATATTTAACTCTTTATGTAAAAGCCACTTCAACGTGAACATTTATACACCTGGAAGAGCATGGCAGATCACAATTTAAAACTCATGCCTGACTCTTTTTCCCTGCTAATTCTAAAAGATCTGGCCTGATTGCTTTCCAGATTTTCCCTGAGCACTTAAATTGAATAAATGTAACTGATGGATGAAGATTCTTGCTGTTCTCATTTACTGTTTCAGAAAGCACACAATACAGTGATGGATAATAATTTAGTAATTTTTTATGGCACCTGTAGAACTACTGAATGACACAGAAAACTGGGGAAGTGTATTAAAGAGTATAACTGGTACTTATGGGCATACCGAGTTCTGTTTTATAGTCTGATTACTGTAAGACTCAATGATTTTGATAGAGCACATTGCTTGATCAGATCAGTTGCTTCCAAGTAATGTATTTTTTAAGTCTAACGCCATTTGAAGGAAGAAAAAAATCCTGCTTGGGGAATGTAGGCAGCAGCCTACAACTGGCAAAAAATATTCCTACCAACATGAGATTACAAAGAAAAAAACTGCTCATATGTTAAAGAAAAAAAGCCTCTAGATACTTCACAAAATGGTGGCCTGTTTCTCAGTTTCTACGTGTGTTTCAGACCCTCTTTATATTGTTTATATCTCAGCTTTCCCTTTCATTCATCCTACTTTCATCCAGTATGATTAGGGAAACAGAAGACACCTCCACACTGCGTGGCACAGCCCAGCACAGGGGTCCCCGACGCTACGACATGTGGGCTTGGAGCGGAGCAGTTGTGTCTGCAGAGCAGAGGGGCACGGGCACCGCAGTACTGGGAACAAGTGTTGTCCTGAGAGTTTTGCATCAAGCTTAAAAAAAAAAAAAATAAAAAGGAGACACGTTCCCGAAGCTCACTCTGTTGGAATGGATGGGGTTGCAGGAGTTGGAGAAGAAAACTCCCTACCGGTAGGAACGGGTCAGGGCACCGGGGAGAAGCCACTGCCCTGGCCTGTGCAGAACTAGCTAGGGGTTTCCTACACGGCTCTACATTTTATCCAGTGGACATTTTAGGTATGTGAAATCGAACTATTACAACAGTATCATACTCAAACTTTAAACATCAAATATGAAAGTTTATCATTTGAGAATGTTCTTTGATTGCCCAGAAGTGACGTACTGATGTGGATGCAAACAGTCCCATCCCTCACCCAGGGATAGCTGCAAGAAATGCTTAAATAGAAACAGTGATAGGAAAAATCCCCTATGTTACAGGGACACCACTACTCAGAGCTGCCTTCACAAGCCTGAAGGGACAGTGAGGGAAGAGTTGCACAGCGGAGCGGCGCCGGGGACTGGGGGAGCAAGCCTCAGTCCAACAGCCGACCCTGCCCTGCCCGTGCGGGTGCCTGAAGGCAGAGGAGCACACTCGCTTCGGGCTGAGGTGGGAGGGCAGCGCGGGACCCGCGGGCTGGTGAACAACAAAACTCTGTGCTGAGGTTTCAGCTTCTGCCCTAACTTCTGGGACTTTCCTGTTGTCAGTATTTTCTTATGTATTACGCCATTACTGAAAAATGTCAGAAAGTCCCGAACATGAGTTCATTAACGAAGTGCGTGCAGACAGACGGACGATAACGCATCCTTACCTGCCAGAAGGAGAGGTGGCTGTCGGAATTGGAGTATGTGGCGAGGTACCGGCCATCGGGGGCAAAAGCCACGGCAGTTATCGGTCCTTTATGGCCATGGATAGTCTGGCAAGAGGGGGAGAGAACAGGAACAGAGAAGATCCATTACCTGGCACCGCAATGATGCTGAACAGACTTTTAAGCAAACACAAATGCATGAGAACATGAACTTCTAGAAACCTTTTTTGGAAGAGTGAGGGAGACCATTACCATCAGTAAAAATTAAATACTATGTGGAAATGCCTCTTCATTTTCACCTACATTTTCTGTTATTCTAGCACTAATTATTTTCTGACTGTCACTGTGTCAATCGGCAAACACCCCTGAGGAGCAAAGGAAAGCTCTTTTGCGGAGTTTGGTTCCCGTCGGTCGGGGAGTACAGGACGGTGGCACATACTGCTCCTGCGCATCTGAAGGAATGGCACGAAATGCAACTCCTGCCGTGTCACACACAGGGACTTGCGCTCAGCACAGAATGCCCTTTCCTCAGGGCACTTAAGTGCCTCCAGACAACCCGAAACATGAGAGCACACCACTGAAATGTCTTATCAGGTGGGACTTAAGCACATGCCGCTCAGTATTAAATACCATGACAATTTCTTTTAAGTGTTCTAATAGCTGCTTAACCAATAAAATGGAATTAAATCATCATATGAACACATTCCCTGCCAAATCCAGTTTTTAAACTGAAGTAGTTTGTCAGGTAGATGAACATAAACGTGTGTCTAACAGGAATTTTAAAAAAATCTAATACTTACACTCCTCAAAGGAGGTTGTAAATTGGATGTCTAGGAGCCTCCAGCTGGCTAGGCGGCAGGCAGGGAATGGTAGGAAGCACACCACCCCCCCTCCTGCCTTTAAAAAACAGTCTTTACAGAAATGTCACCCCAATCAGAGCGTGAAACGTTTTCAGTTGGCTCCCTGGAACCAGCATGAGAGGCCTTTGAAAGGCCAGAGCAGAGCTGGGCAGCAGGCACGGCTGCACCCCCAGGTGCTCCAGCACCAGCCTCCCCACCCCCGGGGCACCACGGTGGTTTAAGTTACTGCACTCACGCCACTGCTCTTCCTTCAGGATAGCCATAGCGTACTCTGCACAGGAACAGTAACGAGAAGACCACAAACTCCATTCCAATGGCACAGGAATGTAATCATGCTTTTGTAAAAACCTTCCCAAGAGGCAGACGATGTGCTGCAGACTTACGTCCACCCGCAGCCGTACAGGCTCTTTCTTTACAGCTGCACCTCTGTGTGCACAGACAACTGTTTCATTGAGAGAGTCCTCTCTACTCCAACAAAGAACACAAATATTTCCATTGCAATGTAAAGGATCTAGGTATGCTTACACAGAAGATATCCCGAAGGAGGCGAGTGGAAATATCCTGACAAAGCAGGCACGGCTGCCCTTGTGGCACGGGGATGCGCGCTGCGCCTGCCCGCCCAGCGAGGGAACCCTTTATGTCCAACCTTGATTTAACTGGAAGCATGCAGTTAAAATCCTCTGGACTACTACCATAATAAATGTAATTAAAAGTTCAAACCTTATCTTGTAGATGAGGTGTAAAGGATTTTTTTCAGAAATAATGCAACAACTAGAAGGTACCTAGTATTTTCTCAGATTACAGCTTGAACTATTATTTAAAACCACATACTTTTCATAGCAGTGCATCATAGTCTGTGATGCACATCTTTTGCCGTAAAAAAAATTTCCAAGGCCAAGTACTGGACTCCTAGCTCCGGACAGTCTTTGACAAGATTTAACGTTACATACCCTGCTACCATCATTCCCCTACAGCACACCCTTCCGCGCAGTGTTATGGCAGCGACGGGGGCCTCGCAGGCAAGGCAGGGGATCGGCACTCCGCCCCGGCTGTGCTGCCGGTCCCTTGTGTCAGCTCAGCAAATCACACGTCCTTCTGCTCACACGCCACACTTACAGCTGTGGTGTCACCAGGGTTAAATACTTGTTTTTTACAATATCCAACAATATAAACACATATGTCAGAAAGACCATGAAAAATTACTCACTTATTTTATTATCGGTCAGAGTCACCGTTAAGATTTTATTCACTCGTTACTTGAGGTTGCTGTTTCACAACCGCACAATATGTCGATGCTTTACACAAGACTGACACTCATTTGCGTTGCGTTCTCTAACGCTTTGGAGATCTTAAAACGGGCAAACCCAGGTAGCTCACCTACCCTCCCATCTAAAACCCCAGTGGCAGAAATCTGAGAGCCTCTCCCGTGCCCGGTACCCCCGCTCCGGTCAGCACCCAGGGCTGGTTTCTCCCACCCGGCAGAGGCAGCGCGGCTCCCCAGGGACCCAGCCCAAGGACGGGCTCCAGCAAGCACCGGGGGCTGGACGGCAAGCTGTGCAGCAGAGCGGGGGAGCAGGCGAAGAAAAAGAAATGCAGCCAAGGAAATGTGAGCATCGAGTGCAGGGCCAACCAATGAAGGGTTAAAAAGCCAGAACCTGTATTTAAATTCAAGAAGACACACGCGAATTTCTTTTTGAAAACGCCATTTTCTATTGGATTAACACGATGAAATCACTAGTATCAGAAGCGCACAAAGTATTTCTTCGAAAATACACAATAGCAGCTCTTTCTGCATTAAGAGGTGCTGTGCCAACTTTAAACCGGCAGGGCTTTAACTGTGTGAAAAAAGACTTTGTAACATTCATTGAATAAAATTCAAAAATAAAATAAAATTATATTTTTATATAAAATATAAATAAAAGAAGTGCTCCTGTACCCATCACTGGGACATCAAAAGATGAAGACCTACTCAGAATGGTACACTGCATCTAAAGTTAGCCTTCTATATTAAGAACCCATTAATATATTCATTCCTTGTTTATCATGTAAAAGGTGAGTGAACTCCAATAGAACCCCAAACCTATCTCTTTAATGTAATCACTGCAGCTTAGGATGAAAGTTTGAAAGGGCAATTAATTAGATGATCCGATGTTTAGACCCATCAAACTCTTTAGCACTTAACAAGCAAGTAATACTTGTCAATAAAATATGTTTTGGTAATACAAAGGTAGAAAATCAATAGTGCTAGCACACTTGTTGCTCTTTTTACTACTGAAAATGTGTTCCAATAAGTACAACCCTTAAGGGAATTAATCTGCTTTGTTATTTAAAGGAAGTGCTTCTCTAATTGATGCTAATCCTTTCGAGCCAAGATTTACTTTTTAGTGCACTATCTAAACGTGTGCTTCGCAATGCTCATCTTGCATTTCTGAGGGCAATGAGTAAGTGTAACAAAAACAAATTATTGCTGCTCATTCAAAATATTCTGCTTGCACGCATACGTTTGGTGCTTAGACTCCCTCGGCTGGCACCGTTTTGCTGCAGTGCTGAACGCTGCATTAATGGATTACAGCACTAATGCCTCAACAGAGAACGCATGCCAAACACTCATTCTTTGGGATTGCTTTCAAGTTACTATTTGCAGTTTTTCAGCTCCAAAGCAGTTATATTAGCACAAAATGAAAAGTATGCAAAAATCTGTGGTTCGGAAATAGTCTTAATTCTGAACAGCAGAGACAGTGGGACAAAGTGCAGCTGTTTGCAGCTTCCCTCTGCCCAAGCAATTGTTTTTTAATGGGAGGACGCTCCTGGGAGACTATTTGACTTCTGCACCTGCCACGGTCGTTGTCCTGTAACACATGATATACTGAAGCTATGACAACCTAATTCTAAGTCCAATATTTGGTAAACTCTACATTGAACTGCAATATTCTGTTAAAGGTGACATAAAAAATAAATACTGTATCACTGCAGCGATTTTATTTTAATAAATATACTGAAATGCATACTTTAAATTGATAAAGTAACTCATGTACTGCTATAGAGACATACTAATATTTTACCACCTTTATTATTAGATATTTATATCCCCAATCTCTAGGGGTACCTTAACCAAAGCAAAACAAAAAATTCACTTACTGAGAAAGCAGCATGCCTAACGCATCCCCCAGAAGCACTGCCCTTCCAGTACCCATCACATGAAAGACATACAAAAGCAGAGGTTTGCCACAGCTAAGCAATACCCTTAAAATGATGCACCTGCTTTTAGCATGGAGCAGTATGAAAATATCAGCTCCAACTTTTGCATGGGATACAAATCATCTCTGGGCAAGGAAAGATTATTTGAAAATTAAGGAGGCGGCAATTCTGTAACTCCTTCATGGAGTTCTCCTCCACACCATGCAAACAAAAGTTTTCTTTTTTTTCTTTTTAAATTAAAAATTAGAAGTTGGATTTTAATGCTCATGTAGGGTGCAAAACCCTGCAGAACATATATAAAGCCCGAACTGTTCAGTGAAATAAATATCGGCCTCTGAGATAATGATAAAAAATGGCAGACCTACGAAGTGAATATATAGAAATAAATACTTACGATGACTGCTGCAAAGGTAAACACAAGCCCCCGCAGTGCCTGCTCGGCTGCTCTCACTTTGGTCACAAGGAGATTAACAGCACCTTCGCCAGGCTGCAATGTACTATGCCCAGGACCCATTTTTCTTTTTTCTTCCGAGATTGTGAATCTTATCTTTGTTTGCAGCAGCACTCCTTCCTGGGCTCCTGCACATCCGTCTTCTTTTGCTATATGGTTCTTCACATCATACTTACGTTTTTCATGTGACAAATTTACTTATTCCAGAATATATACTCTTAAGATCGGTACCTACAACGGAGGGCTTACCAGGGATTTTCAACAGATGGTAGGAAGTCACCATTTGCCATTATGTTCTTGACCTTTCGTTTCCAACAGTAGTTGCTATAGCTGTGCCTCTTTAATATTAACCTGCAGCTGAAAGGTTTCTGGGATCTACAGCCCTTGTTCTCCAGGAGATGAGCAGCGCAGGCATACTACAGCAAGCACGGAAACCAGCACGGACCCTACCCACGGAGGGTCATATAAAATGAGTATTTAAACATAGCAGACAATCTACTCAGGCGCCCCCAACACAAGTAGGATTTATGTAACTTTTGACTGTTTTTTAATTCTGTTTTTATAGAAATATGATGGATTCTGAATAACATGAAACTTAGAAGTCCTACGCTTAAGGCTTGAATAACGTGATGTAAGTATACTAATCTCTGTGTTTAAAAGAAGAAGGAAACACACTTGCTTCCAGCTGTCCTCACTGGGTGAGCCAGCCAAGCAGAGTCTTTCCCTCAAGGTGTGCACTGCCCTAGCCAAGGCCAGGTGCCCCCCCAGCCGCCACGCTGGCCCCCGCCCGTGGCCAAGGCCACGGCCGGCTGTGGGGAGGGGGCAGGCAGGGGCAGGGCACCCTGAGCCGTTGTTTTTTATAAAAACAAAAAGTTATACAAAACTAAATGGCTTTACCTGAAAAGGTATCTAAAATATGATCTCATTTTTCATACCGAACGTAAATTCTTTCAGGATGGCCCTTCAGAGGTTTTTATGAACACTTTAAAAAATAAATCCCTACTTTCCAAGCAATTTAGTGGAAATATCTGAAATACTATTAACTTAAAACAGTTTCAGTATCTTTAATAATTTAATTTCTATGTTAGTTCCAGTAATACTAACAATTGCAGTAAAAATTTCAGGACTGTACTGAGAAAAAGAGTGTATTTGCATCTTTAAATTAATTTTCTTCCTGTCCTTCAAGTGGCTTCTCAATAATATCAAGATAAAGTCAAAGCACATGTATTACATTTTTTAACTTAATAAAATATATAACTTAATTTTTAACCTTACAGTAATACAATTTTGCATCAACCATTACAATTACTCAGTATTCAAATGTGCCGTGCATGATCTGACAGGCAGCATTCAATGGGAGCAGAAAGTGCCCTTGAACAGCCGTGTATAAAAATACATTTATCACTGGAGCGGCAGGCTGGCTGCCAGTCAATATATGCCTCTCATTTGTTAGGAGGCTCTCCTGCTGTGAGTCCCTCATTACAATTTGCTTTAACTTCCTGGGCAAATGACAACCAGAAAATGAGGCAGCTTCTTTCTTGACCAAACTTAATCCAGAAAAAAATGAGATGACAGCTGCAGCCACCCAAGTGTTACGGGATGGTTTAAAACAGTCCCCAAACTGTACGGCTCCAGCCCCAAACCACTTCACGACGCTGCAGAGAAGAGCTGAGAACTGGCCTTCTCTTCCCCGAAACCAACGCTGTAATGAAAGCGTGCTTGGCTCTCCAACAATCAACCCAGCCTGCCTCTCAAACACCCCCGCGTTCACAAGCATTTGATGTACCCTCTCACTTCAGGAATGTACTTGTCAGTTCAAGAGTTTGCCGTATGGATTTTGATGGTCCACATGAATTAATTGCCCCCAAACATATAAACCAGCCACTCCATAATATCAGTAGTGATTTTTTCCTCTGTGAAACTAATGCTGCTGTACTTTATTTAAAGGTTCATAATACTGTGATGTAACCTCTGAATATCTGCATGAGTACGTGTTAGACAACTTGGTATTGCTATTGAAATCCATATCTCCTTGACAATGACCATTTTAAAAGAGGTTTCAACAGCTCATAGGCTAAGCTTTATGCTTTAACTTCTAGGAAAATGATTTAAAATATGAATTCTGAGTATGATTAGGATATTCTTACCAATGAAAATGGAAGAAAAAAGCACTTAATATTTTTTCCAGGTTTTTTAATAGTATTTTGCGAGATATAAAAGAATTAATTTAAAACCCTACTCAAAGGGGTATAATAATAATAATTACAAGCAGTTTGTGTATAAAGACCCAACAACTATAGATAGGAATCTAGACAAGAGTTCATATTGGACAAATACCAGGTCTCTGGATTTGCACATGCTCACTGCTGGGAAGCCCTGTAAAGCTTTAGATCTTGAACCACAAATCCCTCAAGGCTGATATTCAATGGTAGTGAGGAAGTTTGGGCTGATATCCCAGCACCAAAGAGCACTTTACAGAGAGAAAAGACATCGAATGGTCTCTAAAAAATCCCGACATGGACCAGATTTACCGTTTATTACGTGGCATTCATCTAACCAACTATCAAAATGCAAATCATATCCTTAATGGGAAGAGCAGTATAAGTTGTTAGAAAGACAAAATTAAACCACAATAAATGACAGCAATCCAAGCAGCGTGGTGTAAGGCTGAGCAGAGGCTGCATCGCAGCGGAGCACGGCGAGGAGGCAGGCAAGGGTAAGAGCGCGCTGGTCGGATGGAGCGCGAGAAACTTTTTAAAAAATTAATCTAACAGGTCTCCAATTCTAAAGGCAACAAAGTGAATTCGTTTAGTGACTACCTGAAGGCCTTAGGAAAAAATACTTACTCTTTTTAATAGCTTTGGCAGAAGGGAGGAAGTCTGTGGAGGCTACCGGTACCCCCACCCCGGTACAAAACACGCAGCAGCACTGCCCCTGCGCCCTGCACAACTCCTGCCACGGCAGGGCAAGTGCTCCAGGCAAAACCCAGTCAACTCTGTTATTCAGCCACGGGAGAACACACAACCCACGTACATGAACCGAGAAGAATGGCGGATTCTGGCTACACGATTCAGGCGTGATTCGTGATTTTAAGAAGTGAGAGTAAAAATAAGTATCATTAAAACAGATTTCAGGAGCAGATGGGATATGCGACGTTATTTTCCTAGCAAACACCGAAGTTTGATACAACCCTTATCAGTGAACTGTACTGAAACAACCCAGTTCATAGAACAGCCTTTTTTAAACATAAGAAACTTAGGTAAAGAAATAAATCTTCACCTAGATAACCCTGTATGGCTCACAGCACCAGACAGTGATGAGAGAGAGAACGTGCTCTCTTACAGATACTGTTCGTCAAGACCTCATAATTTTCATTAAAAATCAGTCCCTATTGAAAGAAAAAGCTATTAAAAATTCTAACTGGACTAAGAATGAAATGCCGCCCTACAGTGAGTTAACAGGAGACGGGAATACATGGAGCATCCCCTCTTCCTACATAGTTACTTACTGTTAGGGAAATACTGCTTAATAATAAGAGGTAAACCGATCAAAAATCTGCTTTTCACCTGCCTACATATGCCGACTTCTATTTGATAATCAGAGTACGTAGCAGCTGGGGCATGAAGCATTTCCAACCTCTAAAACTTCCCCAGTGACGAGCTAGATGTGGTCGCAGCAATCCCAGTTTTTCTCCTTTCCCATTCAAGCAACCGTCACGAGACCTGCAGCCAGGCACAAAGTT
>NW_008824676.1:700208-703870 GCF_000699105.1 Pygoscelis adeliae
TGCTAAGGTACCCTTTGGCTAAAATTCATTCTAATCTGTGTCAGTATAGATAAAACAGAGTGCTATGGGATTTTTGGCACAGCGAGAGGCACTCATCCTCAAACAGTTCTGTTAAGATGCAGCTCTTCCCTTTCAGCTCCAGCTTCACTCACCCAAGTTTTAAAGAAAACTCATTAGAACAATGTCACAGTCGTATTTGGATCACCAGAGTATTTTTAACCTTTGACTTCAGAGCCTTCAATGCACTTGCAAAACACATAAATCTGTAATTCCCAAGTGACCCGAGACTTTAAAGAAAAGCGTTCTGCAACTCCAACGGAGGAGGAAAAGCTAACGAGATCAGTGCTTCCCGCCAGGACAGTGGGGATTGGGGACTTAATTATCCTTCTAGAAGCGTCTTCTGCCCTGCGGACTCTGGGAAAGCAACTCTGCTGTCATATTTGAAGCCAGCCTTCTGATTCTTGCCGCTCCTTGCTCTAATTTTCTAATCAGCACTGGCAGTATTTCCAGATCTTTAGCAGTTCCCGGGCAAACTGTCACTCGCTGCAGAACTCCCCAATGCTGCTTGTTCTTTCCACAGTTACCACTCGCATCTCTCTTCCAAGGGTCACAAGCATTGGCATCAAGATATCAAAACAAGTGGAAACTTGGAAATCATAGTCCTTAATTTAAAGATTAAAAAGGGAGAAACTTTCTCCCTGAAGGGAGAAACTCAGATTTGACCATCATCATGTAATGCATATTAGAGCTCTATTTATACTTAAAATATGAAATATAAATTAAATGATATTTTTGCAAGCTATGAATTGTGAGTTAACATTAGACTTAAATTTTGTTTTTAAAAGGTATTTACACTCTTGTTTCAGCTTTTCTTTAAAGGAAGTGATAGTCCTTTAGGAAAAAGGATGACAGTTCTTACACACAGAGGTGACTGACAACAATTTATCTGGCTAAACACTGCCAAATCTGCATGGGGTAATCTAGGAATTCTCTCTTTAACAAAAACAGCATTTCTGAGAAATTATTTCCTATGAAAGTTTTAAGAACAATGTAAAAAAAACCAAACCAAAAACCAAAACCTTATTCCCCTTCCCAGCTGGATGGTTCTCTGGACAGCTCCAGAAAAACTGCTTTAGCAGTGCCTGAAGAAAAAAAGCTTTTTACAGAGAGGAAAAAGAAGAGCGAGGGCACTTTTTGTGTAGGAAATAGTGTCTGAATAGGAAGTAACAGCTAAATTAGATATAATTTTAGATACTTGGAAACTCTATTTTCTTTACAGAGCTCAGTATAAAATCTGCGTACCTACTTTTCTGTCACTGCTCCTAGGGACACAACTCAGTGCTGTAATAAATCTGTAGCTCAGCAGGGGGCTTCTGGCCTCCGAGGCTGGTCAGTAAGTTTAATACCTTTTTCCAGTCTATTTGACTTCTGTATACTGAATTGTACCACTTCAAAAAGAAAAAAACCCGTAGTGGAATGGATTACACTGTCGTCTGAGGCATAAGAGTTAAGTAGAAAGCCATAGTTGAATCAATTTTTTATTTAATTTTTACTAACTTTGGTTATTCAAAAGCAGTCCTGATTTCTGCTCTTGGACTCACAGTCCTCACTTGGCATCTACCCCTGCCTTCCCACTTCCAAGATGTTCCTGTATCTGCAAATGCGGTATGCCCACAAAGGCAGAATAGGCAAGATCCTTTAAGCCAGTCTCCAAATCAACTAGAAGAAAGTATGGGAAGAGAAGTTGCTGATCAGCATGACCTAAAAAACAAATTTAGTGATTCCTGAGGCATTACTTAGCCTACTGAGGCTGGAAAGTTGGAGTGAAGTTACGATATGAATTTATAGCGCGCTCACTAGGCTGTACGTGAGGACTCCCAGTTTGCATTTGTTACTTGTAGCTTAATGCATATATTTGTATGTGCAAAGTAGATTTATCTGCGATGCAGAGAGGCAGATTTGGTGCAGATCAACAATATCCAAGTGGAGAGTTAATGCAGAGGAGTTAGTGTGCTGTAAATTCACACCTTGGCTAAATCCCCACCAGCCTCCCATGTAGAAGCATATCAGCACAGTTTACTCATAAAATATACTGCTAAATTACCACCAGCTAACCAACTGGGCATAATTAAACACCGTTTTTAAAAGACATCTGAGAAACTTGAAAAAAGTGGCTATTTTGTTATTGCATCCCTAACGTAGCTGGGATTTGCTGTTGATAGGTTAAGACCGTTTCTTGTTACAATGAAAATGAATAAAATCCTTCAACTGTATTATTGGGCACGTTTAGAAAATTGGGGTAAAGCTACTGCAGCCTATAGGAAGAACGGGTCTGTCACACACAGAATAGCATGATGCCTTCCTTCTGCTGTGAGGCTATCTTGCACTGGAAATACAATGTAAGAACTAAAGAGCGAGGCTGGCATCTCTACCAATGAGGACATGAAAATGTAAGTACAGTTAAGTCCTGGTGCAGCTGAAGCACGTCCCCTTAAATTCCTGCCCCGCTTGCCAGCGATGCACTTATTACTACCTTGTATTACGTTACTATGGATTTTCCCTTGTGAACTTTGCTATTCTTTATGTGACTCAGATTCTAAACAAAAGCAAACAGAACTCATCCCCAGCCCCCCTTGCGCATTACCACGGCTGTCTGTTCCACAGACAGGGCACAACAGGGTATTTTTAGAGCAGAAGTACACTGCATTAAACACGCTGGCACATGTGCTACGTGCCCGGAGGACAGCACAACGGCATTTGCGCTGCAGCCTAACGGCTTCCCTTCCCGCCTCCAGTGAGAAAAGGATTTTGGCCTATCAAATTAAAAGGTTATACGCAGTAATTATCTTTTATCTGCAATTTGAGGATGTGTATTTCCACTAACAAGTTTTCCTGCCTCATCTGAACTTGTCAGTGCGACAGTGTCAGTAAATGCACTTACAGGCTCAGATTGCAGGATAGCTATCTTTCTTTTTCTACCTTTAAAATACTGTATTTGAGAGCAGTGTCTTTTATTCAGTAATCAAACTTAACTAAAACAAGCCATCTGACATCAGCAACTATTAATTGCAAACACAATATGAAATCATTTTCTGCCTTATGTGAGAATAAAAATTTGCAAAGGCATCTCGATACTTGTGGCGAGTTGACCCTGGCTGGGCGCTGGTGCCCACCAAAGCTGCTCTATCGCTCCCCACCTCAGCTGGACAGGGGAGAGAAAATATAACAAAAGGCTCGTGGGTTGATACAAGAACAGGGAGAGATCACTCACCAATTACCGTCATGGGCAAAACAGACTCGACTTGGGGAAATTAGTTTAATTTATTGCCAATCAAATCAGAGTAGGGTAATGAGAAACGAAAACTAAATCTTAAAACACTTTCCCCACACCCCTCCCTTCTTCCTGGGCTTAACTCACTCTCAATTTTCTCTACCTCCTCCCCTCCAGTGTCACAGGGGGACGGGGAATGGGGGTTGCGGTCAGTTCATCACATGTTGTTTCTGCCGCTCCTTCCTCCTTGGGGAGAGGCCTCCTCACACTCTTCCCCTGCTCCAGCGTGGGGTCCCTCGCACGGGAGACAGTTCTCCATGAACTTCTCCGGCGTGGGTCCTTCCCACAGGCTGCAGGTCTTCACTAACTGTTCCAGCGTGGGTCCCTTCCA
>NW_008824676.1:704285-781153 GCF_000699105.1 Pygoscelis adeliae
GGCTGGCATTGGCTCTATCAGACATAGGGGAAGCTTCTAGCAGCTTCTCACAGAAGCCACCCCTGTAGCCCCCCCACTACCAAAACCTTGCCATGCAAACCCAATACAGTACTGAAATAAAATAATACTATGCACAATTAAATTACTGCTTTGACTGCTGAAGCTCTGATTTTAATTCTGCAGTGAGCCAAATAAAGTACCCTGGGCCAAACAGTATTGATTCTAGCCAATGTTTAAAAGCATCTTTTGCTTTGAAATAAACCGAACGAAAACTCAGGCTTCTCTTTAATCTCCCAGTGAAAATGACAGAGTTTTTACGTACAAAAGCTCATATCTGCATCGTCTGCAGATTCCTCCCAGTGAAGCACTGAGGTTGCCGAAGCAGTGATACTCACTGCAGCGATCCCAGAGAGGGGACCGTGGGCTCCCCCAGCTACACATCCTCCATCGGCCGCTCTCCCCACGGACACCCACCCGGGCAGGAGCAAGCACCAGGGTAAGGGAGTGATGACAGAGGAAAACATCTGAAGAATGAGATACCACTCAGCTAAACGAACCATTTGTTTTCATGACAAGCCCTTTATGCATCCAGGACTACAGATGTACAGCAGGTTTACACTAAGCATGGCTCACTTCAGTATCAGTTACAAGTATCTCTATGAAATGCAGTTCTAAATATCTATGATGAAAACCAAGATTTAATCAATGAAAATAGAATATTTAATGGCTTTCTTGACTATACTGCATGCTTTTCTCTGCATGCACTTTACCAAGCCATTCTCTATTCACAGGGAACACGGACCTGATTGCAAGTCCCAGCTGGTGTCCAGACCCTGGGAACCCCTTGGAGTACGCATAACTGTATCAGTAACAGCAATGACATTGGCTTCAGCAGGTTTCTTTACGGGAGACGAAGTTTTCATAAACTACACATCAAAATATACAGCCACATATACAACCCTGTATCATCTGTAGCTCAATGCTGGTGAAGAGTGTCTGTTTTCGGAGGGAATTCTCTACGCTTCCAAGACTGGAGCCACCAGCCAACAGGAACACACGGACAGGCATGCAAAATACCCAGGCTGAAGTCAACAGTCAAAAATCCCCTAAAAATGAGAACAGTACTGGAGGTAGACTGCTGTTATTGGAGGTAGACTGGTATTTTCCCATAAAATTCATGGACCTGTTCAGTTTGAGCCCTCTTGGTGGGAAGAACAGAAGATGTATTTTCCGAAAAAGGCTTCACCTCCTACAGTGGTAAGGGGCCCAGAAGATGTAACAGCAGCAGGCAGCTTTAGTTCTCATGTTTTAACTGAAGTCTTTATAAGCGACTCTGTAAGGGGGCCAGTCTCTCATTATATACCCAAACACTGACATTTCTAAAGGAAAAGAAAAATTATCGGATAGCTTGTGTGTACGGATTGATTGGGGGATTTTGGACTGGACTCTGTTGCCCAGCAAGAATTTACCTGACATAACTTTAAATAGAGATAATCACACCAACCCCAAGTTTCTGGGCTTCACGTACAGTCAGTGAGAGAAAGAGATACTCGAAAGTCTCATGCAGGAGCTCACGCACCCCTCTGTGGCAGACACCTTACAAAGCTAGATAAAATGCCTGCTGCTTACCTGCGCAATGAGGAAAAGCCCCCCACAAAAGAATGTAGGAGAGTTAATGCTTATGGATTATCATGATTATAAATTAATGAATAATGACACTAAATCTGTTTTGGCTATAAAATAGTGCTAGAGACTCCGATGAGCAAAATATTACTAAGCAACTTTCAGACATTAATATCTTCCCATCGTTCCAAAGTCAATGACAATCATGGATCCTAAAATCTAGTTACCTGAAATATATCTCTACAGTCTGATAACACTGATTTAATGTTCAATTTGAAAAAAAAGTAGAGGAGTATCATTCTTTTTGGTGGTAATGCACCTCTAAAGAAAGGAATTTCAATTGCATGTTGATGATAATTTACAATCTTATGCAAAATATTATTTGTTTTGAATTTAACATGAACCTTTAGTTGCATTCAATTTGCTGAGACTGCTTCTAGCCTAGCAAAAATGACTATGCATTTTTTTTTTTTGGTCGCATATTCTTAATAAATATATTTCTTTAAAAATAAAAAAAAGAAAGAAGCACATATCCCGGGTCATGACTTTGCACAGTATGTAAGTCACTTCAGAAAACCTCAAAACTGTCAGTTTGTAAAATCAATGAAAAAACCAACGTTTGGAATGGGAAGCGTAATTCAGCCATGCCGGCAGCGGCAGGAGCACACTGCGGCAGCATCAGTGAGCTGCAATGTGGCACGTTTATCATTAGATAATCACTCCCCCCGAGGATTAGCAGCACACAGATGAACCTTGTGCCACACAGTACACTTGGGGTGTCATTAGCTCATGATAACCCCACTCCCTGCCATCTCCTATTGCTTAATTAGAGGTTACAGAGGTTATAATAGGACTAAAAGAACTTGGGCGAACAGAACTTGCAATGAGTGATACCTTAATCAATTCAAAACTGGGGGCTGCACATGTGTAGTCAACAAAGCCATAGATGGGAGACCACAAGCATGCATTGTGTTTTAAATTAATGAGCTAAAACTTCAGGAGAATGAAGAAATCTAGACGTACACTAGGCCTTATTTTCCCTTGACAAATTCCAACTTTTTCAAGTAAAATTTTGCCTAATTCGAATGCCATGTATAAATACTAAAAAAAAAAAAAAAGAAAAAGAAGGATTTTAGGATACCAGCTCACCTGAAATAATTTGTCAAGTGCATCCCAAGCAGAAGAAACAAGATCTCCAGGGTGTCTCAGCAGAAGCACGCTAAGCTACGCACACGTTCGAGAAACTTCAGCGTGACTGCAAAATTACAAATCGTGCTTCTCAGTGTGTTTTATTTTTGGTTAAAAATTGCCAGCCATGCTGAAATGGTGTGTTCAGCGCAGAGCACTGTGGCAGAGAGGTTTAACGGCATGTCTTCTGCTATGTTTTGTAAACAAAGGCCACATTTGCAGATGGAGCAGCCACAGATCTGCTGCACTCAGAACTGTTTTCCAATTCACTGTGAAACATCAATTATCTTTATCAAATAACAGTATCTCATCTCAGTCCATTATCAAGATGGAGTCTTATTTTAGCTGGACTGCAGCCCTATCTGTATATCAAGGCTGGCCGCAGTGCCAGAGTGAGTGAAAGGCTGTGAAATAATCAATAATCATCATCAAATTGTGGCCGACAGGTTGTGAAGATGGAAGTTTTTGATGAAACCTCAACCTTTTTTTGTGCAGCTGATAAAGCTTAACCTTTGCAATACCTGATAACTATGACTCAGTTAAAGGCAGCTCTGCATACGCTTAAAAGCTTTGACTGCTCAAAACCCCTCTGGAATCGCTCAGTTGAAGTGCATAGCACCTTCATGCCATCAAACATCTCCTTGGTGCTGAGCAAGTCAGCAGACACAGAACCACCGTAAACCTGTTTCAGGGATTTTTATACACACACGCCCTTGTCTTCCAAGAAGGGAGAGCCATGCTCAGTCCTAAAGCTGCACCAGTAAAAGGTCAGCCTAAAAAGGACAACCTGTGCATAACAACGAACAGGAACAAGAGGAAAAATTGCCAGCAAGTATTTGCCTATTTAAATTAAACAGGCAGCTTTCTGTTATCCAGAATAAAAGCAGGATGAGATCACACAGATAAAGAAAAAAGTATAAAAACATACATGCATTAGGCTAATCGCATAGCAGCCTTTCTGTTAAAGTTGTTATTCTTATTCAGCCCTTTTCTTATGATAATGTCTTTTCAAAATAGAATTAAGGCACAGAATAAGGTTGTAAACATTTTGTACTGGGTTTTCATTTTTGAGCCTAGCATGAGTAATCTGCAACCTGAATATAACCTCCCTGTGAAGAATGGAGAGGTGATTCAGCCGTACGTTTTCCCTTTTAACTATCCATCAGTTTCTCTAGAAATAGAAATTTGAGGAAATTTGTCAAAAGTCACATGAACAAGCAGAACGGGAATTTCAAGGAGAATGTACATCTCTAATTTTCTGGGCTGGAACAGTGTTTAGGTAGAGCATGGAAACAGAAAGGGCACCAGACAAAGCACATGTAAGCACAAAGTTACAGCTATGTTTATATTCACTACCTTAAAAAAACCCCCAAAACACACAACCAAACCAAACAAACCCCACCACCTTGACCAGCTTTCTCAGCATTCAAGACAACTGTGGAAGTTCACTGCTGGTCAGACTGAGCAAGTAACACAAAAACTGTCTGGTATTTTGATTAGACAGCTGGAAAGCCTTCATAAAACTTCAACAAATTCTGTGGGATCTGGCGATACCTTTCAGCATTATCACTGAAAAATTGGTCATAAACCTCCAGGCCACCACAACACACCCAATGGGACAAGCCAGCCCTCACACTGCCTTACTCATGAGTGAGTCCCAACTGCTCCCCAGGGAAATTCAACCAGAATAGCTGGCCGTGCAGAGACCCGGCTGCGTGCAGGACACTCCTGCCGAAGGTAAGCTGCACCATGAGGTGGGGCAGGAGAAGGCCCTCCATAAGCTCGCACACCGGTGGAGTCTCTGTGGGTCCCAGCTATGCCAACAGCCCGTCTTCTGCTCCTGGAGGCTCTTGAGCTCCTCGGTGGTGTGAAGTTTTTGTCCGCCTCAGTTGCAATAGAGGCAGCTACCCTATCTGCCTGCACAGAATTGCAGCTCAGCTCAAAACCAGTCACTTGGACCCCGTAGGAAAAAAAAAAAAAAAAAAAAAAAAAAAAAAAAAAAAAAAAAAAAAAAAAAAAAAAAAAAAAAAAAAAAAAAAAAAAAAAAAAAAAAAAAAAAAATTACCTCTTGGGCATTAACACCTCTTGGGCATTAACTTCTCAGGCTTATCAGGCCATGAAAACTGATGTAAAACCAACAATCAGTTCAGAATATATTTGCATTTCAATTCAGCAAGTTATCATCGCAACACCAAATCTGTGGTCCCTTTCCTACACCAAATTCCTGTTACATTGTTTAGCCCATTTCAAGATCTCAGTCTCAACCTCCAGGAGGCACACGAAGACACTGGAGGACTAAAATGATAATTGATGTCTATTTCCTGGCAAAACCAGAACTGATATGCAAGATTAAAGGTTTATTTATACCCACTACCAGGTATATCCAGAATCTGGCTTAAAGCTGCTGAATTGTCTCTTCAGACAAAAGAATAAATTGCAACAGAATTCTTTGCTTTTCCAAACAAAAAATTCTTGAGTAAAATGTGCATTGATAAACGTAGCCAAACGTAGGAGCTTTGAATGAAGCAGCCAAAGAGCTCACAGCTCGTTAACATGGACTCCCACCAATCGTTAGAAAAATGAGGGTGTTCCAGGGGAAGGAAAAGAGCTCACCATATTAGTTACACCAAAGTTGTACCTTAAAGAGCAAAGAGAAAGACCTGAATAATTAAAAGCCTACCTACCTGATGCAAAACCCCCCAAAGAAAGGTATGTTTCATATGAACTTGATGCTAATGAAACATTTATATAAATATAATATAAACATTGTCAAGAATGTGGTTTTATAGAAAAGCGGTTGTATCAAGCAAGCTTACTGAAATGTATGGTTTTGATGATAAAAGTCAAAACCCTCATGTGGCAAGACTTCTGAGAGGTGTTTGGTGCAGTCTTACACATTCCTGGGAGAAATGAAAATGATACATAACGAACAGGTTGGCTGTTAGATGGATTAAATATGGGTTAATCGATGTAGTTTGGAATGCAGCTGTAAACAGAAAAACTGCTGAATTGGAGCATTTCTCCTGGGGTCCCAAAAGGGCCTGTCTCAACCTAAAAGCCATGAAAAAACTGCTGCTGACAGACCTTGAGGAGAACACCAAGAGGGTTTGGGGAGGAAAACCCTGAAGAGCACAGTCCTTGAGAGCATCCTGGGCTGGCTGGGCTTGCCAGCATCCCTCCAGCCTGGAGGAGCCTCATCTCTTCGGTTTATCAAGTATGATGGTGGGACTTTGACCATGTCTAGAGCACTCACTTGCAGAAAATAAATTAACAATTTCTTATGCAAATTAACAGTTAAATGTAACATAGGATCTACTGGTCAGAAGTTGAAGCTAAGGCAAAGTCAAACTAGAAACAAAATATAGCTTTAATAACAAAAATCATTAACTACTGAAACAGACTATAATGATTCTGGCAGATTTTCTGTTACTGGAAAATTTAAGATCAAGATGAGGTGATCTTCTGAAGACACCCATTGCCCCGTGATGCTGGATTTAAGCACCCTGCCCCATGCAGGAGGTCAGATCTGATGATCGCAGAGATCCCTTCTCACTTCTCTCCTTCCCTCTGCCCCGGAGCCGCCAGTCATCAGCTCCCTCCATTTACAATTTTGCTTTCCTGAGAGAGACATCACCTGTGATGAATACACACTGAACTGCTAAATGCCGCTCTGGAGACCGCCGATGTCACTCTGATGGATGTGGCACCAGGCACTATTAAAAAAACAAAAAATCTGCTGTTACAGGGAACTTGGGTCCTCCCTAGGTGTGGAGGGGCCTCAGCATCTCCCGGAGGGCTGCTTCGCACACCGTCGGACTGGGAAATCCTCCTACAGAACCTTTACCTCCCATCGTCTGCCTCAGCATACTGTGTTTTTGAAGGGTTTAAAAATATTCTGGTCACAAAACCACTACTTCTCCAGCAATGGAAAACGCTAAATGGATTCAACAGCAAATATTGTATGAAAATAAACCAAAGTTTAGCTAGTACTTTAAATAATTCTAATTTAAACTTCAGAACAGCGTTCCTAGTGCAGTTTAATACTAGAAAATTGCTTATTGCAGAGCAGTTCTATTTATGGAAAAAACAAAGAAATCCCCCCATAGTGGCAGTTCATAGTAATAATCTAAAGCACAGTGTAAAATAATGTTAGTGTGAAAGACAGAACTATTGCGAAGGAGTCCTCCCCATAATCTCCTCTAAGATACGGCTATTTAATAGTAAATTATAATGTAAAGAATTTGAAAAAAGCTGGTAACTTATTAACTGAAACAAAGCAGCTAAACTGTTTGATATTGCTATTTGTCATAATTATTTTGGAACTTATTATCAAAGCATTTAAAATTTTAAGACTAATCTTGGCATTTTATATCGTCTCACTTTTCATAACAGGTTTTTTTTTTTTCCTTTCCTTAAAACCTCATGAATTCTTTTGATTATTCAAACATTTCAAAAGCCGTGCTGATAGAGCCTCACATAACCTTTCTCTGAGATTTGCAGTAACGAAGCACAACCAAAGGAGCCCCCTTTCTTCGAGTCCTCTGCCGCCGTGCAGGACGCAGCTCGAGCGCCGGGTCCGGGTCCCCCCCGAAACGGGGTACAAAGACAACCCTAAAACGGGTCCCAACGCCTTGCCCCCCATTATAATGAAACGCTCTCCAGAAAGGCAGCAGTTGCTCTACGGGTAGATCGGTTGTCTTCCAGAGGCGCGCAGCAATAAGATAGTATGTTTTATTATGAGTGTCATGGAGACAGTGTGAAAAATCAAGAGCCATAGGCAGTAAGCGGCAATGGGTCAATACTGTTCACCGAGACATTGTGTAGATAATCAACAACAAGGCCCTGGGTTCTCTCTGCGCTGCAAACAGCTGAAGGGCAAATCAATACCGCCATGGGAAGGACACTGCCCGGCTCCGCTCCCCACAATACACCGCTGCTACTGCAGGAAAGCACCCGAAAAACCAAACGAATTCCAACTTCGCTTGTGTCTAACGCTGGGCACTGGGAATACCAAGTAACACTTGGAAAACATTTAATAAATAATTTAATGGGGGGGGGGAGGGGGGAGGGAACCTAATCTCCATATTAAATTATGGAAAAAATTAGATAAAAAAAGATGCGGATTTGGAATACTCATGATATAATACAAAGGGGCTGCAATTTTCACTCTGATTTAATGTTTTAAAAATGAACTAAAATCCCAAACCCCTGAAATGAATATTTCCTTGAAAGTATGATTAAATGTAGAACATTTTAAAATTTTTAAATATTATAATTAATAGTCTATCTTTTAAATTATTAGGTAGAATTCACATGTTAATACGCATATCTGCACAACAGCAATAACACAAACCAAAAGCAAAATACTGAAATGCAGATAACATTGGCTTTGAGGCAACATCTTACTGGTAATATTAATAATTGACACCTTGTTAAATAAGTGATACTAATATAGTAAATTTTACTGGAAAAAACCTATCATACATAAATGTTGATTTATTATTTGCTGAAAAAGGTGATTCTTGACATCCATCATTCTGTTAATCATTAGATGTAATTTCTGACTCAGTACATACAACCACCTTTCTTGAAAACAAAATAAACATGTGCTGGAAGGAAAAAACCCATACAAAATTTTTTTGTTTCCTATTATTTCAGTTAAAATGCCTCCCTTTTTTCTTCAAGCAGATCATAAAATTCCTGTCATTAGCACCCTATTTCACCTATAGTGTAAAAATAAAGTGACCACATTTAGAGTGCATGTTTAGGCCACTGGTTTGTTCTACTGCTGATAATTACTACAGATTTTTCTACCAACTATAAACTGTGTTAAATCAGTGACATAATTTCAGTAACACAAAACCCCACACTACTCAGATCCTGCCATCAACTGAACTTAAAAGGGATTTTTTTTTTTTTTAGCATGGCTGTGAGATATGAAAAACTAACATTTTAAGCTTTATTTTCATCACCATAACTATGTTAGTATGCACAGTGCTAAGTTACCAGATTATAGTTTCATGAATTATTCAACGCAAACATCACAAAATCAAAAGCAACTGCAAGCAAAGAAATCTCTTTCTTTTAGGGGGGTTTCTGATATTTTCTTCAGGCATCTCCAGAGCAACGTGGCTTCGGTGCACCAGGGCGGCACCCTGTCGGTGCCAGTGACGCCCCGACACCCACCTGCTTCGCCCTCCCGCACAGCATCCCCCCGCGGGGCTGGGGAGCAAAGATCTCGGCGCGAGGAGCCCATCTTACTTCTGCACTGAGCCAGCGGACGGGTCTTACAGCAACCGCTGGCTTGCCTTGGGGATGAGGGGCCTGCCTGCCCCGAGGCCGCTGCCCGCAGCCCCAAGCGGTCCACTCGCACAGCTGCTCCCCGCCTGCCCAAACCTGCACAGAGGGATCCCCAGCAGCTCTAGCAGACACGGCTCAAACACCCCATTGCAAACAAGGCTCCCACAAGCTATCACAGCTCACCTGAGCTTGCTTTCTTGATCTCAGAAATGAAAAATGTTGCCCCTGTAAGCAGGTTTCCAGTTTGAAGCACCAGAGCAGAGATGCTGCACAGACCAAGTAGGAAGAAAAAGATGTTCAGTTCAAGGAAAAAGGAAGCAGAAAGCCCTTCTCCATCTCCAGGAGGGATTGCCTACTTTGGCATGTGACCCAAAGGAATAGGAGCACGTTGGTATGGGCACAGGTTCCCTCCTGAACAGTCTCACAACCATCAGACAGCTGTCGGAGCATGGTCCTCTACTGCACATCAAGCACATAAAACTACACCGCCCATTTTTCAGGAAAGGTAAGCATGGGGAAATCGGGGAGAGCTTGGAGAATCCTACTGTTCATGTTTCTCAAAAGGCGAGTGAAGAACAACATTTTTTAGTGATAATATATCTAACTCTGGTTTATGCACGCATGACGTACTGTGAATTCATTGCTTCCTAAGTGCTACCAGCAGGTCCCCCAGTGCTGCTCTCCAAAGGCGTTTGTGAAGCTCAGAGGTGATGGGCAGAGGCAGCAGATCCAGACAGACACTGGGACTGAGCTGGGGGACTGCGCACTGACACGGAGCGGGAACCGTGCAGCCCCCCTGCTTGGGAGACGTGTGACATCCCAACAGTACCATCGGCTATAGCACACCAACCCCTGGCTGCAGCAGGGCCAGGACAGCACCGGCATGCTCTTGGCTGAGGAGAAGGATGCTGGCTGTCTACAAACACCTTTTGGCGTAAGCCAAGGTTTGAGTTTAAGCTGCAATGCTTTACTTGATGGAGATCTTTATTCCCTAATGCTCTTCATAGCCGTGGTTCACTGGGACCACAGAAGGCGACGGTGATTTAGACTGGTTTCGGTGTGAAAGAAAAGAAAAACTCAAAGATGTATTTCCCCATGCGAGCTCCTGAGCTGTGGGGGTTTGACGACCTGAGACCTACACCCTACGCTAAGGGACGGCCTTCGCAGTAACTGGGCAACAAACCACCAAAAAATGCATCAGGAGCAAGTAACAAATCTAAAGGGAGAGGAGGAGGTTCCGCATTACAGGAACACACATGGGCACAACAGGGACACGTCAAAAACATGAGCCTTGACATGCAGTTTCATCTGGCAAAATAATATTCAGATAAAAAGGCTTTCAAAGTTCTGCTTTCGTGTGCTTTCATAAAAGGTGAGAAGGGAAAGAAGATTTGAGGAAGCTCAGCAGTAAGACTGGAATAAACACCGAAGTCAGTCTGTGTGCAGCCCAGGACATAAATGAGTATTTTGCCTAAGGAGGATTAAGAAAAATGGAGAGTACACTACAGGGAAGGAGTTTTTACAGTCCTCTGTTCTTTTCACCTTTCAAAACAAAGGCTGAAAGTGAGCATTAAGGCTGCCTGTAAATACGGCTGAAGGGTAAAAGCCAAGGAGAGGAACCACTTATTTAAGCTAAAGGTCAGTGCTGGTACAAAGACTTAGGTAACCATAACTATATTGGTGTGGGAATAAAAAGAAAAAAAGATTTCTAACCCTTGATATTTTAACCTACCAATATTCTGGAACGACCTTCCACTGGGTGTCGAGAAACCCTAGGCTTTTTCAGATGGAGCTTGCTCAGCTGTTAGAAGTCGTGATGCCTGCTGCAGCAGAACAAGCCTTCACGTCCCAAGGAGGTCCCACCTGCAATACCCACAGCTTATTGCTCTCCCCTTCTGCTTAGCTCAGCGTTAATCTCAATTAATGTATATCCTTAATGATGAGTATAAATGGGGGGCGGGCGGAAGGGGAAAGCAGTTCCCCCTCTCCTTATCCAATAAGTAATTCTGATGCCTGATTAAAAACAGCTTACGTGTGAGTTGTCATGGGGTAACTAATAAAACTTTCATATGTATTTCAAACTTCTACTTTCAGAACACTAACATATTTACTAAATGCAAAATTACGTTTATGGCTTCAGGAAAAGATTCAAAGAATCATCTTTTTTTTAAATAGTGAATGACTAAGCAATTTTTTGATACTGTGTTTCTGGTACCATTGTTCAAGAAACGTTATGAACAGAAAGAAACAGAATGAGCTTAAGCTAGGCAACGGCCTGTGTTAGACAAACATTTTTCACGGTAGAAATTAAGCAGCAATTAGTACAGAAAGTGAGAAGGTCCCAACGGGACAGCAGGAGGGAGGGAGGCTGGCCAAGGGCTCCAGCGCACCGTCCCAGCACTGGCAACTGCTCACCCAGTTCTCACTCTGTGTTACAGCGGGGCCCTGATCCTCACGGGTACTCCCCAGGTAAGTGTCCTAATTCATGCTCGATTTAAACATACCAAGGCAGCTAAAATATTTTTATAAACATTTTGAAAGGCTTTAACTTTTGTTAAAGTAAATTAATAATTTGACGTTTTTTTCCAATTTCAAAACTTATTCATCTACACAACCCTGAAGTTATTTCACGTCTTCTGAGCAGCCTGAAATCTGCAACTTGAGAAATAACTTAAGAGATCAGATTTAGAATAATAAACCTGTATCCAATAGATGGCGTTGCCCCCTAATAATCATAAATCTGGCACTCACCAAATTTTTCTATCTCATGAATAATAACAAAATCTGCAAAGGACCCTGCCCTAATTATCCTGAAAGTCCCTTCAGTCATCCCCATCTCCGCTTCCCACGATCTGTGTGGAAGCTTATTAAGAAAGTAAGAAAACAAGTGTTGTGAATATTCACCAACGCAACGAATTAACCGAGCAAATCATTCAGACAATTTACAGGTAGAAATCTGGAGTTAGTTCCAGGAGCCCAAGAGAACAGAGCGCGCAAATGTGAGCTATGCACCATCCCCTTCAAACAGCTGGCGGGCATTACACAGAATCCATTTTAAAAGAGCCGAAGGAAAAAGTAAAGAAGAGAAAAATAAGGTATTTTAGCATGCTTGCCAAACCAAGGGCAAATCAAGCCAGAGGGATGATTTTCATGGAAGATTTAGCCCTAGACACACATGCAGCTGTAAGCACACTTTGCTGTCCTGCCTACCAGCACCTCTGGGCATCTGCAGAACTGCTGCGGATCACCGGGTCGTGTAAGATGTGTTACAGACCCACCCACAACTCACATGGTGAAGCCAGACATGCCAGAATTACCCCGTACACTAACAAACTCCTCTGCTCACCTCAGAGCCAGCTCAGTAGCTGAAGTAGGAATTAGACAAAGTTAAAAGTGCAAGGATGACAGCACTGGTTAAATGCTGCTGCTAAATGGAAGGACGGGGTTTGTCACCGCTCTCCTTGTGCTCTGAAAACAGATGTAAGGACGTGTACAGCTGTGCTCTTCACCTCTCCCTCTCCAACAGCATCAGGAATTAGCTGTTAGTTTCAGATGCCAAGACTTCCCAGACTTATCTGGACTTTGCACTCTCCATTTTCAGTGTGATGATGCACACTGAAAGGGACTGTGGTCAGTATCTCCTAATGGCCAGCCGGAGATGTTCAGCTGCTTCATCACGCTGGCTGCTGAATAGGGGGGAAAAAAGTCATGCAACATGCACAGGTTCCTCACACAGACAATCAAGGAAACATATTTGGAAAGAGGGATACGCACAGCTCTGCAGCCTGGTGGTCATCTTGGCTAGGACTGCAGGGCAGCAAAAATGCTCAGTGACATCGGATATATCAATACACAGCAGTTCTTGTGGACCCATTTTATAGTTAAATTAATAAATCATGATCCAAATGACTTAAGCTAGAACAAGATAGAGCAGTCCACATTTCCTATTTGCTTGCATTATATAGCTATTTATAAAATAAATATGGCCATCTTAGCTTCCATAGGACGGCTGTCTAAACAAAAAATACCGGAACATACAATGTTGTCCGCTACTAGATTTGGAAAATAAACCCCAGAATTTCTGAATAGACAATGAACCAGCCATGTATACCTAAGCATGTGGTTCTGCCAGAAAAGTACTGAGTGACGCTACAGATCTAGCAGGAAGAAATCTATGCCACTTTCCCCTTAATGCACATTTTGTAAGGACTAAAGATAACAGCTTTTAGAAACAAACAAAAAAAAAATTATATTTACATGCACAGAAAAAAAGAATAAGGCAGATTCAAAATACAGATGTTTTATCCAAGCTTTACATAAAGACTATTGAAATTCAATGAGAAATAATAGCTGATCACATAGTACAAGGAATAGTAAAGAACATTACCAATGAACGTTTCTGAAAAGATAAGACAAATACTTTGTCATTTAAACATTTTTAATTCCAAGCACTCATTTCAACATTATCCTTAAGTATACCCTCTTCTAGGTCACTGCTAACTGGTAAGAAAATATGTATCTTATTTAACATCAGAAAAGTATAAACACCTCAAACATAAGCATCATGGCATTTTGCAGAGAGGCATTTTAGGGGAAAAAAAACCCCTCAGTGGATTTTCTCTGTGACTTCGATAGTAGGTAAGTATACTGCTATAAACCCTAACTTTTAAAAATCAGATTTTTCATTTATTTCAGAGCAGGGGTATCCCCTAACTTTAGGCTTTCATTATTAACCCATCTGTGGGACCCATTCAGTTCCAGTGAATGAAGACAGTAGGGCTCTATATACTTTGAGTCCTTCATTAAACTATCGATCCCCTCAGCATTATCCATAATGTTCCAGCAGCTCAGCATGTCAACTGATGCAGAGCTCGCTGCTCTTTCCTTTCAATAACTTCCACACTTTATGGGGAGGAAGTCACAATGATTTATTTACCTGACATTTCCCAGTCCGGATGTCGTAGAGGGCCACTGAACCATGGCGAGCTCCCACTGCTATTCTGTGACTTCGCTCGTAATAGCTGACCATGTAGAACCTGCATTGAAAATTATAACAAGTAACAGGTGAGATCTGACCTGCCTGCATGATGTTAAAATTAATTTGCGATGCCATTGGGTAATTAACATTAGTGCTAGAACAGAGATTTGATTTAAAAATCCATCAGCTGCCAGTTTTCATACTTGGCATTCAGCAAACAAACCCAACTGATGTTTGATACATTACCGCAGAATCATAGCAGATTTATTTATTTTTACTATACAGCGTTGAACACTTCCGTTGAGTCTGGGAATAATCTATGCGATAATCACCAGGTCCCTGAATGTCCACGTGCATATCTTGTTTACAGTGGAACACCGCAATAATGCTGGATGTGAAATGGTTAAACAAGACAATCTTAACACCCTGACTGATTTCAAAGCATTTTTCCTTGAAAATCAAATGCGAAAGAATGAGAGAAAGCATAGGGAAAAATATGCAAACTCATAAATTGTTGTTTGGCATGGGGGGGGGGGGGGGGGGGCGGAAAAAAAAAAATCTAATAACATCCTTCAGGTGAAAAGGAACTGAGAAGCATGCAATAGTCCTTAACATTCAGGCATCAATTTGAATTCAACCAATTGCAAAACTCAAGGAATTTCTACACCTTGAAACACAAGAGACTCAAAATCCTTATTTCAAATTCAAGTATTTGGGAGTATCGTGCCTTCCTTCGAAAAGGGAGAGCAGACCTGTGAAAACTGCCAACTGCATTTCCAATTAACTTTTAATTTTATGGTTAGGTTTTACTATAACAATGTGTGCCAGAGATTTCTAGAATCAGTCTATAAAAATATGTTGCTGACCATATTTATGGCTTCAAACAACAAATCTTACAATGATCTATCTCCTTGTTCTTCAGGATTCCCAGAGTGCCGTAGCAACTGCTCTCATACAGGTATGATACACTTGTTTCTGCAGTGCAGGATAGCAGTCAGGAAGAAAAACAGCATGAAACATGGTGTTACAGAAAAAAAAGAAAAAAAAAAGAAAGAAAATTGCTAGTTGTTGTGCAGGAGAAAGGGCAAGACTAAGCAGCTCAGACGCACTTTTGCGTCCCTGTCCATCGATCCCCGAGGATGTCTGCCATGTCCATCATCCCTCCCCGGCTCGCCGCTTTCAGCTTCGCTCTTGGACTCTCACGGTACCTTCCATGAAATATTTTCACTTGCCCTTCAGTACTTCCCCTTGCCCTTCCCCATCCACAACCCCACGCGAGCCCCCCGTCCCCTTCTGGTGGAAGGGGTGCCACCCCACTTGTGGGGCCGGTGCACATCCTCATAGCAAAGCGGGGCAGACACAGGGAGGCCCCTCCCGAGGCACTGCCCCCCCCCATCTGCGGCCGCCCAGGGCCCACACCCGGGTGCCTCGGACCAGGCTCACCAGCTGCACCTGCACAGAAGAAGGTGCTGCAGCAGAGGGACGCAGATGACTTCACGCAAGACCAAAGGGAAGGCGCTGACCGTGAAAGACCTGACAGCTCTGCTGATAATTCCCACTCGAGAGGACAAGACAGAGACAAAACCTGCTTAGGCTACACCAATTATTTCCTTATCTAACTCTTACTCTACCTGGCACAGCCAACCAATATCGCAAAGACCTTCACGAAAGCCTACCAAGCCATCAGATGTGCTATCCCATACTGCCACGTGCTGTGGCCAGCACAGAACCCTCCCTTCCAAAGCATAGGATGATGGGCAGCTTTTTAACACTCCCTTTTCTTGGGATATGGAAATACTTCCAGGCCACGTACCACCTCTGTTACTTTCTTTTGCAGCCAGCATCTGCCTCATCAATCTGCTTTTCATATTCCTTTGGTCAGTGGCGGCCACACAACGTATTTATTTATTATTGAATAATAATAATAGTTTCTCATTTATTATTAAGACGACAAAAAGGAGTGCTTAGAAAAAAATCAAAAGCTGTTGGTAAATAGCTCGGGAGCAAGAGAGGCAGGAGCCAGTTATGAGAAAAAAGAAGAGAAGACAGATAATGCTGTGGGCAAGCAGGTACCCACAGGGTCTAAAGCCCGCCACACATGGTGAATAAGGCATGGGACTGTAACAAGAGAGCATTTGCATTTTTCACCATTTCATATCAAACTGCAGACACCTGCACAATTAAAGTGGTGCCCCAGGTGAAGAGGGAGGGGGCTATTTTTAAGGCTATTTTATATAACCAGCAAACTCATGATTTACATATATAAACTTATAAAAAACACACACACTGCTTGATCGTTACAAGTAAAATGGACAACAAAAAGTTTCTGTATAAAATGTTTCATATCGCCATTAATTCTATTACATTACTGAATGGGCATAGTCCACTTGTCTCCTCCAACAGATTCAGAAAGAGAATATCACATACTATTACATGTAAGCAAACAGCATTTCTCTCCTTACTGCATTTAAATGCCCATTTAGACAGAGTGCTGAGTCAGTATTTTTCTTTGAAAAGAAGAATCCATCAGACTACATAACAACAGAGAGTCTGGGGAAAAAAGCTTCAAGGAAATAGATGTTTTTGCGTTTAATTTTCTAAAAAAAATTACTCCTTAAACTGACATTCAGTCGTCAGCTCTTTAGCCTCATTCTTTATCTTTTAGTTAGCTTAGCATTGTTACAACCACACATAGATTTAAATATTTTAATCCTTTGCACCCCTTTCTGAACGTCCGTGTGGTAGAGTTCAATAGAGAACGATGTGCCAGCATGTATTTAGACTATGCTACAAATTTGTTTTTGCAAGCTGGTGCATCTATATCCATAGTTGGCATCTTAACGGAGACCCTGCTCGGAGTGCTGCCCCATTACTGCTCAGCAGAGAAGCTTCCATCGGTCAGCAGAGCACTTCTTCCAGCTTTTGGAGGAACTCTGCTGGAGCTGACAGGATTGTGCTGCTGTTGCTGGTACCAGCTAATCCTCCACGTTAAAGGATGAGCTGTGACCTGCACATAGCCTTCCCTCCTATCTTTTCCAAATGAAAACTGGGAACATAAAGGTAAAGATGGTCCAGTCTCCCCCTGTGATCTCCTCACCAGTCTCTTCCACGCGTACCACCAGGTCCTCCGCAATACAAGTCACCAGCCAGACGACGTGGGGATAACACGCTGCAAAGCCTGCAAGCTGAGCTAAAGCTGGCATCGTGCAGTAGGCTAACCACCTGGATGCCACGCTGCAGGGTGGGAACTCAGCGTAAGTAAGCTGGGTTAATGACCGATTAGGAAAACGATGATCTTTCTTCTTCCATCAAATACTAGCAAGCACGCTTGCCTGTTGGAAATGGGGCTGCTGGGCCTGGCAGCAAAACTGGGGTTCAGTGAAGGCCCATCAACTGTTTTAAAACCTGAATATAGCCATTTAAAACACTTGTTATTTTAAATTTAATCTATCTTCTCGTGTGAGACCATACCATTACACAGACTGCTTTAACTCATTGGCCTGTACTAAATACATGACCTGACCAAGCAGAGTCCATCAGGGACCACTCAGCTATAATACAACTGCTGAATCTGGAAAATGCTCAAGTCAAACAGAACTTTGCAGCCTTCAATACTATCCTTCATAATTTTAAAGAAATTCAGAAATATTTCATATTCATTGCATTGTACTTCAATAGTTATTTTATTCTGATAAGAAATGGGTTTGCATAGAGCATGCCAAAAGGTATTATGATCCTCTATAAAGAATAACACTTATGGGAAAAACAAATAGACGCCAAAATCATATGCTGTAAGACATGATATCCAAAAATACCCACAGTGATGGATTTACCTCATCACCACCCATCAGGATTGAGTCATGCTCACAGCAATTAATGGCATGACTGCTACATTTGTACAACAGTAAAAAAACCTGAAAACCCGAGAGGGATGATAATCAGGTACTTTAACCCAGCACACTGCTGCTCCTGGCCCTGGGTTTAATGTTCTGCTGAAAGAGGAACATCGCTTCCAAGAGACCGCAGAGGCACCAACAAACATTTGCCATTATAGCCATGAGTAAGGTACTTCTATAATGTCCTCTGAGGCAGAAGAGCTTGCACACCAAGCACTGGGACACCTGAATGATTTTGCCACAACAGGGGTGCACATAATGCAGTACAGCAGAAAGAGCACTACGATATTAAAAGAATTAACAATAGGATTATGTCAAAGTGCTTCCACTTGGAATCTCTCCAGAGATTCTACCATTTGCTAAAATCTGATGAAAATTTCCATTGGGCTGAACGATCACATCGGTGGGGTGCTGTATCATTTTTACAATGGCTATAACTATGTAGAATAGGAAATATTACTAGTAATTTAACAAAATTTTAAGATAACCTATCACTATAAAAATACAACAGGAATAGGGAGATTTTTGCACTAATTCCCACTTATCCTTGCATTTATATTTTAAGGTAAGCCTTTTAAAGTACCAGGAAAAAGGAAGATTACCTCTATCAGTATCCTACCTGTCAACAGGATAATTTTTCTTTTCTTGAAACTATTCAACATTTTAATAGCTTATTAAATTAAAATGTAATGGTCGACAGATGATTATTATAATTTATTGGTTGTACTAGTTTAACAGTATAACTGGGATATTTATCATAGTCTAAAGATACTGTAAATGATCCCATTTTATAAATCGCGTTTTACTATGTAAAAGTACCATTTTAAGAGTGAAGTAGAACTAGCCCAAGACAAAGACGACTGACGATGCTGCACTCCCACTGAAGGGCAGTGGGAGCCGGCAGCGCCCCCGCCACTTGTGCCTTTCAGGGCCCTCCGAACTGCCGAGTCACCGACAACGTGAGCACAAGACAGCCCCTGCGCTTCTCTTGCCCGTTGATTTTGTGCAAATTCATGCTTGTTATTTTACCGAGCTGCCTGTTGCCACAGATGGAAAGCTTTAAATGCTGCCAAAGCCGTGTCCACATGCTGCAGAGTGCGGGGCAGCTCTAAGTGACCAGCAGCGCTCCCTACACTTTGCGAGGTTTAATTTCAATTGAATCTCCTGTGTCCAGTGCGAGCATCCCAGAAATGTTTCCAAAACCAGGGGAGAGGGCAGCCTCCTACCACGAAGGCGAGGGTGCTACTCGCTGCCTACAAGAACAATTTTGAGGACAGCCTGCTCGCTCGGTGGACGCCTGGGAGACAGTCACAGGGCAGAGAAAGCAAGGCTCTATTCCAGCAAGGCATTTGATACTTTCCATTTCACTGATCTTTCCTATGGGATGGCACTGCTACACAGCTGTGTGAACAGCTCAGAAGGACGTGGAAGTGCCTGGCCAGGAGATGATGATCTCCTCCGATAACTATGCCCTACTGCCAGCTACTAGGCAGATCACAGCAGTTAGCTATTGCCACAAAGGAAATAACATTTATTCTCAAAATTCTACATTGGAGGATGTTTTGGTGAGCACAACGGAGTCAGGCTTAGATTTCCTATAAATGAAAAGCTTATTTGCTATTTGGCTAAACTCCTGGTGTGAGAGCATGCTTTGCTGAAGGACTGTGCTGCTGACAACAGATCTTGAAAGGCAAGCAAAGAGAAACGCAAGTAAAGAGCTCCTGCTTTGACAAGCCCTGGGTCCTCAGCACATGGGGGAATCTCACTCTGACACGTACCTTATCCCGGCTGCTCATGGCCTGGTCTGAAGGTACTAAGGGACGGCAGTCGGCTGTAAGGCATTTATGCAAGCCCCCTGCACGGGGTATCTGGGAACACCACCACCACACCCCCAAACCACATCCTTATTTTCTGCTGTCACCATTTTCTTTTTTCCCCCAGTCGCTTTGATGGTGGCAACTAATTCACTCAGGCAGGTTGTGCATATTGGAATCTAACTTGTTACTCAAGTACATTATTCTAATTTTTGTAACAACAAAGATATTGATAAATCCTTTGGAGGAATCTGCTCAGCTTGTGTCGCTGTTCCAATGGAGTAGCAAGGATACATGGAGGGGTAGCAGGACAGAGTTTTTCAAGAGATTACACAATGCTTTCCTCTTTTTGGGCTTTTAAAATATCCAAACTTCAAGGAGCTGTTAATGCTTTTCTTTTCTGATCCACATCTCTGTCAGATGTGGCAGACAACTAAAAGCCTACAAAGGCTTATGGGTGAGCTAAAAACACTCTTCACATTTGCTGTTTTAAGGGGCAAGCATCACGTAAAAGATTGTTTCACTCTTAAGTAAGAAATATATCCTGCTGGTGACCCTAGGATTTACTTCACAGTATTCTTGGAGGAAGAGCTCACCTGCAGATGGCTGGAAAGCATTCCTGAAGACCCTTTTTCTTAACTAAAGATCCTTCAAGGCAATACATGATGATGTCCATAACCTTGGAAGCAAAAGTTAAAATCATTTAACGTACTGTATTTTATGTTTCATAATAAAAGTTCTAACAGGCAAAAACAGAGAATTTCTGTGCCTGCCTGCATCTTTTGATATCTAACTTTAAAATACAATTGGGATAAAACAAACAAGAACTGTCTTGCATACAATAGAGTTTACAACAGCAACAGTACTGGCAACTGGAACCATTCAGAGTACCTGTAAACAGTTACAAAACAACAAACTACTGGTAAACATAAGCTATTGGAGCTCTTTAAGTAGCTCTGGTGTGAAAAAGGACTCTGGGAATCAGTATCAAAGTTACAAATCTGTTATATCATCTGTACCATTCTTCAACAATATTCATCAGCATCATCGAATGCAACAGATAAAAACATCTACGTGATCCCCCAGTGTGCCCAAGTACCAGTGCGATGAGCACACCGTACCTCCAGCAAATTCTCTTGCGGGGGTTTTTCCTCCAACAATGTAATTTAATGCAATTTAAGTGCATTTTAAGCTTTTAAAGTTCAAAAAATGAGCTGGTTGGTATAAAACAAATCCTCTTCACACGCAAAAAGGTTTATGGTCCACACAGAAAGAAATTCTATTATTTGACTCCAGGCCAACACATTATTCACTGTCGCATCAAACCCACAAGCAGACAGGGCAGAACAGCGTTACCTCCACAAGAAGGTCCACAACGTCGGTAGGCATCTTCTCAATAAGTATCTCTATGACTCTCAGGATCTCCCCTTTGGCCCGAGCGAGAGTGGTGGTGTGAATATTCTGCTGAGACTGCGTGTTCGCTGCGAGGGCAGTGTGTCTGTGCACCTACCAAAGAGCAAGGTTACACATGGAAACTCAGACGCTCTGAATATTCTCCATCTGTGCTTACAGTTATATGCACGCATTACATTAAGAAAGCCTGTACTAGGCAGAATGTTGTGCTTTACTTTGAGACCTATGGATTATTTCCCCTGTCCAGTTACTCATAATCAGCAGAGCCACTAATGGTTATCCTTGATGTAGTTTTTAAACAAGGGTTTACCTGTTTTAAGTAATTCTTAATCTCATAAAACCAAAGGTCAAGATAAGCAAATGCCTGGGTCTTGATTCCATGATTTTCACATACTTGAACGTCTGTCTTTAGACGTTCGACAGCTGCTTTATAACGGGCTTTTTTTGGCCAGCCACTGAACATGGTCCATCCTATTGCTTTAGCTCAGCCAAAGCTCCATGCTGTATCTGGGTTCACTCAGATGACTCCGAGACAGACCGTGCCCAGCCTACACTGACCTCACAGCAGCGTCCCCTCCTCCTCACCCTCCAAAGCCCACGGTTAACTCCCCACTCCGTTTTAATTCATACTTAATGGGGTCGTGTGTGCATTGCTTACAGAAAGCAGGATTATACACGTTGCTATTGGGAGTTTACATAACCAGGAATCAACAAATTAAGACAGACACAACTCATCGGACTCAGTTAAATATTGCTCCTATCATAAGTTATGGGTGATTTGGATATCTGCAGGCATACAAATATTACACTTGCTGTTTCCCTTTTTGGGGAGGAAGGGAGGGACATTTGATTCTATCTCTGTTCGTAAGCCTGGAGCCTCAAAGGTCAGACGAAAAGCTGCTGCAGCCGAGCTGACCGGCCCTGCTCACCTCCTTGGCGATGGTGGTGATGAAGGCGGGTGGTCTGGCGGTGGCGATGAGGGAGAGAGCGTGCCGCGCCGAGCGGGCAGAGCCAGCGGCAGGGCTCAGGGGCAGCCCCATTGTGATGCTAAACGGGCACCAGACAAAGAGGGGAGAAAGAAAAGGAGCATTAGAAATATAGAGTGAAAAGATTAGAAACAGCTTATAATGTCAGTTCAAGGTCAACGGGAGCACTCAAACAGTTAGAATATAATGGACTTCCAACAATGAGCAGTGATTAGGAGTCAGGGTGTTCTATCATCAAATACAAAATCGAATAATTAACCATGAAGATTGAAAACAGTATGTGCATCTGTCCAAAGTGTTAAAAAGGCCTTGTTAACAAATTATCTGTATGTGCTGAATACATATCACCCAACTGAAGACAAGGTAAACGAAGAATGTCTTCCCAAGAATTTATGGTTTATTCTTTTACAACATTTTAAACCCTGTTCATAGTAATTCTCCTTAATTCAGCTAAGCGCTGGTTATAGGAGAGTAAAACAAGAAGCTTCTTGAGAACTAAAACCACCAAATCTATTCGGTTTAGTTTTCTTCACTGCATGACTCAGTTGCAGCAGTATGATGAGATGACAGACAGCCCCATACCTTATGCTTTCTAATTACTGAAATTATTCAAATGCTCTTTAGAATTTCTAACACTGAGGTTTTTACTGCAATTCTTTGAATAGCAGTAAGGGATTAACTGGCATCTAAATTTTCCATACACAATGCTTTTATTTGCTGTGACAAGATAAATGCAGGAAACAATAAAGTAATAACAAGTACCCAATAACTACATGAAGAAAAAAAAAATCTAGTATTTGGTAATTGAGAGAATATGTACCTGACAAAGAAGATACAGAAGCTTATTTTTGTCTGAAACCTTCTTTTCTTAAAATTGTACTATTTAACTACCGTTGCTGCATATGTCACAGCAGAGCCCAGTTTCGTTAGGCTAGTTGTACATTATCCAGCAATTCCACAAATCCTTCCTGCACTCCCATCCACAGGCCACCCAAAGCATTCCCAGTCCATGGACCCAGAGCACTGGTACCTCTCCAGGCTAACAACTTTGTGCCTTTAGTAAACCAATCTAATACATAAAGAGATATCTGATCTGTGTCTAAATACAAGAGTACAGAATTCAGCAGCACTCAAAGGCACTCAGACAATGAGGGTTACAGATCAGGGAGGAGCAGCATTGTGGCGAGGCAGTATTTCAGCGCTGGCTTCGATGCACTGCAGGCACGCAGGTCTCCCTGGAAGAGGACATTTCACCAAGGGAAAACTGCAGCTGTGCAGGGGGAAGAAATGTTGGGGAAAGAGCTATGGGGAAAACAGGGCAGAACGTGCTCCGATATGGAATCGGGCTTTTATGGAAGGGGAGGGAACACCTGGGAATGAGGATGTGTTGAATTAACCTGAAACATTCAACCTATCCCACAAAGGAAACTTTCTCTGACGTGACTATTGCAGCAAGGAAAGAGAGACCACAAATCAGTTTGCCAGCTCTAAAACATTTTAACATTTTCCTCTGACATACAGTCTGATTAATCCTGCTGCTATGACCACACTTCCACCAAGCAGCAAGCAGTAGCCCTTGAAGTCTTTTTAAATATATATTAAAAAAAAAAAGACAAAACAAAAGATAGTTTCTTTTGGTCATTCCTGGTATCAGTCCACCATTTGAGGATGCTGCAATTCCTCATGGATTTTGCTAAGTCGTGAAAAATTATGTTTGAGAATGCACTGAAACCCCTCTTCAGCTATCCCTCCTCTTTGCTTATTTTACTTAGAGATTAAGTAACAAAAAAGGTATTAACCTGTAAACAACATATATAGGCTTACTCTTTTTCTTTGGAAATGAAGTACTTTTCTGCATACGACCATGGGCAGCAATCACTGTTTCTGAGGCTCAGAGAGGGAGCGGATCCTCCCACGCTGCACAGGAAGATTGCTGCTCCCGAACACGTGAAGTGAGCGGCACTAACCGGCCAACACAGAGGCATCGAGTTTTAAAGCAGTTCCTACACCTTAGCTGATTATATTATGGGTGTATGTGAATGCTAAGTGTTAATAAAAGTGAAGCTTGTCATTAAAGAAACTATGTAATTCAAGTGCACGTTAACAATACAAGATAGTTTTATTATATGAAAAAAGATAAAGTCTGCAGCTTTCTCTACTATCAATGTGATTTCAAATGGTTTAATACTTTGACAGATGTACATGAGAAAAAAAAATACATTCAATAAAATGAGTACTAGTCCAGTGAAATAATCTTATCTCGAAGCTGCAGTTTCAGAAGAACACCATGCATCTCCAAATGCCGAGGATGGCCCAGTTGGGTAAGCTATGGCTCACTACAATGCACAATACAGCGACAACAGAGCACCAGAAAGCACCATTAGCTGCTCTGCACCAACAGCAACCATAACCAGACATCTCTCATTCTGCAGCCTTTACTCATCCGCGCAGTCCCGCTGCTGCCAGAGGGATTGTTTAGGTCAGGGCTGCCGCTTCCAGCTCTCCCACAGCACTCATTTCACACATTTGATGCTATGAGAATGGCTGAATGGGAACGCACTGCTCCCAATCCTCAGCCTGCCTGCACTAGTTCAGAGGCTGCTGGCCTCCGAACCTTCAAAGGTTCAGCTGTGTCCACTTTGCTCAGCATACCTGGGACGCAAATGGCCAAAAGATCTCTCTTTTTACTCCTCTGGACCCACTGGGTTGGTTGGCTTAGCCCTTACACCTTAGAGGAGCCTCAAGACTTCTTTAAACCAGAAAGCTGCCAGCAACCTCTGTGGCAGGCAAGCCACAGAAAATAAAAGCAGAGTCATGGAGAACAGTATAATCATTCCACACTTCTATCCCTTTAGCATCTCCCGATGCTTCCAAATTTGTAAAATCTGGTTTATCAGGGTCAACAAAGTTCATTCTGCTCTGAAAACAGAGTTGGACACAACCTGCTCTGAAAAGAAATGAGGGGAAAGGAGAAATTGAAACAACCCAAAAGATGTGGAAATCACAATACACATCTTGTATTCCAGGCGCAAACTCCCATGAACAATAGTGTCAGCATTTCCATCACGCTATGCCACAAAGGCCATGGCGTTCAAACCCACAGGACTCAAAATGGCAAGAAAAAGCACCAGTTCACTTGTTCAAACTCCAAAAGTGTTTGGGTTGATTTGTCTATTCCCCTTGTGACAATAACATTTGAGAGCTTTTCTTCTTTCAGGCTAAACCAGAAAAATTATTTTATTCTGATGTTTCTTACGCTAGACTTTACAATGACGTTATTTGGAAGTGAGACGGAAGGAAATCTACATTTTCAGAGCCAGGATGGAGAGCACAAAAGGTGGGGGTTTTCCCCCAACACTTCAACAGGAGATCACATGTGAAAGTGTGAGTAAGAGAAAATAAGCGTGATGTCGCACTTCCTCAGATGCACCGAAAGTCTCCTCTTGGGCACTATTTGAAGGGGTTCCTCTTCCCCAGTGCTCTTTGACCAGAATTTTTTTGTAAAGAGTAATAGAAGTTTACAAACCCAACTATCTTATTACAAAATCTGTTTACGCTCTTGTAGAGAATTTAGGTAGCATGTGGTAACCGAACAGTTACTTTACTTATTTCTTTAATTTAGAGAGGGAGGCGTCTATAGAGGATGACACATTCTGTCTTTTTTTTTTTTTTTTTTAAAGTGTCCTTAAATATAATCCTCTGGGCAATATCTGATTTTATGTTGTGGAAGCTTACAAATTAAACACTTTGCAACAAAGAACTTCAGGGTGGTTAATGCATTCTCTGCCAAATGAACTATTTTTCCAGAGCAACAACAAGATGAGGTATGGATCACCATTTTACAGATCTGAATTCACATATATACAAACCAAAGTTTGTCATTTTCCTTCCCACTCCTCACCATCACTGTATGCATTAAAATTACTGAATTTGAAAACCAATAAAGTCTCTGCAACAATAAAGATGTCCCCGTTGGCCTTTTACTTGTAAAACCATATTTGACTATAATTTAAAAAATCCTGTACAGATGTTACAGACAAAAGCGATGCACCAGGAAGAAGGAGGTATCAGAGTCAGGCTTTCGGAGGGGCTCATTATCTCCCGAAAGCAATCAAACCCCCAGGCCTCAGTAGTTTTTTTCTCTAAAAAGGCTTCGTGTTTCTGCCAGCAGTACTTTTCCTTACAGGGTGCTTGGTAAAGCGTGCATTTTCCTGAAAAGCAACAGGCTTTTTGTTAATTCATTAGCATGGCTCAGCAGTGGTAGTATGTGGGCAGAGATTAACCCCCTCCTGGGGCTGGGCCAGCTGCTCTGCACGTCCTCTTTCAGAGGAAAGCTCTGTGAGATGGGACAGGCTCACTGCACCAAAACCCAGAACAAAACCAAAGCAGATGCAAAACTAACGTACAGAGGGAAATGCTGCCTTTCACACCCAGACTTCTATTCTTGTATGGATGAGTTTTAGGACTTCTGTACATCCAGCAAGAGTCGGCAGCACGTGTTGTCCCTCTTGTCCTCATCCTGCCCCCTGACTTCCCACTGCACTGTAAGCAGACATTTGAGGAATCATTTCTGTACACATAACAGACAAAATGGATGCAGCTTGTGCTATAACACATGCCTTTAACACCGGAGATGATATGCTACCTGCAAATGACAGTAAAAAAAACTTGGGATTTATTACTGTATCTATTTATGCTCGATTTGTGCCTTTTAGCTCATTTCTAGAAGACTGATCTCAGGGGCCAGTATCCTGCATCAGCAGGGAATGATGCTCTCTCCCTTCCCAAATCCATCACCAACTACCCCCATGCCAGTAATCTGAACACCCTGAGTTCTTTGGGAACCAATATACTATTTGAATAATGTTGTCAACAAAATATAGATTTTTAAAAGATAACTTGTTTAGATGCTTAGCACAAGTTATCACAACTTCAGAGTAATGTTTATGTACTTCCCTATCTACAAAAAAATAAGGAAGATGCATTAAAAAAGCTGATTCTTAAAACAAGTGGAAGAGAACAAGCTACCTGGGCAGAGCTGTAGGTCATACCTAGGAAAAGGTGGACAGAAAAGGTTTCAATAGCGGTGAACAGAAAATGTAGCAATTGGATCTCTACATTTCTTGACTTCCATAAAGCAATGCCAGATGAAAACTTCATGGGAATAAGAATGTGAAATTTCAGCATGTTGATACAGGCAGCCTTGAAGTGATGGCTGAACGAACGGGCGGAACCAAACTCCCTCTGTGGCATAAAGCCAGCAAGTGTGGTACTCCTCTTCCTCAGCCTCCACGAGAGGCTGCAGGTGCCGACGGACAGCTGCCCTTCGCGTGATACAGCTGCAGCTCATCTAGACTGAGCTTAAGCCTCCTGGAATCAAAGACCTAAACCAGAACTGACACAGACACAAATCCCTGCTATTTCCAGGTTCAAATCATTTCTGTAGTGGCAGCATACAGTAACTTGCCACATCACCTTTCGGACCAAACACCCAGCCCACATTTCCCCTTTAAAACCCTCAATTTCAGCAATCGTTTAGGCTATGTTCTAAAAATGTTCCACCATACTTGAAAACTAGGGATGTCCCTATTATATATCCTACGGCTTCACAGATAGAATCCATAAGAACATAGAAGTACAGAATGTTTTCCACTAAACACAATCAAAACTAAAGAGATTTAGCCTAATTATTTTAGTACACACATGTATATAAAAACATATGGATCGATTAGAGTGCAATTTGCTGATTTTGGTATTTTATATCAAACTATATCAAACTGTAGCTTGTAATTCAAAGAGCAAAAATAGCGGACAGCAGTGATCCCTATCGTCATCCATGCCAAGAAATCAAAGCCTAATAAATGCTAGAAAAATACTCTTAATCCTCACAACTGAGCAGTTTCATTCAGCATGGCAGGCTAGCACAGTATAACCTTTGGAGACTAGGATGAACTGGGAGAGTGGAGGAGTTATAAATACCAGAGTTTTGGATAACAGCTCAGATATTTATTTAATTCAGAAGGGGAAAAAAGAAAAACACTGCTTTTTTTTTGTGATTTTTTTTTTTTTTTATAAGCAGAAGCTTGACATAAAAGCTCTTTCATAAACGTTCTTAACATCAGGGAGAGAAGCCAGGCAGCTGTGCACTATTATTGTGTACATGGTAAATCAGGCACAAAAAGGGGCAGCTCAGCAGGGCACCGGGAGGGTAAGATGCACACTTAACCCCCTGCACACATTGTTGCTCTATTTCTTTCCATCTTCGTCTGTCTGCAGCCGGTACAGTATCTGTCATGAATGTAACAGGCCATTTTCAATCTAAATCTTGTTATGGATTAATAAGCAAACACTTTCTCGCTTATTATGCAATTTATCATGATGAAAATTGCATTGGGCTCCTCAAGGCTACATGCTGATACATTCATTTATTCAGTGCTCTGTGGATAGAGAGCCATACTAATCTTTATGACAGCTAAGGATGTAATCGCAAGATGAAAATGACTTTCTGAAGAACTGCGTTCGCCTGGCTTCTGTAAGTCTACATTTACATACAATAGGGCTTAGGAGATTCTCTGGGAAGGCAAAACATTTCAGCTTCTTCTGTTGCACTGCAAGAAATAATTGAAGTTCAGCCAAATAACACTGTTCATCCAGTTTGTACATATTTCTCCAGAAACACCCCCCGCCCCCCCAACACACGGCAATCATTCATTCTTTAAATCTTGAGGAAATTAAAACTGCTATATAAAACTGGTCATATCTGCCTTAGTATAATGTAAAAGAAAGTCAGAAACCTTAACACCTCCCACAGATGGATGGTAAAATGCATACGTGGTATTAAGACAACCCCAGTCAGTTCCTTACTGCATCTAGCATTTAAAATGCGTGTGTTTATAAATAAACTTTTGTAAACACATTTGCAAAGCAAAATTCATTCATAATAGAGCAGTTTTCAGAACTGTAAGATTTGAAACTGAGTTCTAAGGTTAAATGCTACGGGTGTGTAAAAGTGCTCAGGGCGTTAAATGTTATTGCTACAAGCAAAAGAAATTCTTGACTAAAATAGAAAAGTAACTGAAAACAAACACATAGTTTAAACACTTGACAATATGCTTATAATTAAGGTATTTGTAATCATAAGGATATTCTACAGTTTCGTATGTTGCAACATAAAAAAAGCAGTGTTTGCTGTGATTTAGTGAACAATAGCCTTAGAATAAAACGGAAAACTGGCTAATTGTTAAAAGATTTTTTTTTTTAAGTATCTAAAGTAATATTATTATGGCAATGCTGTAAACAAGAACATCTGTAAGCTAAGCAAACACCCTCCTTCCGCTCAGCACAGTGTTTCACACGCAGACGAATATCCACCGGGCCACTGAAGGCCTACTGCAGTTTTAAAATAAAGTACTGCAGACATTTCTTTCTCCTTTAATGTAAAACTCTCCTCTCCCACACGCTTCAGAATATACCCAGAAAGCTTGATAGACATTAGCAATACCGTCAAGCAAAATATTACCTGATGAAAAATGAACCTCTGCATTTCATGAAGAGAAATACAATAAAATTAATACCTAAATAATCAATTATGATGACCTCGGCAATTTCAGACACTAGACTCCCATCCTGTCGTGCCCCTCCCCCCCCACGCAAAAACCCTGCAAAGAAAATATCACAGACCAGTCAGCCGTCTTCCTTTAGGAATGAAATTGCTTCCCCATTAATGAACAGTTTAGCAATTACTGCACGGTTTACAAGTTAACACTTAAGGAACGCCACTAATTAAAATATTAGGTAGAAAGCACTTCATAAATTAAAAATTAAGCATGAAATATGTTTAAAAAACCTAGGGAATATTCACACAGTGCTTGGGATGCCAGACTTAGAAAGCACTAAAATTGCAATTGGTGCAGATTAGGAAAGCTCTACTGAAATAAACGGCACCATCGCGCTTCACACCGGCTGAAGGTTTTGTTCATGTTCTGCTGGAAACACAGCCCACCAGCACAGATTCAAAGCACAGAACCGCGAACGCGGTAACAGCCTATGCATTTAAGAACAGAAACTCGCTTAACAACAAAAACGTGCTGAGGTTTTATTAGAAAAAAGATCAATGATTTCTATATTTTATGTGATGAAAATTATCATTAAATTTAAATAATTGTAGCAACAGTGAATGTCTGCAGAACTTCAATACTACAGTATTTATTCATACTGACAACCAAATAAATATGAAATTTCTATTTGCTCAAGGCAATCCTCCACCCGGAGCAGGAGCTACACGTTTTGTATGTCCTAACTGGGGACTAATTTGTTCCTATGCAAGAGCTATGTATCTATGAATGAAAATTTTGTCTGAGCAACACTAATGTATATCCACTTACATTTTTCAAGGTTTTCCATTAAAAGCAGGAAGCTTGAAATAGCTTTCAAAGCCAATTACATAAAGCATAGTATCATCGTTTTATTTCATATAAACAGCCTACTGTAATTGCTTCTTACAGTGACTTCTTATTTTTTCTTTATTTATACATAGAAATCAGAGCCTCTCCTTTTGCACGTTTAAGTGGTTTGTTTTTTAAATAAAAACTAAATACAGAAATAATTGTTCAGATAGAGATTTAGAATAAATTTCAGACGAGATGATCAATTTTACAACAAACAATAATAAAAATAAGGACTATATTGCAAAACCCTTTCCTGTGCAAATAGTCCTGTTGTCATTAATCAGATTAATGGTGTGAGTAAAGACTGTTCATGTGAGAATCGGGGCCCCAGTTGAAATTTATTACATTTAGGCCTCAGATCATAAAATTCGTGGATACTCAACAAAAATGCTACTCGTGTCCTGCAAAGTTGCACACATTAAATAAATCCCAAACACTAACATTCAAGAATTCCATTATCTTAACACAAAATGCATTAAAAAAAGGTTAAGACACTACCTTTATTACACAAGTCATCTTAATGACTTCACTTACACATTTAGCCATAATTATTTGATTTAGCCATAATTATTTGATGGCATGATTGGTAATACATGGCACCATCAAGTGTAACAACTTGCATACATACTTGTGTATACATAACTAGAAGTTGTACAATTATAGTAATTTTTAGGAAATGGAACAAATATGCACTTGGAGTTCCATGCACAAAAAAACCCCCACAAAAACCCCAGTATTATATTTTTTCCTATGTATTTTATGTCAAAGTGTCAGACTTCCTTTTGAAATTTGCCCTCCCCCCTCCAACCCCAATTACAAATACCTAATTGAAGTAAGATTTTATTTCAAAGAGGTTAGAACAGAGGTACAAGACAGCATACCATATAAATCTTGATTTAGGACACTTTAATAAGTTGTTCTCTGACCCTAGAGACAGGCTGTGGTCTATTGAGTTTATGATTTCTTACCAATCCTTAAATCTGCAAGTTACCTTGATGCTATTAATAGCAATGCTGTTGGTAAAATAACCACCTTTTCCAAAATGTACTTTCCAAAACAATGCACAACCTGACGGGATGGCTTGTAAAACCATGGGAAAAAAAAAAATCCACCTGTTCAGGCACACCGGTGGAAAATACCTTCTGAAAATACTATTTTTACACTTAAGAAAGGGTAAAAAAAAAATTATGTTAAAGACAGACATATTTTAGAGATAAAAAAATGTGTAACTCACTTCTTTTCCCAAAATTACTAGCAATATGACCGAAAGATTAATGCTGTGTAGCCCCAGGCAATGTCTACCAAGTGTTTGGTGTCTCCCAGTTTTAGATGGGGTGACTCCCCGTGCCAAGAGAAGCCAGCACCGCAGTGCCACCGCGCACAAGTGACCAGATCTCTCCTGCCGTGGTTAAACCCCCTCCTTTCGAGATCGCCCACCAGAGCCGCCCGAGACTGCAAACCGAGCCAGACTAAAGCAGACTTGAAATCATAATTTAGATGGTACTGGCTTAAATGCAAAACTTGAAACAAGGAGTTGTTCCTTGTCCCACCTTCTTTCCAAGTACCACAGGATTTGAACCAACTGCTGCAAAACCTAGATCCACGGGTTGGAAATGACACAAGTAAGTATTTGTAAGTGAATAAATGAGATACCTACTTTGCAAGCTGTTTCTCTGCGTCAGCGCAGAGCTCCAGAAGGCCCATCAGCACGGCGGAGACGTCCATGTAGGGCTCCCAGACGGTAAAGCCGCGGCCGATGAGGTCGATGGCGGTTCTGCGGATGGTGCTGTGCGCAGGCAGCTTGGGGCTGGGCGGCTGCAGCAGCAGAAACGTCAGCGCCTTGCCTGCCGTGCAGAGCGGGAGAGAACGGGACAGTGAAAAGAGAGCTGCAGAATTGATTTTGCCTTGTTTCCAAATACTTGCTGTTGAGAAACACGTAGTATGGAAACCTGCTCATAAGTCACCATATTAAGGCTTTATCTCACGAAGAAAGTGCAGAAGCTTACAGCTGCAGGGTCCTCCCAAAGCCAGCGAAAAAGACGAAGACGTGGTTCTGTGGGTATCAGTTATGTTAATTAACCTCAGGGTACGTGATGCCCAGAGACTCCTTGTGCCACGGATTTCATACAGAATCCAGGATGGCAACCCACAGCAGTCCTCAAACGCAGACACTAACAACGCTCCAAAAGGCAGGAGATACTAGTATAGACTGTCTCAGATAAACGGTATCCATGCTCCCCGTCATCGCTCGTAGCTCAACGAACAGCAGAAGGCAGGGAGGCTGTTCTGGTACACGCAAGCATAGGATGGATTAGAAGTGTGCACCCCGTTAGCAATGCTGCAACCCCGCCAGTCGCTGCCTACGAGAATTTTAAAGCATTCTCAATGGCAACGACAGCCGGTTTGTTACTGCAACACATCAGTCCGATTCAGATCACTGTGCCACATAAACAGGCCCATGCCAATACTGCCAGCGTTGTCTTCAACATAGTACTTTCACTGCAAAAGAAATAGCACTAAATGTATTTTTGGAAAAAATGTAAGAAGTCTCCATGCCTAAATATTTCTGCTTGAAAATTGTGCAAAAAAGTCAGAATAAATCAAAGTGGAAATGATAAAAAAAGTCCTCCCTTCAATAGACACTTGCTAAGAAAACCCTGAAAATCTGCAATAACATTAACATAGGTACTAAAGTTTTCAAAAAAAAAGGTACATCATTTTGAAAGGATGTCTAAGAAAAACAAGCTTAAAAGATTAAACTTGGGAAAATACCAGTTAAAATCAATCATGTTGAGATTACACACTTTTTCATCGGTATCTTGGCTACAGCTAGAAGCAGTTCATGCTAGATGTGCTTAACTGAGTGAGAAACAACAAAAATAAGTCAAAGTCACCAAAACAGCTGCTCATTTCCAAACGTGCCATGCGCCTGCCCGTGCAGGGGCTCAGATAAGGTGGCACAATCAGATCTCTTCTTTAATTAAAATCCTGTGCCACACCATGACGACATCACCCCCGTAATCGGCAGAGATGATGTTTAATTTAAGGGAACTATCTGGGGACACAGCTGCAGTGACTAACACTGCAAGAGTGATGCTGTCTCAGGGCAGTGTTGTATTCCCCCCTTCCCCAGAGCCCACGGTGGGCACGGCTCCCCGGCAGCGGCCATTCGCTGCAGGGAGAGCTGCCGCCCCGGCGTTCTCTCCCAGCAAGCCTTTGGCAAGGCAGCTCCCTCTCACAAAGCAGAAAAAGAAAGGCGCAAGCAAAACATGTATTGACGAGCTGATAAACCGGGACAAGGAGCTCAGGGGATTTGCCTACTTGTCCTGCTCTTGCCCCAGTATGAGTTTAGAAGGGGAAACGGCAGAGAAGAAAGCCTTGGTGGTAATCCAACAAAGCTCCCTGGCCTGTCGCCGAGAAGCTCGGCAGCATCGGCTCCCAGATGTGGGTGATTCGGGAACGAGATACCCAATTTTACAGCAAGGATTTTTCTTCCTTGCAAAATATACTTCCTACTGACACCTCCTCGATGTCAGATACGCAGTAATGCTTTATTTGGGAAAGGGAATGAAATTATTTGTAAAGCCTCCGTATCGCTCTGTCTCGGGATGCACATCAGGATGTTGTTTGTGACCGCTTCCGCTCCCAGATCTCAGCACCTCCAGAACCGTGCCTGAGCCTTCTGCTAAGGAAACACTGGACAGCGCACGAGTGTTTAAATACCAATGCCGCTCTACATACCCGAGCAGAAATCTCCCTCATGTGGGGCCCACAAAGAAGCTATATGTTCAGAAGAGTTGCCTGAAAGTTCACAAGGAGATGTATAGTTTTCACCATTCCAGTGTCGCACCTCAGTAAATGAGCATTAGATGTGTATAAAAAAAGCAAATGAAACTGAGAATCGGCTCTCAAATAGGAAATGTACTTAGTCCATTTTAGTCCATTTTTTATAGACCCACTGCCAGTCTTGTCTCATGCATATCTTACACATGAAGATTTTTTTTTAATTATTATTATTATTATTATTGACGCAGTGCTCTCAGGTTTTGGGGCAGGGCGTTCGCAGTGCTGTGGTTTGTTTTGAGCCGTGCCATCTTCCCAATGCTGGGCACTGGTGGATAAGACAGGCAGCTCTCAGGAAAGGGCAGAAAGCGCTCGGTACCAGGGGAGGCTCCGGACCCCTAGACTGAAGAGCTGTGCTCGCTTTTTGACCTGTAACTCTGTTTTTAAAGAATAACCATAGCAGAGTTTCAGCAAAAAAACCTTTGAAGGACTCAGTATTTGGTGGTTAAGGTCAGTTAGAGATGTAAGCTCAAACATTTATCTCTCGCAGGTGAAGGAACTGAATTTTGGACCATTTCTGTTACGTTTGAGTGTCCTGGCCATTCAGACATTAATGTTAAAGAGATACTCTGCTATCAGCACTGTCCCCTCCAAAAGCGACAGCAGGATCTAGAATGACAAGACAAATGAATTTCCCAAATCAGAGAGCAGGATATTCAAACTACTCTTACGATCGCTGCAGAGGACCACAGGCAGCAAAGGAAGCTGGCTGGGGCTGGGGGCTCTGCCCTGGAAGGTACCCGCCGTGCCAGTAACCCACCCGCAGCATCGCCTCCCTTCCTGAGGGCTGCACGCCTAACTCATGCATTTTACTACGATTACCTCACAGCACTGGTGTCCATCCTCATTAACTCACTCTCCCTCCTCCCCACAATGCCTTTTTTTCCTTTTAGAGAGAAATATAGCTTAAGGGGGCGTGGGGGAGAGAGAAATGATGTCCCGAACAACTTCAACATACCTGAATTCTGATCCAGGTTCTGCATATTGAGGAAACATGATTAATAATTTCATTTAATAGACTATTTTTTTATAAGAATAATTACATATATAAACATGTAGGAGGGCTAAAACAAGCAATGCTTCCACATAAAGATAATTTATCATTATCTCTACATAATTATTTGTTACCTCTTAACGTTCATTTAGCTTGCTATTGTGATAAAGATAACCTATTGATTTTAACAGGTTTTTCTTTAGTTTTCAGAACTGTCCTCTATGACTTGCTCCGTTTGTTTATTAAATAAACCGCCTGTCATTTTAAGCATTCAGAAAAGCCAACGACAGACATGCTTTTCTAGTCCATCCACACTAATCCCTTATACGTGTGTAACAAAAGAACTGAAAGTTTCTTCTTGAAGTGTGTAACAGGCCATGAAGCTCTAGTTTGTGTGAATTTTATGTCTCAAATATAAGAACCTTATTAAAAGCATGACTACTCAAACATTACTACAATGAAATATGCCTACCTTTTTCATAGGAATCCTCCTAGCATTGCTCCTGCTGGCACCTGCCTTGTGTAAATTGAGCTACGGAAGAAGATGAACTAAACAAAAGTCATTCTGCTGCCCGTTTCTCAGCCTGGACATCTTTGTTTAAGCTTTGACTTGGCTTAAATGAACGAATTAATATTGACAAAAACATCAACTAAGCTAATGAGTTGTTAGTTAAGGCAATAAACATGTCACATTAGAGTCAGCGCAGTAAAGAGGTAATTAGCTCTGGAAAAGCTCTGCTGATTGGGGCTGTGGAGATCCTTTGCTCTTAACCTTTGAGTCCATTAGTGTGGAGCAGGACAGGGAGCAGCCAGGCTAATGTGCATTCCCGGGACCGGCAGCCTCGCCCGCGCAGCCCAGGGCAGGTCCCTGCTCACGCCTGGCACTCATTTGGCATCTTTTAGTGAACCTACACACTCGCGCTGCCATCAAATGGGCCAGAGAATATCTATTTAAAGGTATTTTAGCAGAAGTTTGGGCCAACATGGTGATGTGACAGAAAAGATCCTACCAAACCAGAATGCAGCTTGTGACCGCACTTCAGTGTGCTCCTCCTGCTTTTGGAAGGGCTCATACATTCAATGCATACTGAAATTACTGTAAGCAGGGGGTGTTGTCTTTCTTGCTGGAAATCTAGGTAACATCATACTCTTTAAACAAAAAATAAAAAGTCTGCCCTAGTAAAAACTAAGTTTTGACGATTTACACGTACCTTCTGTTAGAAAAACTCATTAAGAAACAAACTGACAAAAGCTCCTTTCATTAAAAATGAGGGTGCGACTTACTAGACAGAATTAATTCAAGCAGTAACTTAACAGAAATGTAGTTCAGGAAATGACACATTCCTATATAAATTTGTATTAAAACATCATTTTGTTCCAGATGTTTTACTCTGCATTGGTACACGTATGCCACAAGCATATGGAAATGAAAAAGAGCCACACAGGAGGCAATCCAGAGAGCAGAAGGCAGCGATTTTGTCCCTGGACAGAGCTGATCACCTTGTCAGTACAAGGGAGTTATCAGGAGTACCAAAACCAGACTGGACTCTTCTCAACCAGTAGAGAAGGATAAAATTTTGGACACAAGTACTGAAGTGCTTTCAACATTTAGGATAGAGATAGCAAATCTGCCAGTTCTCTGAAACTATTTCTATATATCCTCATGGGAAACACCGCATGCGACAAGCACACAGATATCCACACAAAAAGGTATATCCAGCGAACAGTGGCGTAGTTAAAAATCTGCCTACTTTTTCATGTGTTTACTTGAACACTAAAATAAAGGTTTGAGTCTTTGATCCCTATGTCATTTTTATTAATGAAAATGTGACACGAATACTAAAGCTTATCAGTTATTTTCAATGCATATACCTGCTTGGATTTCTAAAATGCCTTTCCTTGCTGAATCTCAAGAGCTTTAACCATATTACATCAGTCAGCATTGTTAACCCCATTTTGCCGATAAGATTTTAAAAAATTAAATAATTTGCTCAGGAAAATCAATAGCACAGGCATGAATGAGACACTGATAACTCTGATTCCTATTCTCATAATTTGCCATGAGATCAAGTTCCAACTAAATAAAAAATGATGGACTCCAAGAATACAATTTAACTTGCTTTGCATCTTTTTCTGATTTTATGTAAAAAAAAGAAGTGAAGAATCATAGCTCTAATTTTTTCCGTCTGCCCTCTCTCCCCATGTCCGCAGGCACAGTGTTTTTCTGCAAGAAATTAAACCAAATTGTGACCCTTTCTGGATGATTTGACGTATACCTGAGTGAAACGTCCACAGAAAGACAGAAATATAAATTGGGAAAGCTGGGTTAAAAATCCATATCCCCGAATCCCTTCCTACTTCTAGTGCAGTGAATTTTTATTACATATCTTCTCTCATCTTTCAGACAGGTATAAAACCAGAGGATATTTTTAGATGTAAATTAAAACTTAGTCATATTATTTGACGAATTTTTTTCTAAAGACGTAATGATGAAAAGATTTTTTTCAATCACATTCAATGCCAAATTTCCCAATTGTTACAGAATTAATTCTCAGCATTTTTTTTTTTTGGCCTTTGATATAACACTGACACTTAAATTTTTTCAACTGAACTTATGGTAGGAGAGACTTCCTTTTTGCTGATGACCTCTTCAAGTCATTTAAGTACCATTCTTGCAACAGGTGCAATGCCTGCAACTTCTAAGGCAATTTCAGAATTGACACGAATAAGTAGTTTTTTAATTTCTTTTCAAAAGTACGGTCTTTGAGTATATTAAGAAGCTAAGTAGTTATTGCGCATGACAGTAACAAGACTGCATTTTATTCAAAGTAAAAAACAATTCAGAATTAAATTTGAATTGCTCCTGCATAAAAGGCGAAAAGCAAAGAGGCTGAAGAGAAATAATCCCCAATTCCTACGTGTCAGAGCGAGTGACACCACTAAAATCCTGCAGAATCCCCCCGGCCGGCGAGCTGCAGTGCTGGGGCAGCTGTCATTGTGCACTGCGTTACCAGCCGAGGGGATGCCCAGGTAGGAAAGGCAGAGGCATCACCTAAGAAAGCCTGGATTGCTGTGCAGCCATTTTGTTCTGCAGATCAGACAAGATAGCTGCGAGACTGCTATCTGCGGCTCGCGCTCAGGCGAGGACTGTTGGATTGCGTCGATGGTTGGTCACTTCGCGCCATTTCATTCGCTATGCAACAATTCAAAATTAATTCTCAATATTCCCGATGCAGTAAGATTTTCCAGGGGCGGCACAGGCTGCCCCTACCTGCCGGCGGCCAAGAACAATAGGACATTCGCTGTGCAGGCAATCGATAGCCCCCACCTGCTCCTCCCAGCCACTGCAAAGGGAGGGAAACAATTCCCACTCACGGGGCTCGCTGCTCGGCATGCAGCCGCTGCAGTTTTGGCTTTGCCCTTCTGAGGGCTGAGGGCCAGCCCCTTCTATCACAAACACTCAAGAAGTAATACAGTTTTGAAAAATATCTAGAGAAAGGTAGTCCCTGCTTATTTTGTCAGGAAATTTAAATTGCTACTTGAGGCTCCCATTAGCTGAAAAAAGAGCAAAAGTTGGGATTAGCAAAAATGCACATTTAAAATGACACTTATGACTTGCTGTAAGTCCTTTTTCTCATTTATATTGAAAAGGTAAATGTTTGTAAAGGTACAGATGCTGGAAGATGGGCAATTGGAGCACAGCAGAAATGATTACGCAGCACACACTAGCAGGACACCATTAGGCCCACTCTGCCATCCCACCGGTGCCGCCGGCTCCCAGCCCGCGTGAGGAAGCAAAGTTTGTCCTGAAATTTATAACAACCTCTCAGGGTTTTGAAAATTAAATGCTTCCTAATCAAACATGTTTCTGCAGCACATATATAACTCCATGCTTTATTACACAGTTAAAATTTCATTTTTTAACAATACAAGAAAAAAAATAGGGTTTTGCCTCATATCTGATCAGAAAGGAAGTCTTCTCATTCGCTTTGAAGACTTAAAAACATCAGAAATGTTGTTTAATCTTAAGGGGAACATTTCCTCTGTGTTAATAATCCATGTAAGTTCTGGAAATTTAATACAGGTTTAACAGGTCAGAACAACCAATCCTAGATGCAGTAAATTGCCAACATTTCTATAAAACAGCATAATATATATTGCTTTTTATATGAAGTGAACAGACAGCAAAGAATATTCCTAAGTGGGGCCAGACAAATGCTGCCCCTAAGTTGTTCGAAAATTATGTAAGATTTTGCATAATACATTAGAAAGGGAGACAAAGGAGAACGAAGAAAGTGTTTATAATAGCTGGTTTCCCAGTCTTTTCAGTCTAGCTCTGGCCTAGTTAAACCAACCTAACAATGCCATTTTTCTTCCTCTCAAAATCTGCAGTGGGAGAATCAAATGTGAAAGCAAGATCAATTCTGTTCCAAGACAGTAAATGAGTTTTAGATCAGACTTGTTTCAATTTATGGAGAGAACCCAACTATGCTGGCTTAAATGCATTCTTCCTCTAACTATGAAATTATATTACAGTGCTATAGAAAGAGTAAACTATCATTATTTTAATCCAAAATTTGTTTATAATCTAGCAGGAAGGAGAAAGCCAATATGACTCAGGTCATAACTGTGCATTAAACTTTGTATTTTCATTCCTGTTAATTGCACAATTCCATTAAACCACGCTATTTATTTTAATCTAAATTATATAATGTTTTCTAAATAAAGCTATTTCCACAAAAATGATCATCATTTCATAGGAAGTAGCTGTTTTTTCCATCACAGTGCTGACCAAACTGTATGTTAATCTTAGAAGTTTTCTCCTGTTACACATCATTGTAGCGAATTTTCTTAAGCAGCTTGGACAACCCATGACCTACGTAACAGTGGAAGATGCACAATATCAGCGAAAGAAGTCAACACAACAACTTGTAGGAGTCAGGGATCACAACTTAACCTTCTCCATAGCACCGGTGTCTGATGCACAAACATACCCATACCAACAATGATGTGTGTTTTATTCTCAACTACCGCAAAGCCACGTGAGCAATACGTGGCAGTCCGGCTATTTTAAGTTGCTCCTTTCTCCCCAGGCTCTGTCACCCCAAAGGTGCCTGTCCCCTCAATTTCGGTAGCACACCGATAGGTGGGTCTATGTTGCAGCTGACGTCATTGTCATTAGGCTCTTTACAGGGCAACCCAGTAATTGATTCAACCAGGTTTATCTTTGGAGAAAGTAAAACCTGAGTGACTGGGCACCACCGGAACAAGGGGTTATGTTTGCACGTACTTGAGTAGTTTTGAAAATGAAATCAAAGCTCTCCAAAGGCCGGGACGCGGGGTAAAAATGGCTCCTTTTCTTTTTGCCTATTGCTACACATTTTGAATTACAACCCGTTCAAGCCATAGCTTGAAACAAAGATGCTGGCAATCACATCTCTTGTGCTAAACTGGTAACTACAGCAACAGAAAGATAACCACACAAGCAGCAATTAGTTTTCCAACATGTAGATCTCTGAACCAGCTTACTACGGTGTCGGTCCAGTGCTGGTGCTGATGGATTGCTTCCCTGGCAGCAGCTAGCGGTGTTAGTTTGAAATTGTACTCCTAGACAACGTGCCATCGTCTTCACGCTGCAGGGGACACAAGGACTAGCTGAAGGACTGACTGAAGGAGTTGGGTCTCTTCTCCCTGGAGAAGAGAAGGCTCAGGGGGACCTCATCACAGCATTCCAGTACTTAAAGGGTGGCTACAAAGAGAATGGAGGCTCTCTTTTCATAAGGAGGCACACGGAGAAGAAAACAGGCAACGGGTACAAGTTGCACCGCGAAAGATTTCATGTTGACATAAGAAAGTTTTTTTACAATGAGAACAATCATTCCCTGGAACAACCTCTCCAGGGACATGGTGGAGTCCCCATCGCCAGAGGTTTTCAAGATGCAATTGGACAGGGTGCTAGATGGTCTCATCTAGGCTCCCCTTCCCACCAAAGGTTGGACCAGATGATCTTTCGAGGTCACTTCCAACCTGGGCTCTTCTGTGATTCTATAATTTTTACTGCTGTTCTCCATAGCAATTTATGCCAACCAGCTGCATACCATCATCTCAGAGACGATCCCCAACATGATACTCAAGTCGTACACGTTGGAATTGATTATGTGCTCCTATGCTATGACATTTCACAAAGATGAATGCAAATGCTTATAAAACAAAATTAAGGAAATTCGAAGTTAACAAGGGACGTATATATTTAAACAAGATTTTTTCTTTTCTTCTTTCCTTTTTTTTTTTTTTTTTACACTGTAAGTGCTAAGTACAGCCAGTTGCACAACGACGCAACTCTGTTGCCTATATGGAAAGAGAACACATATGATGAAAAGGTGGAAAATAACACTGATACAGTATATGTAAAATAAAACACTTCAAAGTTTATGGTCACACATATGCACTCACATACATGCAAAGATAGGACGTGCCATTTGGATTAGATGAAACACTGCTCATGCAATCTTATCACCATGAGCCACTGATATAGTAGCTATTAAAAATTTCCTGCTGTAGACAAGTAGATAGGGGAACTGCCCCAAAATGCCCAGGCTCCCACTTCCTAACTGTCAGCAGGCTGGACTGCATTAAGGGTTATACCCTTCAACATATCCTATATTTACTGCAGTTTTCAGTACTCCTTGTTATTCCATAAATGCTTAACCCTGCTTACACCTTCAAGCAATGAGTTCCCCAGGCCAGTCCCATGTGCTTGGTGCCGGAGTAGCACAGTGAGCCTGGGGGAAGAGACAGAGAACTACGAGGGGAGCCCTGGCAGCACCCTGAAGTGACTGCGTTCCTAATGCTCGCATGGCTCTGGCAGCAGGAGCATAGCTTGATATCAGAGCCCTCCTGCTTGACTGCTGTTTTGACATGCAGCTGGTCCTTCTCTGAAGAACAAGGGCAACAGAGATGACTACAATTTTCACGTTTTACTCAGCAAATCCCACCTTCTTCCCAATGAATGCAAGAGCTCCCAGCAAAGACTATTAATTAAAAAAGGTCAAGAGAAACTCCAAAACAGTTAAGAGAAATAATTTCCAATAATTATAATACTAAGCATTAATCAACCCATTGTTGTAAATCCAAACCCCTTCTAGTTGCCTCAAAAGCAGTATTATGCCAATTATTTTTGTATATTTTCTCCCACATTTCTCCTTCCTAAAATGAGTAATGTCTCACAGGTGTTTTCCTGAGTTTGCGATTATTCTTATCACACATATCTGTAAGACGGTAAAACTCCGATTCCTCTCCTATTCTTTTAAGGTAAGGATGCCTGGCTTGGCATCTGCAACCCTAATGAAGGAATAATATTAATTTGTATGATGAATTAAATTAGTCTGAGTTTCTCGTCATCTCACTACAAAGGCAAGCATAAGGCTGATTTATTGACTTGTCACAGCTTATGAAGCAGCAGTTCATAAAAAAGTTATTCTGAAGTGTTCCTTTTAAACATGCAGACTATTGATCGACAATGTTTGGGCACTATTTTCTTAGATACAGACACTGAACAGCAAAAAGCATATGTAGCTTTGGTTTTCTCACTTAACATATGAAGAATACATATTTTAAGTTGGTAACATTGTATGTAGATAATGTAATTAAATCCTCAAACACACTATTGTTTGCTGGTTGTTTAAACCCTCTGTACCATTTAAATACAACTTACCGGGCGTGTCAAACACCATCTCTAAATGTAACATTAATTTAAAAGCAGGTATCAGCCATAAAAAAACAGCAAAATAAAACTACAATTTTTTTGCGAATTTTTTCAGGGAAAGAATTCCTCTTTTCCCTTTAGCACAGCTATCCCAGCTAGAACACGTGTGACCAATATGGAACGATAATCTAGACTCTGCGCATGATCTGTCTTACTAAAGACTGTTATTGCTTGTTGTGCCATCAGTGGCACTGAGCGCATTTCATCAGCCTCCCAACCGGTTGGCTATTTGTGCAAAATGGAAATTGTAATCAGATTCCAATAGAGAGGACCTTTCACCATCCACATCAGGAAGGAAAGAATGAATCTCAAATAATACGCCCGATCACAATGCTCTGCAGCCAGAAAACATCTATTGCAATTATGAACTACAGCTGCAAAATATAAAAATTATCTAACACAGCAAACAGGTAAGCATCCCTGCTTTCGGTTCTCTTTGTTACCTGTCCCTGGAGCTGAAGCTATACTTTTCTTCGGATACGCATACTACTGGCAGCATCGGTTCTGTTTCTCTGACAATAAACTTCTTAATAAAAACCAAGCAAAATAGCTGCATAAACAAAAAAAAGAATATATATTTTTCTGAATTTCCCACCTAAATGCGAAAATTGATATTACAGAAACTGCTTCTAAATATTCAGATACTCATAGGCAAGGGCTGTTGATAAAGACAACCCCTTTGGGAGACGGGGAGGAGAGGCAAGCCCAGCTGATGGAGTGGGTAACATCTGCTACTGCCTTGGGGTGGCATACTGCGCAACCCCGGCAGGTTTGCGCTGAGAAACGCTTGCCACTGGACTGTGGTCTTTACATAAATGCTGTTTCTAAGGAGTGCAAACGCATATACACTCGCAAACATGTGGAAATAAAAAAACATTCAAATTAACCACAGAATCATAGAATTGTTTAGGTTGGAAAAGACTTTTAAGATCATGGAGTCCAGCTGTTAACGTAGCACTGCCAAGTCCACCACTAAACCATGTCCCTGAGCACCACATCTACATGTCTTTTACATACCTCCAGGGCTGGTGACTCAACCACTTCCCCGGGCAGCTGTTCCAATGCTTGACAACCCTTTTGGTACATACTGCTAGCCTGATATTACATTTACTTGGGCAGGTATTCTCCTCTTGAACTACAGCTGCTTCCTGTACATACGTTTCCCTTGGGACATTAACACACACGGCCGTAAGCCTGAAGTCGTAAGAACTTAAATCAGGAATTACACACCTCACAAACACTGTGAGGTTTTCAGCAATGTTACATATCTCACCCCGGTTCAAGGAGGGGCTGTGAAGAGAATGGGAATGGCACTGTCGTGGAACTGGACCTAACCCCAAAGGGCTGATCCCACAGGTCCGCCGTGCAACACAAGGCACTTGGTTGTGCAAGGCACATTTCGGAGAATTAGGGGCAGAAGTGAGACGTGACTGGAGTGGGGAAGGGGTTCTGGAGTGTCAGAAGGGAGCTCTCACGTCTGGACCAAAAAGAGAGAATCCCACTTTAACTGCCTCTCACCATAAACCACCATAAATCCAGATCGCCAAACGCCACCAGGGCTGTGCTCTCCGTACGTTTCCATCGGACATCAACACGATCCCTACGCCTGTCCAACCACCCATTTTCACAAGAACTGCAGAAAACTAAAATCTCCAACTTTGCTGGCATCAGCAGTGTTTTCAAAGGGTACGAGGGGATGGCATGCTCAGACCAGCAGCAAAATCATACACATTTTCTTTTCTTAGGAAATGACTTATGTGTATATCTCCCGTGATACTCTTCGTTATATCAAATATCTGAGTTACCCTCATATACGGCTACAAGAAAAAGTTCTGTTCCTTATCTGTAAAATGGGAATAATATTGTCCCTTTAAGTTTTAAAAAACCCCGCTCATATCTGACACATTTGTAGAGCAGGTTTTTCAGGATATTTGGTACTACACTGAGCCTTTTATCTTAAACCAGCCTTCCCCAAGACCAGCTGCTCCTGCAAATGCTCAGCTGTTGGCAAAGGAGACCCAAGTCCTGCCAAAGGAAAGAACGTGGGAGACGGGGATCAACCCGTGGAGCTCGGCACGGGGTCCGTGGGGCAGGCAGGGCCTCAGCAGCGAGGCAGCAGGCGCTTCGTGCTCCAGGTATCACGGGACACGCAAGTGCCTCCCCTCCCAGCGTGCTTTCCCGTGCCCAAAGCCCGCTTTGCTACACGGCGCCAGCTCGCCCCGGGGACGGGCCCCCTCCACACACTTAATGGGGTGAGCTTGGGGATTACCATAAAACTGCAGCCTGTGACAGGGTGCGATGCACGGAGGAGCAGTGCTGAAGGCTGAGCTTTAACTGCTTGAATTTACAACCTCGGTGTTCGTCAAACAACAAGTCTGCCTCCTCTCTGCCTGCACGCAGCGGCACACACCCCGCTGCTGTCATCGCTCACGTGGGCAGAGCGGCTCCCACAGCCCCACGCAGGCTCCTTTCTCCCTCAGGCACCTTCTCAAGCCTCCTTCGTTGGGTTTAGCCTCTCCCCGACCCGGCTAATGAAGCTTTGCTCTGTCTGCTTGCATGCAGCAGCATGCTGGGTCCTGCGGTGCTGCCGCCCCACAAGCAGCCTGGAAAAAACAGGCTGTTTTGGTTTTTTTCACGAGACAAAAATGTGTTCTCTTGTGGAAGTGTCCACGTTTTGTCCAGTATTTCATATGAGAGCCTGTGCTCGAACATTTGGAAACGGAAAGCAGATAAAGGTCCATGGACACAAACATGGTTATAGCTGGCCGTCACCAAGACCCTTCTCGGCAGGTCTGACACCTCCCAGGGAATGACCTGGGGCTCATCCAAGCAGCCTGCAGGACTCTGGAAAGCTGAAGTTGGAGGAAAAAATACAGTATCTTGAATTTTTATTACCCCCAAATGGGGTATCAGTCACAAAGCTGAGCCTTCACTTACGGAGGTGTACGGACCCCGTGGAAAACATAACTGACGGGGACTTGTTTGGTGCTGAGCCTTCCTCATAGTCCAAACACAAAGAAGAGAGATTTTTAGTTCGCTGAGATACAACCCGTTACAATAGCCAGGATGTTAAATATGCAAAAAGGAAATATCTGATTAAAAATATATAATTCAAATCACTCACCTTCTATAGGATTTGGGGGAAAAGGTGAATTTTATTTTTAAGGTTTGATTTTGTTGCTAAAGCTAAAAAACAGGTTTAAATTAGGGCATAAGATCTGCCACAAAGATTGACCGTTTTCTGCCATACAGATTGACTACTTCTTCTAAATATTATCTCTAAGGCTAAGATATAGATTTTCATAAACCACCATTTTTTCTCCCCCCCCCCCCCCCCCCCCCCCCCCCCACCCCCCCCCTCCAAACACATCAAAATTCTGCTCAAGACACTGATCTAATCACACAAACTCAGGGAAAAAAGCACACTTCAGACTTACTAGTACACTGAATTTCACAGCCTGCTGAAACATACAGATCCAAGTAAGGGGAATAATGTCACAAGCCACATTTGATCCATGCAAACGTGAGTAGCTTTCTGCATAACTGATATAAAAATACAGCCAACAAAACAGCATGCACTGCTAGCAGGCTCATTGTAAACAATAAAATGAGTTTTTTGCTTTAATCACACTGTTGTGTTTTTGGTTTTGTTTAAATTAAGTTACTGAGCCAGTTTACCTAATGTGCTCTGAAAGGCTGCTGTTCAGGTGCTCAACTGATTTATTGCTTCTGTAAGCGATGATCCCAAGTGCTCGCTCATCTGTATTAATTGCTGCTGCTAGCTCAGCCTATCGGCTCTGTAGTAGGTGCATACAATTAGCGGGGAGCAACCTCCTCCTCACAGGGGTTGTCTCCTCCTTGCCTGAAGTGGCGATTTAAATGTTTTCACAATAGAGAACTAATGGATCAAAAGGCATTAGAAAAGGTTACAAGGTAGTTGATGGAGTAAAAAAATCCCGTGTTCACCAAGAGACTCAAGTTTACCCCATGTTAAATTCTATTTTCAGATTAAATACATTTGGGATACTATACAAAAGTCTGTAATGCTGGAAACCCCAATTGAATAAAACACATGAAATACCTGACTTCACACCCCAAGTAATTTTGTGCTTGCTTACTTTTTGAGTGCCTACATATGTGTAAAAATGGACTGCAAAGCCACAGTGCATCTTGAAAGGTAAACCTCTCTAACATACACAGATACAACTCCAGTAGCAATAGAAAGATCGTGAAAATAAATATATTGTTTAGAAAAGGCATTCATAGGCTGCAGCGATGAGACTTTTAGAAGATACTACTGAGTGGTGAAGCCTGACTGTCAGGCAGTAAATAACGCAAAAAAGCAAAAATCCCAAAGTTGAGGAAAACAACATAATGTGCAATATCTCATCCGCTTCATATGGCAACAGTCCTGTACTAGAACTAGAGACCTGAGCTGTGACCCTCATTGCACGCTGCTTATCCTCCTCCCACCCTCCCTCACTTCCAGCCCCGCTCCCGCGCTGCCCAGCTCACCCCCACCGGGTTTGCCAGCGCTGCCCTCATCCTCAGGTTTGACAGATTTCCCTGGGAGAGGACAGAAAGGCATGAGGTGGACACACACCTAACGCAAAAGCTACTTCCTTAATGGCAAACCCCTGCTTCAAACGTGGATGTGCTGTTTCCAACGTTATTGAAATTGTATTTCCTTTGAAAAAATACTTTCTTCATCCTAACCTAATGACTTAATTGTTTCAGCTGAGGGTTTCCAGAGACATGGCTGAACAGCCTTAAGGTAACTGCTCAAAGGTGTAACATTTTACAAACATGGCTCTGTAATGGAAAAAGTGTCTTAACATCAGGCAGTACAACCCTACACAATTATGCAGACACATATATTTCTATTTCCGTCCAGAAATTTCACTTGCTTCCCCTCCTGCCCAACAGGCAAGAAGGTCAGCTGCTATGAATTTGGGACATTGTAATCAAAAAATGAAAAATGGTATCATGAGTGCATTAGGAACCTAACCGCTGGCTAGTTTATTCAATCCAGAAACCAGGAGAACTGGAGCGACGACTGCCATGGATTATGCAATGTGGAAACCCTAAAATTCGCTTTGGAAGGAGGTACGTACATGTAGGCTGCAAAAACAATATAAATAACTCAATGCCGTGAACGTGCTGTCGCATATGACACTGACTGAGTTAAAGGGCAAAACACTTATCATTAATAACTATATTGATGGCAGATGCTTTGAAAAATATACTGCATTAACAACAGAATCAAGTATTTTTATATTCAGGACAGAACAGTCATTCAGATTTATCAGCCCATTAACTTTATAAACACAGCATTAGCTGCAGTTTAAGTGTGATGTGGTGCATCTGTAATGAGAAATTCTTTGGGTGGCATTTTATAATTAAATATCTCATGAACTATTTGTAAGGTCAACAGAGATTAATGCAGGATGTCAGGCAAGGTCACTGCCTGGATTTCTAGAGAATTCCACTCTCTCAAAACGGGTCATAATTATTATTTTCTTAAATACAGTAAATCACAACGTGCACAATTTATACAGCAAAAACTCTGCACGCATTAACAGTGTAAATGAAGTAATTCATTTTGATAACTTATTTTGAAATAGAAAATATTGTGACTTTAGGCTATGTGCAATTTCTCTCATTACTCTGGATAACTCACAGCATACAGTTTCAGTATATGATAACAAAATACGATGATTAAAAAGGTATCACACCTTAGACTGAAGGGGAGGAGAGGAATCGTCAGAAATGGTTTCTGGAAATGCTGTCACACAGGTGGCCAGCAGAAAGCTGCAGCAGCTCCCAGCTTTCCCCGACCCTAGCATCCCCTGGTAGCGAGCGGGGGAACAAAGCTGTGTTCCTTCCAGGAGTGGTTACAGGGCAGCCACCCAGCACCAGGCTTCAGTCAGCACGTACTACATTCTGCAGCACCAGCAAGTCAAATATACAACTTGAAATGGAGGAAAACCAGTAATTTCTTTATCTAAGTGTTCATAGAATCATTAAGGTTGGAAGAGACCTCCAAGATCATCGAGTCCAACCGTCAACCCAACACCACCGTGCCCACTAAACCATGTCCCTAAGCGCCTCATCTACACGTCTTTTAAATACCTCCAGGGATGGTGACTCAACCACTTCCCTGGGCAGCCTGTTCCAATGTTTAACCACCCTTTCAGTAAAGAAGTTTTTCCTCATGTCCACGTTGCTGGACACCATCACTTACGTCCTACAGCCAGCTTTCATAAGACCAGACTACACCTTATCAACTCTTCATCTGTTCTGAAGGGCCAAAAATATTTTCTGTCACTGGGAGACAAAGAAGTAACTGTATGTGTTTTACTACGGTGTCTGAAAGTTACAATAGGACACATATCAAAGAGAAAAAATGTAAGTCTGAGCGCATACTAGGAATTTTGCTTTTTCTTGTTCAGAGAACTGAATTTCTGAACAACTGTTCAGTTTTCAAAGTACTTCCTTCTGCAGTATTACATATGTGGAGCAAAGATGAGAATGGCCTTTCAAGAAGTACGATCATAAAAGGAAAAAAACGTGCTGAGAACAGCATTTCCTGGCAAGTGACAGTTCCATTTTCAGCGAGTCTTCGCCCATCCTGTCGCCCTTTGGGGGCACCTTGCTGTGGTACAAGCCCTGCACAGCTGTGCTGGGGACCAGGCTCACACGAGACCAGAGCAGACCTCCAACAGCAAACGTCAGTCTGGGGCATCACGCTGATGCCCTTCTACTTCACAGCTATCCAAAAAACCCGGTCCAGGTGAGATGTGGCACAGATGGGTATGGTGGAAATGCCTCAAAACAAAGTTGTTCCCAAAACCAAAGCTGCTGTTGGAGGTACTGGCATGACACGGCCAAGATTACGAGCTAATTAATCTGAGAGGAAGAGGAGTTCATCTTGCAGAAATTTCCAAAGACCTCCCCAGTTTCCCCCGCCTCAAAGAGTGTAGCTTAAGAATACTTCAGGCCTACCAAATACAAATCCAAGAGACATGTAATACTTCTAAAACACTTAAGCAAATCATTATCCCCAAAGCTCATTAGTCTTGTCTGCTCCCTCACTCCCCTCCCTCAGGTAATTACTTCTGCCACTGAGGAAAGCCTGAACTTCCCCTCTCAGGCTTCCCAAGCTCCTCCACACATACAAACACACCCAGATCTGAAGAAATGAACAGACGGAAGGACAGGCCCCCTCTTTTATCATTACTATCAGTCCTCGCGTGTAACAGCTTTGAGCTGAGACAATACACTGGTTTTCAATTATTTGGGTTTTTTTCCCACTTCCTTCAAAGGCACTTGGGCACCAGGTGAAGACTGAATTAGCGCAGGAGGAGAAATCCACTGCTGTGGAATTATTTTATAGCTAACCAGATAGCGGATGTTTTTTCAGGCAATACTGGCAATTAGTCTGTAGCACTTCAGAGAGATCTTACAGAGATGACAAAGGGGACTTTTGCCAGACTCCACATAAAACGAACAAATACCAGCATGCTCAGGAACCTGGCCAAAATAATTGTATGAATGCAGAGAGCTGCAGTTGCATTCGCTTCTATTAGATTTTGCAATATTAACATTGAGTAGACAATGCATAGAATATGTCACCATCTTAGATAAGATCACGTTTACTGTCCATACTGAGGATAATTACTTCAGCACTGCAGTACTAATTTTAATATAGGACCAGAATGTGACACTTTATCTAGCACACCTTGAATTCCACCATTTTCTATTAAATGCATCTGTCTGATTTTTACATCAGACATCTTTTGCATGCTTCCCCGTGCCCTCATCTCTCCTCATTGCCAAGTAAGTTTTTCTACAGCCTACTGATCCACATCCCAAAACGTACGTACGTGAAGTAAGCAACCTTGCCAGTGCTCAGTTACAGGGGGAACGACTCCACCAAGAGCAAGACCTATCAAGTGCTGAAAATGAAGGTTAGTCAATGGAAGCGGCAGGACTAGCACTGACGGTCTCCTCCCTCTCTCTCTACTAGCCCGAGGAGTGGTTTCAGGATAAAAGAATGAATTACATAAATGCAGTCTTAAATGCAAGCATTTGGGTTTAACTGGAGGAGAATAAAGGATGTCAGAATTTCAGCGGGAGTGCTGGCCGATGCCAGAAAGCGCCAGACTGGTTCTCCCCCGCGGCGGGTGCCTCCCTCCCAGCAGCACGACTGCAGTCCCCACACCCAGTTACCACCTCCACTGCTCCGTTCCACCCACTCTATCAGCACCGACTTCTTGGCAACCTCTTATTGCGGTGTTGCTTATTGTAGTTCAAAATTTCTAATCTTTATCTTTTCTAGTGAAAGGATATTTTAAATGAACTGGTTTGTACCGAAATGTAAATAACACCTCTTCCTGCCCCGAACACCAGAGCAAGGGAAAATAGTGCCCTGGGTTACTCACACGTATGCCTTGCCAAGGAATAATTTGATCCACCGCTGGTCAAACCAAATCCCTCAGGAATTTGACTGGAACTACGTGGCCGAGTGAGAAGTTTTGGAGGTTCGATTTCAGCTCCAAATTCTGCCCCGATCACCCCCAGTAGGACGATGGCCGTGGCTTGCTTCCGTCTCTCTTCGTAGGACGTAGATATCTTTTTCATTTGTGGGAGACCAGACAGACAACCTGAAATAAAAAATAAGAAACGTGAGAAAAATCAAAAGCAGGGATTGTTCTTTAATACTCCAAACAACATCGTGTTTCCCAGAGAAAATAAAAGAGGTTTCCATTTAACTTAAATCACGTCTTCAGGACTGTTAGAGCCCTTACCAGGATTTTCAGCTGTGGCACACGATTCCATTTTACTTCTCAAAATCTACAATGCACGGTAAAAGTCTAAATACCACCTATTGCAATGGCTGTCTTCAATGACACCCACCCTTCAAAAACCGTCAAGATCTCAGAGAAAAAAGAGCCACCAGAAAACTGTCTAATTTCATAGTTTTATTTGTTCAGTTGATAAAAGATCTGTGGAATTCTGTGTTTGTCTACCTTTTGTGAAAGGTGATTTTTGGTTTGCTTCTTGTTAATTTTAAATTTGTGTAACAAGTTGGTTTTTGTTTTTTTTTTTTTAAGATATTTTTAGGAAAAAACTTATTTGTATTATATAAAAGCACCTTTTTGTTTCAGGATCCATCGTCACATTCAAAGTCTTACTAAATTTTCGCTAACAGTATATGCCATTAAACCAAACCAGTATGTTTGTATACTAAAATGTTACATATGGTATTTTAACAAATATTTTTAAAAACAGTGGAAAAAACCTCACTGTACAATGAACTTTAAATAAAACTGAAATTTACATCATTAGTCTAACACAGCCCAGGGATTTTTAATTTCACTAAGCAGGTGAAGTTTATGTTTTATTTGGAGTAAAGAAACAAAGTCTTAGAAGACATTGACTGGAATGAAAATACCGTATTCATTTACTCTGACAAGTACAGTTCACTTTTACCTGTAATACCAATTCACAGCACACTAGCAAATGCCCTACCATATATTCTACAAAAATAATGAAGTCTTAATCCTTCTTACAGCATGCCGCTGTTAAACCTTTGCCGAGAAGTCAGAAGGCACCACCTGGCACCGAATGAGAATTATCAGGCTTGTAGATTAACGAAGGGTGAATTAGCGAGTCGCATTGTACGTCTCTCTCTGCTAGTGACATTCACGTGGCTCGATAGGAAACAGAACGTTACCTACAAGAAAGCTAACCAAATTTTAGAACCCGCGTTAGAAGACCATCCTTGTTCAGGCAACCACGCTGCAGCTGTGACAGCGATGTGCCAGCCAAAAGGGAAAGAAAAACAACAGAAAGCTTAACAATGGTAGGGGAGAATAAAAAAGAAAGGAAAAAATCAATAGTAACTGCCTTCAGAGAAAGAAGGATGAAAATGGGCTGTAACAGACAAAGCAAGAAATGTAACAGTTTTAATTGTTTAGCAATCGCTTATCCCACTCCCGCCATCTGCAGACACCAGTTTCTCATTAACATTTGGATGTAGTCCGCTTGCACGTCACACCTTACTGCAGCCTCTCTTCCCCAGCGCCCGGGGAGCACAAGAGCCGCAAGCGGGTGCACGGCAGCTCCCGCACGGCCGTGCACACCGTGGCCCAGCACACCCCATTTCCCGGGGCGCCCCCCGCCGAAGGGCAACGCTGCTGGCCGGCGAATGACTGATGGCAGCTCCCTCCCTGCTCCCTGCGGCTGCCTCTAGCCCAGGTGCTCAGACAGAGCCCAGTGTGACATCTTAGATCAAGATGAATTGGCACAAACTCCTGATCCAAGATTGTTTTATACCATTTAATTTAGTTTCTTCCCCTGCTTGGATGAGCACAGCTCTGGTTATGGATTTCTATTCTAATGTGCTGCAGCAGGCGCGGAGAGCAGGCAGCAGAGCAGATGCTGGAGCAGGGGACCGCAGGATGCTGATCAATAGGCGAGGCGCTGACCCCGGCCGCGCCGCCCGCGCCGGCCACGGCTCCCAGGCGAGGAAGAAAGGAAGAGCGAACACATGTGCCGCTTCCAGTAGGAAATTAAACCACGGGGGCACTCGGTGCCCTGCGCCCTCCCCCCCGCCCGCCTTTCATTTGATTACAGCGCTGTGAAGTTAACCCTTCATTAGATCCCGAAGGACGGGTTTCAGAGCATCCTTCAAATTACCGGTCTGATTCCACAGAACTTTCACATTTCAACTTCAAACAGCAAATACCAAACTAGTGGGCATCCGCAAGCTCCCTCTCAGCCCCTGCCTCCGTCATCCCATGGACAGACACGAGCACTGCCGTTGCACAGCACGCGACCATACGTTTAGTCTGCAATTAATACAGGATCCAGCAGGAGAACTCCCGGGCCTGCAGTGGCACGGTGCTGTGTGCTTGGCGTAGACCCACAGCTGAGCTAATTCCTACTGCTGACCCCACGACTCCAGCACCCAGATGTCGAGGAGATAACTCTTTGTTAACCAAACAATAAATTCCAACCGGAACAGGGTGGGAAATATTCTTAGAGTGTTTCACTAGCAATCTGGCATATGATAGTCTTTATCCTGCTCACTGCTGCAGTGTAGGATTTTTCTACCTCAAAAAAACAAACCCAAGAAACTAAAAAAAAAAACAAACCAGCCACCAAACCGACCCCCCCCCCCAAAACAATGAAATCCCAACTCTCCCCCCAGCAACATTCCTCCCCAAAACCTCTAGATGAGAGGAGAAAAAAAACCCTTAAATATTTTTGCCTTTACTTTTTTTCTTTCTTTAAATTACTAGCAGAAACACACAATTAATTGTAACGATTTCCTACAAATAAACTGACAGCCATTTGGGAGATTTTAAAATGAAATGATGTCTATAAAAAGTAGTCCTTTCTACAGTTTCATTTGTCTCATGAAAATTTGGTATTTTCTCACAGCGACGTGCCTCCATTTAATCATGCTAAAGGGTGACACAGAGATCCATTTTCTTGACAGGACGGTTGATCACCCTATCACAGTAAGAAAATTAATAACCTCAAATAGCTCTATGTGGAAAACAGAAGCTACACTGGCGAAAGGACAAAATCGTTCTACATTTTAGCTGTAAAAATAACACACTTCCAGATCCACACACCAAAAGAGAAACCTATCGTGTCCATGTATTTACCCAGCTGGGTTGTCTTTCAACAAAATGACCGTATTAAATATTTCAAAATTTCTCAGTTTTTGAGAATTAAACATCCACAACTGCTTAGAGGAGACAGCTTTACAGATAGGACAAAGCATATTTATGAAGTGTTTAAAATATAGGTAAAATATTTCAGAAGTTTAAATTGTTTAAAAGGCTGTGAGATATCGATTACTTCATTTAAAAAGCAGTCAAAGAGTGCAGCCATGAGGTCAGGATAAATTTAACAGTTTGAAGCACTTTACTAAATAACTCTAAAGATCACATTAATTGGCTTTACACAGTTCTTGGGTAAAATTAATTTTATCCTAGCTTACAATAAAAGGATTAAAAGACAAATTAAGTTCTCCAGGTTTAACTGGAATAGGAATCAATGGATTTGAATTAAGGCTGGAGGCGGTTTTATGAGAGATGGACTGCTACCAGATACTTTATACCTGCCATTAGGCGCATACTGATGGTACTCCCGTATTGTATTAGGTATTAAAGCCTCGCAGAAGTAGGTGCCAGGCCCATTTGTTACTATCAAACATACCATCTGCACGTGTGGTGCTGCTGCGGTGGTTCTGAGCACAGAAGGGTGGCCTCCGGCAGCCCCACTCCACCAAAACCGTGCCTAGCCCTGCTCCATCAAATGGCTACCGTCACGGAGAGCCACCCAGCCACAGCATGGTGAACGACAACCCAACGCAATTAATTATGGGGTTGTAATCACATCCAATAATTTAAATGTAATCATCGAGATTTAGTCACAATGTTTAGTGTGCATAATATTCTTTAAAGTGAAAAAACCCGGGAAAGATGTTGCAGTAGCCCCATTTCCATTGCCATACGCTCCAACAGCCGAGAGAGAATCCTCATCTAAGCTCAAATACAGAAGAGATGCACAGCACCAGGTATGCCACAGCGAGTGTCTGTGGGCTTTCGGCAGCAGTAAGCCCATTAAAATATATAGTATTTTGAAAATATATATTTGAAATGAATAAAATAATTTGCTCAAGACCACAAATGTATTTTGAATCAAACGTGGTAGGAAATCAGACCTTGCATCCCAACCTGGTATTTTAAGGGTACACAGAAAATCAACAACCAAAGCCCTCTCGATTTTAGTCACAGTTCGTACTTCCCAGCACTGAACGCACAGTCAGAACTCACTGTCTAAAGATGAAAGCTTGCAAACTGAACTCCATGAAAAGCATTGTCACCCTTCCTTCCTGTCTGCTAGGTCCCTTTCCCCGCATTTCTTTTGACAAGTTTTCTGCTATTTATGAAGGGAAGGTTTGTATCTGGGCAGGTTGGGATAAGGATTTCCATCCATCCATCCATCCATCCATCCATCCATCCATCCTTTCCCCCTCTCTCTTTCAGGCCTGAAAAAAAATATATAGTTAGTTAAATTCAGAGAATCCTCACAGTCCTTCCGTCAGATGCCAGGGAGGAAGCCAACAACACACCGAAGTGTGGTAGAGACAGAACTTATTGGCAACAACCACTGAAACTGTTCACATTTGCAACTGTAATCGTTTCTCTGTACTAGATGGGATATTATAAAAGAATGCACAAGAGCTACAGGGGGGAAATGCAATTTTGCTTATATTCATCTTGGCTGTCAATAATTTAAAATATTTCTTCATGTCAATTGTACTATTTTCTTACAGTAAATAAATTTACATAATGCTCTCCTTGTGACCTAAAAAGGAAATAGCAAAAAACTAAGAAAGCTATATACTAAGTGTGCCTATGAGAGCTACTTATCCTTACCTTTAATTGTTCGGGATTCTTAAACCAGTCAAAGCCATGCTATGGGTTTGCCTACATTTCTGGTTTTTAAGGTTATATGCAAAACAAGAATTACAGTAATTTCAGCACCTCCTGAAAGCTTATAAAGCCAGAAAGTTCACAATAAATCAGAACTGAAAAAATATTATAAAGAAATAACAATAACAGAAAGTGACCACGAGGAAAATGCAGAAAGACAGAAACAATCTATTTTATCTAACCTTATGAAAACCACAGTTACTCATTACTAACCTCACATTATTAAAAGTAATTTGATCGCTTGAAAAGTTTAGCCATTCCTACATACACAGCTCCCTCCACTGGCACAGCAGAGAAGGGTCCTCCGCGTGCCCAGCACGGAAAACGGCAAGGGGCAAGGGATGCTCTGGGTCGGGGCAGGCAGCAGCCCCCGCGCGATGCTGAACAGGGGTCTGACCCGTCTCACCTGACTGAGCTCCCTACAGCTTACCCTCAGTATATCACTAAAAAAATATTAAGTGACTCCATACAGTCTCTTCTCATCTCTACTGTTTGGCTTACTTTAAAAAACAAGGTGGTTATTCCAAAGAAAATTAAGCACCTTCCCATCACAGCAACAAGAGCAGCAGCAACAAAAACCAAACAAAAAACCCCACCACACCCAAGAACCCCCAAAAGACAGCGTGGATTTTGGATGCAGGTCTTTGCTAAATACACTTCTGGTAATTCAAGTTACATTTTTTTAAATATTATTTGTTCCTACTATCAGAGTGTAAATGCAATACACATGAGAAAATTTGGTCCAATAGAAGGCAAAATATACCTGTGTCTAAGGCTGCCTTTTCTTTGACTCTCTCCCGCTGTGCACAGCCTCTACTCAACTCAGGAGCTGAAATTCCTGCCTGGAGGTGCCGGCACCAGGGGAAGTTTGGGAACTTCTCCCAGGAAGCCCCGTCAGCCCACCCCCGAGACAGTAAGATCTCCCAATGTACCTCCTTACTTCCTCAGTCACTACACGCGCTCAGAACGCTTGTACTAAAGACTGCTAAATACCACGGAAAGACCTCTTCTGAGGAAATAACGTACAAAGAAAAATTGTGAAAGGACATACACCCGGGTGAGATACGCCACCCTGTGCTGCCAAGCGTGTGCCAGAGTTAAAGCTACCTTTGTCAAGATTTAACTTACGCACTCATTCTCCTACCACTTACAAGAAAAAGGCAAATACATAAAGCTTTTTCTTTGGAGCAACTTATTTCTATTTCCAGTCTTTTGTTCACTGATAGTGAAAAAATATCTGCAAATACGGAAAATTGACACATTCCTGAAGTTGTGACCTTTACCTCTTATAAACCAGGGCAATTCCGGTGTCTTTAATATATTTATGAGATTTACATGAGTGCAGACAGAAAGCTCACCTATTTTGTGAAACTAATTTTTTTTTTCCACCCACATAAACCAAAATTATCTTCCAACTTGACTGCCACCATGACAGTCAATATATGGCGGTAGAGCACAACACAGAAATCTGGCAATACAGTGGCAAGTTAGAGACCTTATCTGTGATTGCTAACTGTGAAATCTAATATTTATCTTCTATCGTTATTAAGCATTTTTTATCATTTTCATTTTTGCTGTTTTCATAGTGCTTCACGTTGGGCTGTTCCAGGAAGCACATATGAGATGGAGAATCAAACATAGATTTCAAACACTAACTTGCTCATTAAGACATAACACATTTTGTAATCAATCTTTTTACTATTCCTATAATTGAGACCAGAACTATAAAAGATTAATAACAAACTACACTGCAGCATTATTTATATATAGCTCAAATGCACACCGTTTGAATTAAATTTGCTCAAGAGAAGAAGTACAGGCATTTTAGTGTCATAACAATTAGAATTTTTAAATTAAATCTTTTGCTGGGTTTTATAAAGGTATCTGCTTTCAAACTATTAGATAGGGAAGAGAGCCACATAAGGAGAAACCAAGACATTTTGTGAAAATTTCCTGCACATTATTATTCTTACTGATATGGTACACGTTTTAAAAAGAGCTATGTAAATGTTTAGATAATGAAAGAGGACTTGATAACACCACTTGAAAATAAATTTAGGTAAGGATGTGCAAAAGAATTGCTCTGGAATCAAAACAAAAGCTGGGTTTTGGGTGTTGGGTTTTTTTGTTTGTTTGGTTTGTTTTGCCTTTTTCTTCCTCCCCCAAAGGTCTCCTCCCTATTGGCACGCTGAGCTGATTTATTTGATAATGCCTGTCTTGTTATTTTCCTTTCATGTCCGCAGCAAAGTATTTGAAATAATGGAGCATTGTTACTACTGTAAAAACTTAAAGTGTTTAAACTTTATTTTTCCAATATTTCATAGGACATCTTACAACAGACAAGTTTAATAATTAAATATCAGTAAGTCACATAACTTTGTATTATTAAAGGCAGAACATTTTCTGGTTTACTTTTCGATAATATATTCCCTGTATGATGCACCAGTAATATGGTTTCAGGCAGGTAGCCAGCTGCAGCAACTGTGAAAGAGAGGAGAATTATAAAACCTCTCATGGTGAATAATAATATTTATTAGGCGAGTAGAGAGTATTATTTTTAGAAAAGACTGTTGCAGCCACCAAGAAATTTACAAAAATTGGAGGGAAAAAAAAAGTTCATCTTCATTAAATCTTTCATTTAAGACCCTATCTCAAATCAAAGGGTCTGACCCCACCAACGACCTCAGGTCAGACACCCAGGGAGGTCAGAGCCCACACGTAAATCCCCATAGTTCATCCACACGGTACGCTGAAACATGCGCTACTGAAAAATGGCAATGCATTTGTCAATTAAAAATGGTAGTTTTCAGGATAACGAAACCCATCAGGAATCTGTTAGCCTCCAATCAAAGCATTACATAGTAGCTACTGGCAGCCTTAAGGGTTAAGACACTGATTTTCTTCTGCACAGGTGGTGCTATTTTAAGCCAATAGTGTGTTTAAATCCCCACCAATGAAATCAATACAGCACTGCTCTACTCAAGGTGAGACCAAATAAACCTGTCGGAAGCTCTGAGAAATAGGCTTTGCAGTACACACTGAGTGCTAAGTGCCTTTCAGTCCAGAGATCTGTCATTAAATAATCATTAGCTATCACTCATTCTTCCTAAAAAGCTCAATACCTGAACTTGTTCGGCATCCACTAGGCATTCATACAGCCCCCCCCCAAGCTCATTAGCGCTTTGGGATGATTGCACTGCTCTTGAACAATGTGCTACCTTGGCCCAGCACACCTGGAAACAACCGCTCAACTGCAAGCACAGTGCTCACACACTTTCCAGCCTGCCAAGCCTATGTCATGCACCAAGCACACCCCAAAAATATTACAAATGAGCGTTTAAGTTACTTGGCTTTATCCTGCAACAAGACAAAAGACAAATGTGTAGTCCAGCTCTCTTTGTGTTTACCCATGCACTTAGGCTTTACCAAAAGCGCTCTGTACCTTGGAAAAGCTGGATAGCATTGCCTAAATCCCAGGCTGCTTCACGCGTTCAGATTAAAGCTAGTGATAGATGACATGTATTAATTACTTTCATACAGTTATAGATTCTTATCTGACCTCTGCAACTTTTTTTGCAGTAGGAAACATTGACTTGAGTGCCAATTATTACTTTATAACGAGGCTATATGAAACTAGTAGCAAACTGGTTTCATCCATGTAACTGCAAATACTGAGGTTGCTGTTGTCAATCACTGTCTGTCCGTAACATACTAATAAAAACCCAAAAGACATTTAATAGTTACTGAATACCTGAAGCAAGGAAAACAATAATAAATTTCATTTTTGGAATATACAGACACAGAGGTTCACCTGTTTTCTCTCAGCAATACACGTTCCTTTTTTCACCAATGCCTTGTGAACTCTGTGCTGAAAACATCCGTTTGCTTTCAAAAAGCAAGCAAACAAATTAGCTGTTCTCTTCAGTACGCATGCGTTTTCACCAACAAGATGCACTAAGCAATCATCATCTTAAACTAATTTAATTCTGTTGTAAGCCATATAGCCCAAAGTATTTAATAATTCGAGAGTAAGTTTTACCACAGTGACATTTGATTGTTTCATACCGCATCCGAAAACCACAGACGTCAGTTATGTAAGTATTAATTGTCCCCAACCTTGCTGTTTCAATTTTTAGATGCAGTTTCGTGCTGCAGTTTTCAGAAATCTCTATTTCTCTTCATTACCGTCTACATAAATGAGTCATAAATAAAAGCATTTTAAATGTTCATCATACCTGTTCAAAATTTTGATTATAATCACTTTAATGTCACTTCTAATAAGGGAAGTTTTGATGGATTAACTCAGTGCTTTAAAAACAGCAAGTCACACTGAATAAAACGCGCCTGATATTTCCCCACCTGAACAGCAGAGAATCCATTTTGTCTTTGACTATTTCCCTGCTCTCAGCCCTGCGAGGAAGCAGCATCCTCACCCATTTTGTGTTCCCAGATGCTGTAGCACAGTGAAATATTCTGTCATAAAAGGAGCGGCACAGCAGAAGAGAAAATTCCACTAAACTGCAACAGATTAGAATAGTGGCTGCAAAAAGTACTTACTCTATGTAAAAAAGTAGATTTTCTACGTGAGTCCAGCAGCCTTACGAAAATTACGGAGTGATGTCTGTCTTACAGCTTTCTAAATGTATGACAACTTGGAGCATTTAAATAACTCTACCATTAAATGATACACAATTTTTAATTCCATCGGGGAAACCAAATATTACAGAATAGTGAAGATGATGAATGATGAACATTTGTATTAGAAGTAACTAATTTGCACGTAACTAAAGCCAGATAAATGTAAACGTAAGATATATTTTTTTCAACAGCATTTAATAAGATGTTAATAAGAGACAATTAAAGAAATTTATTGTTGAGTTTCAGATCTCTCGACATAGGTAAGACTTCAATAAAACTGGTACAGATCTGGACTTCACATTCTGAAGTATGATTATTGTTTTATTGAAAGGAACATTAAGAGTAAAACTGTTCTACATTACAGTCATTTTGAAACCAAATGGCAACTTTTCTGATGCTTTATGAAAAGATGTTGTTCGTATTGGAAATCAATAGGAAGGCAGAAGAAATTAGATAGCTATGAATTGCCAAGAAATCAGTAAGAAATACAGCAATATCAGAACCCATGTTCTTTAACTTTTACATATTAAAATTCGACTTGCATGTGAACAGAACTTTAAGAATTTACAGGAGAAAACATGAGGTGCCATTATATTTTTCTGACCTATCATATCATGTCTGACAATTTAAAGTATTTTGCTTTTAATACCTTTCTGCTTTTGACAGATTAAAATACATTCCCATTGCTTAAAGCCATTATTCAATTCGAAATTATTTAAGACATCCTTAAGAACATTCTATAACACAAAAAATCTCCACCAAATATTTATTTGCAAGCACCTCCTACGATGCTTCGCATCAGCCATTTCCAGGAGGGGCAGGGGGAGCTTTCAGCTGCAAAGGCGCCAACTCTGCCCTTAGGGAACTGTGGTGGGAGAATGATGTGTAGTGTTGAGCAGCACCCCACAACAAAACACCTTTTTCTATATAGAAATATTCAGGGGAAAAGGAAGGCTTTTAGCAGCATAACAAAGAGGATTTAGACTGAGATGAGGGTTACAATTCATCAGGAATTTTTTCCCCCAACTTGAGCCACAAAGAAACATGTAGGGAGGTGCTTTTCAGCACTTTTCCAGAGCCTTCACATGCAGCCTTTGAACTCCGGGTATGTCCTGTTACGACAGTACAGGTGCACAAACAGATTTCAAATCTCCCCCTGCACCTACGGACAGAAAGGAATTCCACTAATACTGTGAAACACGTATTTTAATATTTATTTGTTGCTTGTTTAGCAATATAGAGAGTCTTTAGACCAATATTCTTTAATAGTCATAAAAATTTTGTTCAAACTACACTAAACTTTACCTTTCACGGTGGGATCATTTTAATCAAACAGTGAAACCAACAAGATCTAATTCTCATTTTCTGATTCACTATCACCTAATACAGCTAGAAACCGGAAAAACAAGCATCCCTTTGAACGGCAGGTGCAGGTTTGCGCAGGAGCAAGCGGCAGCAACAAGGAGGGAGGAAGCCCCAGGGCAGTGCCAGAACTGCGCCAGCCCTGCCGAAGCCAAACGCCCTCTGCCGCGGCCGGGGAGCCCCCGGGCCGGGGAGCCCCGGGGCCGAGCCAGTGCGATGCACAACCCCGCGGAGTGTTTCCCACCCTGGTACAGGCAGGGAGGGACCCGGCGCTGCCTTTCAGCACGTGCGATTTACACACGGCTTTATCAAGGGCTCCAGCGCTGAATACAGAACACACTCTATTTGGCTTTCAGTCAATTAAGCTTTAAGCTGTCAGCAAACAAGACTTTTAAGTTAATTTTGAATCACCACAAATCAAGTTGAAGGTTGTGAAAGGGCACGCTCACATGCCAGCATGAAAAAAGGCAGTTTAATTGCCTCTGAATAGCTATTATATGCTGCAATTGGCCTATTGAATCTTAGATGATCTATTTATTTATCAAAGTGCGAAGACTGGTAAAAGAATGAAGTGTATGAACTTTAATCATCTTCTCTCTTGCGTAAGTAGGTAAAATTAAAGTTTTTGCATATAAAAAGTACTATTAAAATTATAATCTTTTGACACAGTTCGATATGTTTGCATTATATTTTATTTTTGAATAGTTACAGCTGTCCAAACTACAGCTGAAATGTGAAAACAAGCAATTTCCAATACAATAAGGTATTGCTTTTTTTTTTTAAACTTCCATCAGGTTTTTCATATACTATGTAGATAACTGATGTTTTGAACCTGCTAGCTTGAAAACCTGACTATCCAGAAGAAGGTATAGAAAAATGCTATAAAATGCTATAAACCCAGCTGCTATTAAACCGTGTTACAAAAAACCGCTATAAATTTCAAACCAGACCCCTCTCTTCATGAAAAGTACTTTTGTTTAGAATAAAATGACATCAGACAGCACCCACAGGCACGGGTCTTCAGAATTTAAAAGTTGTTTTCAATCAATCTACCTAGAAAACACACAACACAAACTAAAGAAATACCATTTTTAAAATGTATCAATAGAACTAATTAATTTATGAATAACATCCTCTAACTTCGCTGTAACTAATCCTATGCTTAAAATACACCCTTAACCATGGAAAGCTGGTTTCTTAAGACAATGCATATATATACACACATATAGCAAACAGTGAAGTCTAGAATTATTACAGGTGAATGGACTTTTGTAACTAACTACAAGAAGATGCTTTCAAACATGACTAGTCCAACCAGCTGCAATTCTTCACTTGTTAGATGATGCAAGATTTTGACTAGGCGTTCTCCCTCCCTTCAAATCCCACTCATGGAGCAAGACAGCCTGGGGGAATTCATATCACGTGTTTTAGGTACCTGAAGGACAACCCAGGACCCTAATTTCCTTGAGTTACTGGAAAGAGGTAGGGAAGGAAATTCAGAACACCAAAGTCAGGAGCCTAAAGGTGCAGACTGGTGCCCACTGTTTATTGTTCTAAATGTCAGCCTGGTACCTTGTACAGCTTTTGTTTTTCATTGCTCCTATCACCCTGGGGGAATATTCACAATCTGAAATTGTGGTTAACAGCTCCCTTATCCACTTAACATTGACCTCAGTCAAAACCCTCCGTGTTTTATGTTCTTCCTATCAACAGGTCCTGCAAAACTTGCATGAAGAAGCGTGGTCTGCATATAGAAACTGAAAAATCATGCACAGCTAAAAAACGCCTTCAAAAAAATTACTAAGTAGTGAAAAAGATCTGCCAATGATGGAAAAAAGTAACCAAAACTAAGTGTGTGAGAAGTTTACTCTTCCAGCACTGGAAGAGACCACGTGTAAGGAAATGATGTGGTTATGACTACACGTCTCATTTCACGTCTGCATTTAACCAAGCTGTCGCATATCACGAGGAAAGTCCAGCTGGAGCTCAGGAGAAAGAGGCCGCTGCTACAGCGACTGCTCAGGCTCTGGGGGCCTGGAGAAGGGGAGAAGAGAGGCTGGCCACAGGCTGCGGTGCAGAGAGCATGGGAGACGAAGCCCAGGAGAGTCCTACAGGCACGGGCCAATCTGCTGGTCTCATGCTGTTATGGCTATCCCTTGCCTGCTTTGAGCAGCACAGCACAGAAAGAGAGGGGCCAGGAGGATTTTCTGGAGAGAGAAGCAGAGCACTTTGATTCATGCAAGAAAGATGAATGTTCAGGGCAAATGAGATGCAACAGCTACTCGCTACGTCCAGGGGACCACACAAGACTTTCCTTGGGCAGGAAGGTGAAGGATGGGGGTCTTACGGTGACTATTTATGATATCATTCTGGCATACCATGCAGACTAGTACAGACCACAGTCCTGCTGTCACAAACAATTGGCCGGTCAACAGTTTCTGCTCAGCAGGTTATTGTGCTACTGGGTGCCCAGAGCAAGTTCTGGGATTTCAACACAGAAAAATATTTTCTTCTTTTTTAAGTCCAACATAGACCAACTTAGTTCTGAGACAACACCTGATATTTTTGAGAAGGAAGATAGGTCAGAGGAGTGTTAAGGCATTAAAGTCACAAGAGCAGTACACAGGGCAAACGTGTTTTAAACTGATGCAGTGGGGACCTCTGAAAGGATTACCCCAAGAGATGTAGTCTACATATCGTTGGGGTTACAGTAAGTGTCCAGACAACACATGAAAGGCTTATGCACCCAGGGGTGAGGAGATGGCCAGATCCATGCAGACCTTATCTCTTCCTTCATGAGTCAAAGCAGCCGCTAAGGCACCAGCAGTTTAACTCTGAGTTGTAAGAGATGTTCTGTAACCACACAAGTAAACTCTGCCCATGTTCGGTTCTTTTAATAAGCTATATGTAATTATAAATGAAATTGTGGCTTGACATTTTAAACCTTATTTAACATCTACGTCATTTTTCACCAGCGAGTCCAAAAATGTAAATTAAAAAAGCACAGGTTTCAGGTCTTTGCTTTACATCACTTCTTCATTGCCTCAGGAATTAGTATAACCTCAGGGCAATAGCATTTAGATATCTAAGTAACAAACACAGCAATTCCAGAATTGCTATTACTGCTGTTGATGCTGTAAATTCATGTTCTGCAATGAACTTACTGGATTACAGATGGAAAAAAGCTCACTTGTTGTAGAAAACAGAAGATGGTGATCTCAAACTGCAGATGTCCAGTAAACTTAAAACAAACAAACAAAACTTCCCAAATTTCAAAAGTTGCTTCCAAGACTAAAGGAAGTCTTAAAGAAGTCATACATTATATTTAACAACATATTGGTCATCAAGTAAATGATTCATGTAATAATAACCAGCACAAGCATCTGAGGAAGTAATTTCCACATGGAAATTCCTAGGCTCCAGTGGTTCTTATGGCGACATATGTAAAAACTGTCTTCCGCAGGCAAATGGTTAATTTACACAAGTAAATACTGCTAAAAGCAGTGAATACTATGCCCGTTAACAGCAGAATGGCTTCTTGAAGTGTTTGGTCCATGATTAAAGCTAACTTACCCCAAGACACTTACACCTTGCCAGCACTGGTATAGTTAGCACGTGCAATCAAGCTTAAACTTACTGAGGCAGATTAAGGGAAATCGGAGCAGTATTTCCAACTGTTTCTCACCACACACCTTTCTGAAACGCCAGATGTTAGAAGGAGCTGTACCGATGCTGTCACACATCCCAAAGCGTTACCTGCATTACCTGTGTCTTACCAAAGGCCTCAGAGCCGCCGCGCTCCTTGCTAGGGCTGCGGCACGTGCCGTAAGGGACTTCCCTGCCCGCTGCCTCCTCAGGGTACCGTGTGGGGAGTAAAACTGTCGACCACTGAAGCACAAAGACTTACTGTGCCTCTGGAGACATTCTTCAAATGTAAGACAAACATGGCAATGTAGACTTTTTTTTTTTTTAGGCAAAACAACTGCTGTCAAGAAGTTGGCTAAGAACGGTACCAAAGCTGGTAGCCTTGACATGTCCCAAACGCATTGCCCAGCAACAACAGAAAACAGAAACTGTTTATAGATGCAATTGTGTCTCAACCATCAAAGAAAACGCCATATGGAGATTTAAGGATATTCCTGCCACAGACTTTAACATCATTACACTATTATTAGAACCAAAATAGAAAAACTACAAAGTATGAGACATACGAAGTTTTTCGTTGCAATGCTAACCAGAAAAGAAATGTAACAGAATAAAAAGAAAAAACAAAGAAATGAGGACTCTCAAAAAACCCCCACATTTTAATATGCTGCTTTTATAACCTGTGCCTCTTTAAGACTCCGCTTCTACACCTGAAGAGATGATTCTAAATAATTTTCGCTGTAACAATCTTTCAAAAGTCATTGATTGAGTTATGGAAAGCATCACGCTGAAGTGTTTCTGCCTAATGCCACTGACAGAAGATGAGCAGCCAGAAGAATACAATTAAGGTATAAATGTTTTTCTAAGACAAAGAGAACTAACTTTTCCCAAGTTAACACGATTTTTCAGAGTAACTGTGGCACAAAGGCAGACTGCGCAGTGCTGGAAGACAACATCTGCCACCAAAACAACAAAAGAATTTCAGACAAGAGTCCCAGATCGATTTTCACAAAGCACTGACGTATAATGCACACAATGATGCCAACTTCCCACTTTCACACACAAAATAAGACAGTGTAAGGACTGATACTACTCAGATACACTGTGCAAAGCTTAGTATTAAGCTGTATACCATCAAATAAGTACAGATATCAGAAAGCACGCAAAACTAAATGAAAAAGTTCTCTCTTCAAATACAAAAGCAAGCATTTGTAGATGAATGCATGTTAAAGACTGCTTCTCATGCTACACTAAAGAGATCAATATTTAACACAGTCTTTCTTCAAAACCACACTGTGCTTTCAATGTAATATACAGATTTTATTGAAATACATCTTAGATGAGATGAGGTAAATATTTTTAAATTTGAAAAGTTACTTGCTCCTGTGATATAAGTTGTGGCCTCTAAATTAGTACGTCACGGTGTAAATACATAGGTATAGAGAGAATGCTAGACTTAATTAGCACACCGAAATGTCCACGCTCTAGACACAGCAGCTCTGCCAGGTTTTTACCCTCATTAGATTCACTGCCCTCGTGGAAGGCAGGAAGAGAGGCCGGGCTGTGTCCTGCACCCCCCGGCCGGCCACCGGCAAGCAGCTCTAATTGTTAGTCCTCAACTACACGAAACCTGCAGCACACGGGTAACTGCAATCAACGTCCTGCACGCCCTTCCCGAAGCAGCTCCCTGAGATGACACCTGCCAGCTGGCAGACAAGCAGCTGCTGACACCGTGAAGTGGCACATGTGTCCAGGTGCCCAAGTTTTTCTGTTTTCAGCTCCGTGGCCTACACGCTGAAGAAAAACCGATGCTGCTTCCCACAGAGGACAAAGATATTTAACAATGCTGCAATCCAAGTCAGAGCTTAAAACCTACGTGTATTGCCTTTTGTTAAGTAAATAATTTTGAATTTTTTATCCAAGTTTGCTAGCTTTTTCAGCCAAGGCACTTTTTTTTTTTTTTAATCTACAGTCATTTTAGAAGTGTTAGTTATTTCTAAATCAATATAAACATTAGAACTAAAGACAAACTGGCAGCCCAGTTTGTGTCTGGCTCTTTGGCAGCCCTTGCCCAGCTCCTCCTGCAGCCGCCAGGCCTGGCTGAGGACCGACCCCGCCGCTGGGCGCTGCAGCGCTCAGCACGGCCCGCAGTCTGCACTCTGCTACTGCTCTACGTTTCTCCATTAACTAGAAACCACCCCACCAGCCCCCCAAACAAACCAGTTTTCTTGGATTAGTACTTCCTTAATGAATACACGTAGCACTCTCCCAAGGCTGACAGATGCCATTCAGACAGATGTCAAGCCCATAACCCCCTCACAGAGAGCAGAGCTCTTAATGGCGTTTACTGGGTGACATCTGCTTGACTGGCAGATGCCTATATCTTTTCAAATACATGCAGTTTTGTTGAAAAACCCTGTTTTTACATGAATTATGTTTCCTTAAAAAAAAAAGGAACAGAATTTTATCCATAATTTCATGCCTCCTTGTAGACAGCTAATTACAAATTGTAGGAACCTAGATTCTCAATTAACTTGGTATACAATTACCTAGTAGACACATTTCTCAAGGTGCTTCAGAATTCCTCTTAGTACACACAAAAACTCCATTAAAATTAACTTTTACAGGTTAAATAACCTGCATCTGTGAATTCACATTCCATTTTTAAATGCAATAGAGTGAAAGCGACGAGTCTGTATTTTCTCTATTTTCTTAATTAGCATCTGAAACAGATGAAGTTTGCTTCAGATGATAAAACCTCACTTTTCTGGTGTTTTACACAATAGTCAGTGCATGATATGGTAGACGGTTTTCCAATGAGTGGTTAAATACAAATTAAAAGCTTCTTTGATCTCTCTGTGGTGGGCTTTGGAGATACAAAAATGTATGTGACAGGGTTTGTGGAAGGTGCTCAGGTTCAGTCTAACCTACTTAAAAGAAACCCAGCAGGAACTTTGTCTGTCTTTGACTCTTTTGGCACCCTCATTGTGCTGAACAGTGGGCCACTGGCTTGTTTGCTGGGGATGGCAGATGGTTTCATTTGTTGTGTACCTCCACTCCACCCCAAATTTTCAGTGGAAGTCTGGCTGGTAACGGGAGGGATGCAATGGGCAACAGCACCTGTCGCTCCCGCTTCAAAGAAGTCCAGCTCCAGCAGCAAGAAAGAGAATGAAGAGAAACCACCAAAGTAGTCCAGAAGCTCAATATATTAAATAAAAATTTAAGAAAAAGAAAAAAAAAAACCCATAGTATATGACTGACACGACTTTCAGTTTGCAGTTTGTTGAAATATTTTCTTCTGTTACAGTGTAAGCCTTTGAGTTAAGAACTGTAATAATCCACAGAGAAAGATAATACATCAGCTAGGAACTAAATTAAAACTACTTCAAACAGTTAGATTTTACCAAAATCAGAAAGTCTAAACAGTGCGGGTATAAGTAGTACTTAAAATATAGGAAACTGCTGGATGTTAAAAGTGTCTGCAAACGAATTCCATGTACTGCTGCACTTCAGCAGCAGTGATGGTGCAGTAAGATACGAGACGGATCACAAGAAACACAATCCCTGCCCTTACACTGTTGAATCTTTAATACAGACAAATATTGTCACCAATTAGAGTTATTTTTAAGCTTAGATTATGGGTTAATCTAGCAATATTTCTTGCTTCTGACTTTGCCAGTTAAAGGATAACTATTACTTAACAAATACTACTCATTATGCATGAAAATAGATTTGTGAGTATTGAAAGAAGATATTTAAAATATTAAATTTGAGTTGACAAACATTTATCAGTAGCATTCCCAGATTTTATTTTCCATATAAACTTTTGTATGTGCACAACTATAACTGCTGGAACTCTCTCATATCAGAGATAAGTGTCTGTACAATGCACAAATCATACGTAAGAGTCTGCTTGACTGAGACGCATTTTGATTACACAGCTAAACAAAGAGTATTTGTAAAGCATCTATTTATTGCCTTAACCTGCTACAAGATGTTTTCAGACAGATCTTTCTCTCCCTGTGCAAGGGATCACACTAAAGGACAAGGAGAAGGCTGACCATTATTTCTTCCCGTTCTGTGCACTAACGTGTCACAGCAGCGTGCAGGAGAAAGTGGACTGGACCAAATAATAAGCCTCATCTCCGTAGCTAAAGCAGTCCTTCTCCCCTGTCTCCCAGCCTTTTGGAATGACAGATCCTTAGGAATAAATTGCATTTCAATTCAATTCCTCACTGTCCTGACACAGCAATTGACTATGCTGTATCACAGTGTTTCCTAAAACGATAAATATTTACGTTGGCTCAAGTAGAATTGAATGAAAAATGTATCTGTTACTGTTTTTCTTTATGGAAATACCAAAACAGAATAATTGGTCCAATAACAGTGTATTTAACTTTGTTACCTGTCAGGCCACCTGTTGGAGTCTTATCATTTCACAAACAAGCCAGCTTAAGCGAGTTGTCAGTGCTGTTTCTGTTCCTCGGGGCAGTGTTACCTCCTAGGAGCAGGCCCAAGAGCAGTCACAGCAATCTGTGCCTTGAATTTCCCACCTACCGACATTTTATTTTCATATAGCTATTAAAGCATAGAAAAACCATAAACTGTTTACTGTTCAACAGCAGACAACAGATTTTGTAATCAAACCAATTAGGGGGCACAAAATCTGTTCGCTAAGGTCGGAACGACATTCCAAGGACATCTAACCCTCTCTCCCCGAGAGCCATGTGTCTTACATAAAACTCCTCCAAATCTCCCAGAATTAGACCAAACCCTCTTAGCGCTTGCATCCGCTTCCACCTCGCGCACACGTACGTGGCACCACTGCTTCAAACAATGGCAAAAGAAAGATCCAAATGAGTTCCAACATGTACCTTCTTTTCCACCAAAGCACTGCAGCAGCAGTTCGGCTGAGCTCGCTGCTGGGTGAAGCACAGGCCAGTGAAGTGGTCCAGGTGCAGATTTAACACACACAGAGGTATATTTTTGAAAGCCTTGTATCTACAAAACTGAGGCAGTCTACACTTCTATAGTCTTTGCAGCCAAGGTGGCTGAACATGCCATTCAGAGCTCATGGAAGGGGGAAAAAGTGTTTAAAAATATTACTATTTAATTAGAACCAGGAATGGGTTTGTGCTTTGAAAGTGTCATTGTCAATACTAATGTGAATAAGGTCATTGTTACAAAATGTGTTTGCCATGGAAAAAATGCACATTATGCAAGGCTGAAGAGGTTGGCGGTAGTATCTAAGTTAGTGGAAGAGAGATTAGAATAAGCTCTTCATGGCAAGAGTCATCCTTCATTGTATGTGGCACCATCAGCAACAACGTCTCAACCAAAACCTGGCATTCCTACTACAAGCAGCAATACCGAACGCCACCAATAGGACACTCGCGTAAGTCCGGAAACATCTACAGTTACTCCGGGAATTAATTAGAACTAAATTAATTCTAAACTTGCTAGAAGTTTCTGTTGATAAGGTATAAAAGCAATCCATACAATATTCAGAATATGTATATCCTACTGCGCCCCAATATGTTACTTATTTCCATTACTAAGGTAACGATGCACAGCTCAGAGGCAAACACTTCTGCAACCTAAAAGGTCACATCCTTGAAGTTCGTCATTTTCAAAACAGCTCCACACAGTAAACTCGGTGGACTTTTAAAGACAGTCTACTTATGCTCTTCTATCATTTGCTTTGTAAGTAAATAAATCTGTCAACAGAGGTAGTGATGCACTACAATGCTCTTTTTCACAGCATCGGTGACATTTGACCATTTATCCCTGCTATGTGCTCAGCCATGCCCTTGTTTTATTATCCCTATAGATGCTGCTGCACTTGTGTTAAAACATAAAGACAAATATTTGTATTTCCAAATATGTAACAGTACTATCTTGTTGGTGTTTTGTTGTGTTTTTGTTTGGTTTGTTTTTTTTTAAAGTATCTTGCTCTTTATTTATTGGAAAAATGTATTTGGATTTCTAAAATAAAACTTAGATACTATCTTGGATCCTAAAATTACATTGAAAATACAACTAGATTACAAATTACCAAATCTAAAAAAAAAAAATTTGAAAAAGCCAATTTACCATCATGATGAATGGCAAAACATTGATCACTGAAGCCAGTAGATTTTATACCCAACTAGGAAGAAATGCTGTTGTCCACACGTGAATTATTTAAGCAAAACATTTGCTCTACTTTTAGTTATCCAGAAAAGCCTTTCAGGCATTAAAGATAGCAATAAATACTACCACACTGGAAGACTATTCTTGCATGTATTTTCAGTGCATTTGAAGATAGACCCAATTTTCTAAATAACTCCTGCGTGTGTTTTTAAATGCTTAAGAGGCACTGTAGTGTATTACTGAAGTATTTTCCAGAAACAGGCTTCAGTGCTTTTCAGCCAGCTAAGCTAAAATGCTTTAATCTCTAAAAGGACTGATGTGAAAGTGATCCTTTTAAAAAATTATTTGGATAAATGAAAGCATTTGGTGAATCTCAATTTGAACTGAAAAAAATCCTGTTGACCACTACACACCAGCATTACATTGTACAGTCAAATCGATAAATATTAGCCTTAATAGGACCACTATAGAAAGAAGTTGCATCATATTTTTAAGATAAGGTTAAGTTTAAATTGTCTCAAAACTTTTTTTTTATTATACGAACACAAGACTAATAGTATTCAGTTGTAGACCAAAGTTTCATCTTTACACAGAATAATTTTTTAAAAGCTCAGCTGCTTTTAATAACAGAAATGCTTTCTCTGTAAATGAAATTCTTACCATCAGACTCTAGCAACATAGCGGATAGCTTTCTGAAAACCTCAAAACTCAGTCTAGCACATAGCAAAAAACCGCACGTAATTTGGAGTTTGCTCCACTAAAGCATCCCATCTTCAATATCTTCCCCATGAAAAGAACATATGACATTGAAGGGGCAGAAAGCTGTCCCAGATATAACACAATTGTTTATAATACTGCTATTGCTAACGCTTCCAGAAAAAGAACCAGAAGGTCACTAACAGCCAAGGAGATGGTATAGGTTCCTGAAGGAAACACTGCTCTGATGTATATGCTGGGGAAATCTGTGTTTCAGGGTATGCCGAGCCCATTATTAATTTATTTTTATTCTTTCCAAGGGTCCATCCTCCATTCATTGTTGTCCTGCATCGTCCCCTAGCTGCTAAAGGCACTCCCAGCATCCTACCTCCCGCTCGGCTATTTCCAGTTAGCCTGTTACCCCCAACCTGTGTTAAAACCCCCTGCTCCAGACAGGCTGTTCTTCCACCAGCCGTAATCCTGTCTCAGGCACCTTCAACTAGAGACTTGACCCAAAACTAGATCTGTCATACTAACCGTCTTCAGGTCAATAGAAATAACTAGTTTTCTTTTAGACTTTCACAAAATCTATAAAAAGCTCAGCCAAAAAAAGGATAGCTTTCACGCTCTATAATCTGCAGTATGCTATGCTAAAATATGTACTGTAGTCACTGAAATTCCAAGAATATTGATATTGAGCATATAGATATTTTCCTTATGACGCTGCATAAATAAGCATGAAAAAAGAATCAAAAGATAATTGCTTATAATTAAATGCGTATTTTTGTATGGTCTGTTGTTTCAGAATGTGCCTTGATAGACCAGAACGCTTGACTTTACCTGCCAGTCTACAATAAACTAGAGCAACAGTAAAAAGCTATATGAGTATTGTAGAAATGAAATACACTTTAATTCTATGTGCGACAAACTAGCAACGCTTACTTGTTGAAAAAATACTCAGTTCAATCAAGCAGACTGATGGTAGCACCCTTACATCAGATGTTTCACCAAGGTAAATAATTTAAGGGATAACTATAAAGAATCATATAAAGCCTTTATTCTTCAAGAACTACAAGCTAAACATGTCGGTTGCAGGCAGACTTAAAAGCTCAAAACACATATATTAAGATACAGATAATGATTCAGAAGTAACACAACAATATTATAGTAGTTACAGTTAAGCAGGTACTTAGTTTTTGTCTACAGCTCTTTTCTAGTTTTGAATAACTTCATTTCTAATAGCACACGCTTCTTCACAAGCAGCCTTAGTATTTCATTTTCTCATTAAAAATATGCTATTGACAGAAGGTGTTCCATCTCCTCTGCACAGTACCTAGTATGTCAAAAAATAACATATTCATTATATTAATGCTTACCTGCTGTGATGTCATCATCAGCCAGATCATGCTCTTCTTCCTGAACTTTTGCTTCTGTTCCCAATGAATCTGGGCTTGCACTACCAGTTTGAATGGCTTCCGTGGTTACTCCAGCTGAAACAACCAACCAAACACCCACAAAGTCAGTGATTTTGGTACATAACATCCTTAGATGAGGGGGAAAAAAAAAAAGTAATTATCTTTTCACATTCTGAACCATGCAATGTAACTCTATGAAACACAGATAAAGCAAGGGGCAACTATTTTCTGTTCTCCCTTCATACTGCGTGCAGACTTTTCACAAACCTATGCCTTAAAAACCTTTTCCACACTCTAAGTATCTCTTTTGTATTTTCTTCTTTTTCTGCCATCTTCTAGCATCATTAAAAATATTAGATATGCATATTACACACTAACAACTTATTTAGCCACAAAATACAGATTTCCAGCAGAACTTCTCTTACATCCCCTCTCAATACTTCATCTCTCCCACCAAAAAAAGTGCAGTTTTTCCAGGCTACCTTCAGAGTGTATTAATTCAGCTGACTCATTCATGTCATTTGGGTTGGGACGCATCTGTTAGTTGCTGTTAGAAATTACACAATGAACACCAAATCGTGCCACATAACACCACGTGATTAAAGTTATAATTCACTGGTTTATACTCTGCCCAGTTATAATCTTTAATTATTCCCTATATGAGCCTTACCACAATTCAGTCAAGGCATTATCAAAAGCAGTGTTTTGCTGAGCCTCACAAATAGTCTTCCCAAAGAGCTTTAGGAAAGCTAAAAAGCAGACTGAAGGGATGCCCTGATAAGATTTCTTTCCTCCCAATACATCCTCTATGTCAGCTTATGCTATCAAAAAATCTTATTATAGGAAGAGATTGCTGCTTTACTGATTGTGGCATTAGGTTTGCAATCCACAGGGGCATTAATTCCCCATTAAAAAAAGGGCCACAGCCCTTTGTCAGCACCAACCAAGTTTCAACACGAAATTAAGTCTCCGTAAATGACCCTGCCGTGCAGAAGGCACAGAGCTCTCGCTGACCAACACAAGCACCCGCAATGGCTTGCCACTGGGCAGTGGAGAAATGCCCACTGTACCTGCCGCTGCTCCTCTTCTGCTTCTAGACCATCTTTATGAAATCGTTAACAAGCATTACTTCAGTTCTCAGTAGTTTTCATATAATAACTTCCTAGTCTTCTCCAAACATATGTGACTGATAAATGAAAAGATGACAGTATCATAACAAATCACAAGGGGGGAATCTGTCAGCTGTGTACAACAAGGTTTGTGAATCCATGCCCAAAAGCCATTTAACTCTGGGTCATCTTCAAACCAGTTCAGAAACATTAACACTCTCATGAGTATTCCAGATTTTACTTTCTTTAGTACTGTTTTTAAATACTAAGTATTCACAGCAAAGTAATTACTTATACCTTGTGACAGAGTGATTGACAGCAATTTCTAACCTTATTCTGACATAGCCTCTTTATAAAGAAACTAGTAACTTCTAATAACTTTCTGAACATCCTTCTCATTGTGTCAACACATATAAAAAAACAGTGATAACAAATATACAACCAGACTGGAACACACTGCCAAATCAATAGCCTATCACTTCATTAAGCATGCTGGCATGAATACACAGAGATCACATGCAATTACAAATTGCACATGAACCTTATTCAGGACACTTCTGAAAAATAAGGAGTTCACCGTTACGGTGCAGCTGTTGCAGCCCGTGGGCATCACTCCATGGGGTCTTCACCAGCTTCCACACAGGCACCAGGATTCCAGCACCACTTTGCCAAAATACTTTTTTTGGTCTTCACCTTCGAGCACCAACTATAATTTTCTAACACTACTATTTATTTGTGTATACCCACTGGAGTCAGCCAGCGTGTTGAGGGGGAGAGACGAGGTTATTTTTTAAGCACAGCTTTACATTTTGCATTGCAATTAGTACAAGAAGCTGCTAATCTCTGCAGGCATAGCAAGCATCTAGCTGTTCCCTAAATATCACTTCCATAGTCTAAAATTCTTTGATTTCTTTCCACAGCCAGAGAAGGGTGAAGAGTTTGCACGCCTTTTCAGAACTGCAGTATGAAGGCTCTGACCGATGAGCTTTCATCTCGGAGGCAGTATTTTCTGTGATTGAACACCCAAGTTGGTAGAAGGCAAGGGTCAAGCAGTCCCTAAACGGTAGGTTTAGGCTGGGCCAGAATTCAAAGCCTTTGATCTAT
>NW_008824676.1:782154-790834 GCF_000699105.1 Pygoscelis adeliae
CTTAGGGACATGGTTTAGTGGGCATGGTGGTGTTGGGTCAACGGTTGGACTCGATGATCTTAGAGGTCTCTTCCAACCTTAATGATTCTATGATTAGATGTGCTACACCCTTCGAAAGAACTTAGCGAGACTAGTTAATAACCCAACGGAAGGAAATAAGTGCCTTTGCAGGAGTTGATTCTAAGTACAGTGTATAAAAAATTAGAAAAGTTTATTACAGTTTTATAAGAATTAAAAAAAAAAACTATTGAATCGGAATGATTAAAAATTCCCCAAAAAATCCTGAATGGATAAAGCCAAAAGGGGAGAAAAATAGCCATCACGCAAATATGTCAGGCAATAAGTTATCTTTTCCTCTCAATGAAAATCCAGTAAGAAGGAACATGTATTCCTGGACACAAGTGTTCTCTACATAATTCACAAAAAATGTCTTAGAAATACATTTAAGAAGCGAAAAGATCATAAACCCCTGAATGTATTAGAAATAAGCCAGTTGACATATTAGAAAATACTGGAAAATTAAGATATACTTGTACTAGAAACTTACACCATTATTACAATTATACTACTTACTGCAGCATCCTAAACTCATTATTCATTTAATACATTAAAAAGTTGCAGCACAAAATTATTTGCCTTACTTCTTTGTGCTCTTTTAAGTCAAACCTTGCACGAGTAAGATGATCAACCACATATATAAATAGCAAGGTCTTTGGGGTCCAATCAAACTATCCTTACTCAATGAAAACTCCCATTTAAATCGATGGAAGTTTAATTAAGTTTTACTCAATTAATCTGGCTTTAAATAAAACTTTCTAACAGAAATATAAGCCTACCAGAAATACATTCATAAAAAACTGACAACGGCACATTTGTTATTATAGACTTTTCATATTTATTTTGCTTTCCAGTGATAACATGGATTATTATTTGAAGCAGTTTAGAGAGAGACACAATTTAAGGATATCTATTTAAATGTCTTTAATTTTGTGCTGCCACATGTAAGATTTTCACTTAAAACGAAACAGTAATTTGATACAAACATTTACCCAAATGAACTGGGTTTTAGCAATATGGGAAGCAAGAGAAGTGTCTATACTTAATTTCTGGGCAGAATGTATTGAAAACAGATTTCTGCAGAGACTGACCAGCACTGCCTGCACCCCGGCAGCCCGTGACAGGCAGCCTGCCTGCCTCGCATTAATTCACTTCACACCACTCCGATCGATCCCGGGCAGCTCCCAGCCGCCCCACGTGCTGCATGTCTGCCGGCTCCATCCGCATCCCACACGCACACAAAGGCCGGGGCAAGATAACCTTTTGCTTTCCATTAAAGCCATAGTAGCCATTTTTCTATCTGCAGTAACATCACATATTTAGAAATATACCTGTCCCTCCAGGGCTTGGCGGACAGACCCACCACCAAAAGCTTGCAGGTGTCCCACTGCACAGAGCAACGAAACGATGCCTTCAGCATTTTAAGAAAATGTAACACTGGCCAAGGTAAAAAAAATAAATAAAAGAAAGAAAATAGAAACATGATATTCAGCAAAGGAATCCCTTTAGATAGATAACAATTTGCAGAATCCGTTTGACGCTGAAGATAGCCTTTGCTCTTAAAAATAAGCAGGTAGAAAAAGGCAGTAGCATTTTTCCATTTTTGAACTTCCCCTGAAAACACATCCTCATGGCAAATGCCCCATGCACTATGTAACATTTCAGAAACAACCGTATGCTGTGAAAATGAGGAGCAGACAAGGCCATGGCAAGTATTTACAGCCGCATGACATAATCTTAGTAGATAGAAGATGAAGCTTTAAAAGCTTAACTGTTTTCCTCCCTGTGGGACCCTGAAAAATAACAAACACCTGCAACACCTCTCATAGGTTTAATTCATAGCATCACTTACACATCCATTCCCATTTGATGTGGGGTCAACAAGCCGACGTGCCGATTTTGGATTTGAAGGCCCAAATAAAACAAAGATTTATTGTTCCCCCTACAAGGCGTTGAGGAACGAAGCCTCATGTGTCCGAACATCTGAACTGCAAATCGTGTGAGGCAGAAGCCGTGCAGGCAGCTCTAAGCGAGCAGCTCGGAGCCATGACAGTGTAACTGGGCCCATTTGAGGTGGTCCCCACAGCGCAAGCTGGTGGTGTGCTGGCAGACCCACAAAAGAGAAAATAAGATCTGCTTGGCTTTCTCCCTGCTCCTCCACCCCACCATCTACAGGGGACAATAATCTCTCTCGCATCAGTTAAAAGATCATTAAAAGATAACCCTGTGCGAGTCTGCCTGTCTTTCAAGTCTCCTGCCTGAACACATTTTATCAAAACGCTGGGAGACATGCCAGTCGCTTGATCTGTACGAGTAAGGTCATGTCCCAAAATCGCTATTGGATCTGAGCACTGAATATACAAACGGGGAAAGATTTCATCTCTGTTTGTTAGTACCACACACTTGATTCATTCAAGAGCCAATTAAATGCATATGACAAAGTATCTTCTATCAGCAGCAAGCTTCTATTAGCGATTACCACTTGTTTTAATTAAAACAAACCTGTTAATGTGCAAGAGAAGCACTGTTTCTACATCATGCATGTAAGAACTACTGCAAAGTAATAACATATGCTGGACACAAAAATATGCTGATAATAATTTATGCCCCTATATCAAGAGACAAAATTGGGAGAAGTGGAGGATGAAGGAACCAAAGCAGTATTTCTTTATCTTTCATATTTTTTCTCCTTACCTTTCTAGCATAAAACTATACTTGTCAGAAGTCCATTGCATCTATTTTGGCCCTCCTAAATAATTCTTATCCCCTTCAATTCCTCCCCAGACCTTTTAAAAACATGTCATTTTTTAATCACATCTTACAATGTAACTAACATATACACTTTACTCTTTACCCACAACAGCAACATCTGTAGCTCCTTATTTTGTTTCTCCTTTCTGATACCGTAACTATCCTTCTTCAGAGCGTCAGCATCTTTGTGTACATTCATACAGACAGTAACACTACCACCAAATGCCTTCTCAGCCCTGTCATTCAGGAGAACCACAAACTCTGTAACCTTAATTCACACAGTTTTCAATACTGTTAATACGAAAAAATTAATTTCAATTTGCTAGTCATGACCTGTTTGAAAGGTTTTCAATATCCGCGTTTTCACAATATTGAACATTTACATTCAAGTCATTCATTCAGCCATGCTCAGCTGATTTCTCTATTTTATATTTTCTTCCTGTGTTTTAAAACTTTCTTGTTCTGATAGATAAGCACATCCTAATCTAGCGTTAAAACAAGTGCTATGCTTTGATTTGCTAATAATTAACATAAAGGCCAAAATACTGCTGTATGCGTATTTGAATTGAATGCTTACAAAATACTCAAGTTTTTTCTTAAACCAGTCAGTCCCTGACTGTTGCCACAAAAGTGCACGCCGTGCTTCTAACCTGAGCACAAACATAAGCACAAGAGGCAGAACAAAATGTTACGCTTCCAACTGATGCTCAAGTAAAGCAGAACTGCATACTGTTCTCTAAAACTTTCAAATGTAATTGTTTAAGTAATGAGCAGTACCAGAAATAGCAAATTATTGAAACTAATATGAATTACCGGTTGCTTTCAAGTACATTAAAAAGAAGTTCCTTTTTTGGAAATAGTCAACTGGCTAAAGCAAGCGCTACAGAGTGGTTTATATACACTTCACCAACACAATTACGTCCATAACCTTGCACCCAACAAGGTCATTCGGTATCGCTCCAGCAAAAAGAAATTAGTAATCATCAACAGTTGCTATAGCAGCTACTCCTGAGAGTAAAGGGCAACTATAGCTGTATTCTACAAACTGAGTATAACCAACCTCAGAAGATCAATTAAAAAATACGTCCTAATATACAAAATGGCACAAATATCTATCAATATGAGTCAAGGCTCTTCGGCATGTATATACAACATACTTTCACTTATTACTCACTGCTTGGCTGCACATCTAACTGTGCAACAATGTCCCTGTAATAAGGCAAATGCTACCTGGCTAAAGGCTGTAATTAACAGCTTAGTCGTACCAACAAATTCTCAACGTCACTTTAAAGTACTGTGTTCTGTGTAATTTATGCATTCAATTTAGATTTAATAAGATTATTACACATTTCTCAAAAATCAATTGGTATTTAATAGAGATCTTTCTCTGAATAGAAACTACATTCTTCAGTGGAAAAAGAATCTCATTTTAAGAAAGATGAACACCTATAACTTAAAAGCAAACGTTCTCATTCATGAAAATAGAAATTTTTACTGGTTTGTTATATAAGGCAGATGCATTTGGACATTATTCTGTAAAAGCAAGTTTCTAGATGGAGAATTGAATGGAGCATCTCATGATGCTGACAGATCTTCCAAGAATATACTCTTAGAGTCTGTATCATCTCTGCTTTAATAACAATGAATAAAACAAAAATAGCTATTTTGGAGAAAAATACAACAGATTAAAGAGTGGTCAGTAGCTTTTTAACTTTTTTGGAGAATAATCTTTACCCAATACCTCCTTGCCACACTTGGTAACCAATGGCTGTGAACACCCGACTGGGCAGGCGTTGCATCAAATGTTTAACAGACACTGATCTGATGGACATATACTGCACGACCCTGCATTGGCTCCTTTCAGAATCCTTTTATATTCTTGGGATGCCAAAGGATCCCTTTATAACAATTTCTATAGTCTAATTATATATTCTTTGAAAAGGAATGTCAGTGGTTTACCACCAGCACCTTGTAATTTTATCAGCCCTTTTCATAGCACGTTTCTTCCCTGAAACCTCTGAACTACAGCCTAGCCCCTCAACAGCAGGGACAGCCTTTGCAAAAGACACCCCAATCCCAATGAAATGTACTGAAGTGTTCGATTTGCCTAATCAACATTAGTGACCTTAAGTGACTTCATGATTGTGAAATTACTTCGAAAATGTCAAGAAACTTTTCTACGTAACCCTAGATTTTTCCCCTAGAATGGTAGTACCATTCATACTTTTGTGTACAAAATGCCTTTTTTCCTTTTATCTAGCAACCAAGTTATTTTCAGGTTTAACACAGTATTACTTACGCGATATAACACTGTCAATGTACTGTGGTAAATAAGGAGCCCATGCATCAATGGTTTCTTTCCGACCCGCCTGCTCGATTCTTCTCAGTTCTGCTAGCAGCAAGGCCTGGGCAGCTTCTCTTACCTGTAAAGCCAACAGGAACGTCATACAAACTCAAATATCAAATATTTATCAGTATGCTTTCAGTATAATTTAGGAAGAACAAAAGAAAAGACTTCTACAGAAAACTAAACTAAGCTTTTAGAAGACCTTCATTTTTTCCCACCCCTCTCCACCTTAAACACAGAAGCAAAACAACCATGAATAGGACATGCCCCAACTATGATGGCTCTCAACAGGACACAGCAAAGATGTGCAGCCCCATGAGAAAACTAGGGGATGAACGTCACAACTCAGTCCCCGGCAGGAGTGCAGTGCATAAACCGAATAGCTGTCCCACCTCCTCCCGGCCTCCATGGACGCGCATTTCTCAGCACAGACAGCAAGACCGACCGAGGCCGTCTCCCATCCCGTAAAGTGAACGGCAACACAGGTTTCACACTCAAGGAAATAAGGCTGAACCTTATGTTTGCACCGATGCATTGAAAGGCCACCAAAAATCTAGTTTTCTAGAAGCAACTTGTGATCACCCTTCTATACAGCGTGCCAAAGTTGGGTCCAAAATTCCAAATGTGCAATGGATGAAGTTTTCTTAAGTATCGTGAATGTTACAGTATAAAAGCAAAACAAAAAGAACTCCTAAAAATATTTTTTTCACATGATATTTACTAATTTACTACATATTATGAAAGACCGAACAATGAAAGCAGAGGAAAATGTACATAAAAAGGTATCCTAAAGTTTGAAAAAAAAATTCTGGGTTTTTACACCAACAAATACAAAATACTATCTTGTACTATTTGTCCCCCATTAATAGCACTTGTTCCATCTGAAGAGTTCATAAACACACATTCATAAACACACACATTATTTTTGGTCTTAAAGATTTAACGCACAAGGCAGTTAAGTGATTTGATCAAGGCAGAATAAAAAGTTGTGGACAAACATAACATAAATATGCTACCCTTACACCTAAGGATATCCCGTAACTGGACTTCTGTTGCTTACAAATTTTAATGCGTTTCAAAGTAATTACCCTCTCAGGAAACCATCTCACAGGATATCCTATCTAGCAAAAGAACAGGCAATCAGGTAGCAAAAAAACATGTTCCCAATTAAGTTCCAGGACTGCTGAGGACCTACAGTCTACAACCCAGCTCTGTTACTCCTTTCCCACTTGGAAAGCTGCACAGTTAACAAATTTTTTGCCACAACAGCACAGGTGCGGTGTCAAGGCCCACTAGTCATTCATCAAACAGTTGGGTGACAAACCATTTACTGGCTACTGTACACATGCTCAAAAAAAATAAAGCAACTCAGCAGTCTCTTGAAAAATATAGGGTAGGGTTTTTTTAATCCTAATAAGATTCTTAATGGAATCATGGAAGTTTTTAATCCAATAATTTCTTTAAAATATATGTACGGCATCCAGAAGGTTAAAAAAAAAACAAACATATTTAGACATGATCACTTTTTTCAACATTTTGACAGGTTAACTGGAAAATTAACTTACTAAATCTGAAATAAAAACAGCAGGAGCTTGTGTCAGAAAAGAATTATGGGTTGGTTTTTTTTATATTAAGGGAAAATTTGATCAGTAAAAGACAACATAAAACCCAAAAAACCTAGCGGTACAAAATTACTCCTGAAATCACCTCCAAGCATCGATCCTGCCACCTGCGAGCCAGCATCTCCAGAAGAGGAGGTCTGAATTTATCCAGTCCCAACAGGTCGGGGAGCATTACGCAGTGCATAGCAGCAAGCTGGCTCCACCCTGTTAACACACATCACAACAGGAAGATAAACATGATAAACACCGAAGCAACTTTAAGTTCAAAACGCCATCAAGTAAATTCACATTGGCCTGGCACGCAGTAGGTCTTCAGGAGAAGGTGGGAGAAAGGGGGGGTGGGGGGAAGAGAACCAATTTTGCAGCAGAACAACAGAATTGTTTCTTCTGCCGTGGGAACCCGGGGCTCACCCCATCTTTACTGATGCCAGCTGACCTCAGGGCAGGCTGTACAGCGCATGTGCTTTCTGTATCAGAGAGGAATGAGCTCTTCCAGGCATAAATCATGCCTCATGAGCTAGCTGGTCAGATCTCAAACACATGCAAGGGTCAAATGAGACATCAGCAGAAGACTGCCTCCGATCAGTCCCAATTAAACACAAATATCCCTCTTCCTCCCCAGCCCCTCTCAAAAAGACTTCAGTATCTAGTCACATGTTTGGATTTTAAACTTGCAGCCTTAAGAATATACTCAACATACATACTAAATACAAAAAAAGTCCCTAAAAGTATTATGGCCAATTTTTTTCAAAAGCATAAGCCATGGTTCCGAGTTCAAGATTTAGATGCCCTGTTCAAACCATAATTAGCATTACTTATCATGATATTTAATGTCCTACATGCAAGTGTGATATAATGCAATTACAGAAAACTTAGCATACAAATTGCCACTAGAAAGATTACATAGAATTTTCTGTCCCATTTTAAAAGGTATGCAAATATGTACAAGTGCACATTTGTCTGCTTTCCTTATCTTTCCATCTAAATCTTACTTCAACATGCTTACTTCGGGTACATTTATACTACAGGCCTGCAATATTGTGTAGTTAAAACCAGAAAAGATATCAAGCTCAAACGACACAGCTTGTAAAAATGCTTGTGAAGTACTCTAGGCAAAAGACTTCTTTTAGTATTATGCTCTATATTGACTCGAGAAACTGGAGAAATATTTCAGGTGTGCATATAGATCTATGTTTTTAAATTGTCATCAATACCAAGCGTAAAAATCTAAATATTTTAACTAATAAAGCTCTTCGTGGTGCTAGAAGAAATCATTATGTCAATTTTCCTTAAAGAAAAATGGATTAAAAAGAATAATTTCCAATTTAAGAGAGCGCTGTTTCTACTACTTCAGATGCATGAAAGCAGGAATTTATAGCTTAGTAATAAAGGCATAAAAAAATTCTGGTTTAAAGCAACTTGCCTACAGGGATACAAGGGGTTTTTGTTTGGTTGGTTGATTTTTGTGCCAATCTTTTTGGCAGAAAGACATTCTTCATAATGTGGATAAATACTTACTAGGAAAAAATCATCCTCAACACAAAACCCAAGTGGTTTAAGTAAACACTAAGTTTTCATAAGCACCAAAAATAGAATTTAAATTACATGAAACTGATTTTGTGTGTTTCATTTTAAAAGGAGCATTAAATTTTCAGCCTTTCAATTTGTAATGCAGACTGCAGAGTGTTGGTGCTCGTTCATCACAGGAGTGGAAGACCTATCCCATGCTCCCCCCGGAGGGTCCTCTCAGGGCTCTAGATGGGGCTGCACCTTCGTACCGAGAAGCGGCACTCACATGCGCAGCGGAGAGACGGGACGCGGCACCTGCGTGGAACACACCACGCGTGTCGCAGCTTCTCTCCTGCATATACTACCGAGGGGAAAAGGCACGTGTGCTTTCCCT
>NW_008824676.1:790873-799909 GCF_000699105.1 Pygoscelis adeliae
GGCTGAGATTTTTTGTCAAAAGACAACAGCAAACCCAAACGAGATCCGAAGTATCGTCTTTGATACACTAGTTGAGAACTGAGTTTTCAGACAGTCCAAGACACAAACTATCTGCTCACCCTCTACCAGCATTAATGGCAAAGTATACAAAAATAAACTCATTGCCCCTCTCTTTTGCAAAGAAAAATTCCTACACAGATCAAATTAAAGTCATGTCATAACAATGATAAAGGACATTAGTCGAAAGTAAAAGACAAACAGATAGAAAAGTGAGGAAAGAATACCTTCATTGACTAAGAAACAGGTATGTAAAGTAGGAGCAGTGTCAGAGCCAGAGTGACCAGCTTCAGTGCTAGAAGAAACAGCAGGAGCAACTTGCAGAGGAAAGAAGAAGAAATAAAGAGAAAAAAATAGGAAAGTGAGGAGAGCAGCTTCTGAAAAACAGATTAGTATCACTGAAGAATGAAAAACAAAAAACTAGAGGAAACTGTGATAATATTAAACTTAAAAAAATTCTAGGTTTTACAAGAAGTGCAATGCCAGTGAGAGGAAGACATGCAACTGCAGAGAAACACAGATACACTAACAGAAACTTGCATCGTTTGAAAAGACAAAAGTACCTGTAAATAAAGCGATTGCAAATGTGTCTTTAGATAGCTAGATTTGGTTTGACAGCACGGTTGACTATGAATTTTAAAAACATGAGTTTCACTGCTTCTTCTTGTGCTTTTCCCATATTTAGACAGATTTGGAATTTGCACTACTCATTACAAACCCTAGAAATAACCCCTTTTAAACCTCGGCTGCCCCATCTGTCACTCTTAAATGTCACAGAATGTATTACTGATGGTTCGTTTTAATAAATGTGTCTCCATTCAAACAATTTTAAGCCTATACCAAAGAAAGGACTAAGAATCTAAAGCAGAAGCATACAAAGCGCACAGTGTAAGACTACAGACAAGCAACTACAGAAGAGCACAGTTCAAGTGTGTTACTCAAAACAGTATCCGCGACATTTATTCCATAAACTGCATCATTTGTTGGTGCAAATGTAATTTAAAAGCAGTTCTAAACATTATACTTCCACTAATGCTTCATGACTTAATATTATCACATGAAAAGATGCGCAGACCTTAGGGCATACACATGCTACAACCTGAGGTCAACGTGGAGATTTAGAGGTCATTATCTGACACTTGCTTCCTATAGAGAAATTACCATATGTCATGCACAAGCATCTTCAAATTAATCCCCCTCTTTTATTCCGTTGCAGAACAACAATGGGTTCAAGCTCCTGAACTGATTAAGCATTGTCTTCCGAACGGTCTGTTTGCTTTTCATGCAGTGAACTTCTTTTGTTACTGTGGGACACCTGCATCAAAACTACTTTTTCCATACTTTCCACACAAATGCATCACGATGGCACGTGTACAGTGACAGGACTACTAGCGTAAATCACTTCATAACAGCAAAACCTAGTTTCAGTAGATGTATAAAAAAAGCTATTTATTTTATGAAAAAGATTGTTTGTAAAAACACAAACCCACCCCATACTGAAACTAAAGTCTTACTCTGAAGTTTCTTTTTTGCCTCATTTTGTTGTGGTTGCCAGCTCTCTTCCGACATCAGTAATTACAACAATCACTGTAATGGAAGCAGCTGGCCCTGTAGCTGAGCTCATATCAAGAAAAATACAGGTCAAATTGATGGAGATCAAGTATGTCAGGAAATGCATTAATTGTATCTCCAATTGATTTTTAAGAACAGTAGCACTAGAAATTTATGAGTAGCAAGATACTGCAAGTAGTGCGCAATGGGACGTAAAAGTAAGACACCGAGGAAACTTATGACCTAGGAGTACCACTTAGAAACAAACCCATCTTCCCCCAAGAGCATGCCAGACATGCCACCAGACACAGAAAAAGATGACAATTTAGGACAGGAGTATTTTTCTATATTTTTGACAGAACACAGAATTTAATTTTTATTAATTGTTTCTCAGGAAGTTATAAATATTTCCACCAGGTAACTGAAGTACATCTATCCCCAAAATTAGCAAAGCTGTTTCAAATAAAAGTTACATAATTGTCATTCAGGAAAGAAAAACCATAATGGAACTATATCTTCAAAAACAACACACAAAGACCCTCTCTGTGACGAATGTTTTTTCTCGCATTGAATTTGCCACATAGACACCACCTCTGAGAAATCCTGACCTTTCAAATAATTATCTTTCAAAGAGGAAAAGTAAATGGCTGTAAAAAAAAAAAAAAAACAAAAACAAAAAACCAAAACCAAAAGAGCTCCACATGTTGAGACAACAGCCCTGATTTTTTATTTCTGCTTGTTATTGACTGCTACTTCTCTGTTTATGTAGCACCCTTGATCACGAAAAAAGCTTGATGCATAGCACTCCTGAAACTGATTTTCCCTTTCCAACCAAAGATCACAGTAAATTAATGCTTATATTTAGGAAAATAATATATGCACACAAATGTTGCTGATGGGCAACTTTCCTCCTCAGATATAAACATCCCCCTTTTTTGCACCCGAGTGAAGAAAATCACACAGTTGATATATGTTACCTGTTGTGCTTACTAGCTCTCTAATACAAGAGCAGTTCCACAGTCTAAAAATATATTTAAAGATGTACATATGTCTTTAGTGTCCATCTTTAAAGACTGTACATTGTGGTAAATACTACAATGGAAAAGTATTTATATTTTGCAAAACGCAATTATTTTACAAATTGCAAGTTTCTCCATATTCCTGTAGCTTGAAAAGACAACGTTTTAATAGTTAACAGTTAAAAATGAAAGATAATTGCCATTTTCAAAGGAAATTTCAAATAAGTCCTGAAGGATATCTGCCTTATAGATTACTTAAAAAAAATAACCAAACACATTATGGAAAAAAAGAAAACCCTTTCCTCTTCTGCCCTACAGTATACACGCACAGCTGGGCTCACATCCACAAAAATCCCAAAGAACTCTAAGAAGAGCAATGATGCGTATACCTTTCCTCTTTGTTTTAACATACAGCAAAACATGTATGACAAAGGTTGCAAAGATACATTCCCCTCAAGCCACGAGCAACCTTCAACTGGTCCCATGCGGATTTTATTCCCCTGTCATCCCCAGCGGGCGAATATTGGCCCTCCCCTTCCGGGCAGCGCAGGCGTACTGCACTGCGCTGCCTTCGCTCCCCACTCGAGCCAGCGCCAGCCGCCTCCAAGAGTCGGCCCACACTCTTCCCAGCAGTTCACTTGCTCCTTAGTTTTGGGCTCCGGTCAGAACTGGCCACATCATGGCGGTTTACACTGACTTTATTTTTGGCATTAAGAGGAGTAGTTCATTTACCCCATCAAACTGCAGCTCTAATTTAAAGAGCGAGCAGGACGGTGCCTCCTCCTTCTCCATCTCTCCAGTCCCAGCAGGACTGTTTCCGTGTGCTCCTGCTGCCCGGACGAAGCTCTAGTCCCCTCTCCACTCCACTCGAAAATTCATGTCTAACCTTGTGCACATCCTTCTTTCACATCACATGTTGTTCTACTTCCTGTACTTAACCATCATACTTATGAAAGATGCAATGCAGACTATTAAAGGATCCTGCAGCATCATCCGCTGCCACCTTTCATAACTGCAAGTGATGAAAATAGCAACAGCCATAAAAGTAGTGTTAAAATAAAATAATTTCTTCCTCCTTCATAAAAAGGAGAGGAAACGTATACATACTACTTACATGTGTTTACCTTTATGCTTTAGTTTATAACATAAGCAAACATTTTTGTATTAGTCTGTATAGCCCTTAGTTACAGACTTTAAACCTCTTACTATCACCTCAACACCAGAATGTTCGGGAGCACTTAAAATATGCAAAAATCCATTGTCAGGGAATGACTTCATGACAGTATCAGCATCTTATATTGATTCTTAAAAAGGTCTTAGTCATTAAAATTTTTATCTAGAATGTTACACTACTTTTTCCTCCAACACAGAAGCTAGCAATATTTTTATCACTTGATAGTAAGGTGATAACTTCAGTGTCAAGAGCTGAAATGACATATCAAATTGTTCCAAAGCAAGTGACTTTTACCTTGCTTAATTTGTCCTTGGGCTGCATGACTTGAAGTTGAAGGAGGTGCCTTCACTTTTGACATCTCAGGAGTGCCTGGCCTAGGTGGCCTAAACACAAAATATACATGAAAGGGGAGAAGGAGGAGGATAGGGGAAGAGAAAGAAAAAAAAAAAAGAAAAAAGAGAGATTATTTGCTAAAGATTCTGTGACTAAACAAACTTTGAAAAGCAATGCTATAAAAACCAGTCAGTTTGACAGGAAAAAAAAATATATATCTCATTTACAATTCCTAGGTAGGCTTATTTTTTGGTGATAAAAAGTTCATCTGTACATTTTGATTTATTTAGAATTCGACCTACTCGTTATAAAAACTCTTTAAAAACAATAAGCACTAAAAAGGAGGACGAAAATCGTCTCTCAGACCTACCGGCGCATATGTTAATACAACTCCATCTTCTATTAATGTTGTAAGTTACATAACTATATTGCTTTGAATGGAGTTATCTTGGCATAAAATACTACATTCAAGAAAGAAGAAATACGCTCAGTTCCATCTAAGTACCAAAGGTTTTCATAGCCATTTAACACATCAAACCCCACAGTAAAATTGAACAAAATAAAATGCTGTATTAGAATAGAGAATCTGAAAGAAAGTTATCACAAGTTCAAGTGAATATTCATCGTACCTGCTCGGACCTTTCTTCATGTGGTCTCCGATAAAAGTTGCATTGGTCATACTCATCAGTGTGTTGGCCAGTGAGATAACAGACAGGAGATGCTGCGTGGTGACGGCGCGTGACACACCGTACGTCCCCTTTCCCAGTCCTTCCGTAACAGACATTTTCCTTCCTAGCTCCACACTATCATACGATGGTTTGCCTACAGGCTGATTATAGCCAGGAAGCATCAGAGACATGTGGCCTCCTCTAGACAGGAGGCCAAAGGACACTGAACAGTGTGGCTTAAGCATGCCAAGACGATCAAGGCAAAGCTCATCTAGAACAGAATTCAGGCCCCAGGCATGAAGACAGGACATAAAAAGCTTTGCTGTATCCATGGTTAGATTATATTCTAATAAAGTTAATGGCTTAGATTTGCTAGAGCGATATTCTGGGTCACCGTCTTCTCTTCTCTGCCTTATCGATTCGTCATCCTCATCTTCATCATCAAGAAGATGCTCTTTTATATTCTCTTTGATTGTTTCCTTGACCTGCTGGAAGAGGACGGCTGCTCGTTTACCAGTCAAAAAGGAGCTTCCTTTGTCAGACCCGCCAGAGGCTTTCTGTAAATTCTCCGGAGAAATGAGTGCAGTGTTGGGTCTGGAGGCCTCCTCAGTCAGTAGCTGAATAATCAGGGCTTCTACGTCAAAGAAGAGCACATGTATATCTGGATCTGTTAAGTTAGTCTTTATAGCTTGAACCATCAGCGAGTTATGCGAGTATTTCGGTAAATTTCCCTGAAAAAAGAAAAAAAAAAAAGAAAAAAATTGAAATTTAATTGGATTATTTTCTTAACACTTTCCACAAAGTTAATTCACAAATTAAGGAAGCTGTGGATGATTAAAGTTTGAAAACTCACAGAGGTATAAAACATGTTATGACAAATGTTATGAAAATATCAGTGAATAATTTTACAGCATTTTTCACGTCAGGAATTTCAGACTTGTGATCAAGTATTACACCCCTAAAATACAGAAATTTCACTTGCAGAAGTTTATCAGATAAATAGAGCTCTAGATAAGACAGAAGTTCACATTTCTTTCTCGTGAACTCTAAAAGATAATAGTTATACTCAAAGGAACAATAAAATTTCAATATTCTGTTATTAAACCACATTAAATATTTCATATTTGGATACTGAAGTATAGCAGCAATTTGTACCATTGGAAGATAAGCTAATAAATTTGTCCAGATATGCAATTAGTGTGTCACTTGTTGTTCACTCCACTACTTAAATCCATCTTCTTCCTCCTTCCCTTCCTCCCAAGGCGGGGGGGGGGGAGGAAAGAAAATTAAAATGCTATGGGATAAAAGCTGAAAAAAGTCAGAAAAGGAGATCAGACAAAAGAACATTAACATAAGTTTAAGTATTGTAAGAATTTTATTCTCTTCATAACCAACACAAAATTATGCTCAAGTACTTAGTTTTCTCAAACAAGTGAAAAAGAGGATATTTTAACATAAATAAACCTTGTTCAAATGTAAGTAAAATATTATTTCTCCTCTTTTACAATTTAATTAACAACCTGAAAGACATAGGATTGAATATTCATGTTTGATGCACAGAATTACAAAGTCAGAGCAAGAAAAACCTACAGGAAAAGCAGTTCCTAGGCTCAGTGATGAAGAAGCATTCCTGATGCTTGTATTAGTCACTGCAGAAGTTAAACCCTGTCCTCAGCTGACAGCTGAGTCTAAGGGAGTACATAAAAACCATTACCCTACTCAAGTCTAAGAAGGGCTGCAGGAGAAATGGTATTTCTTCCACAACTGATATAGGCTTAATGGTTTGTTCAGAAAACATCAACCTTTGCTGGAAGTAGAATTAACCCAAAAGTTCTTAATATATCACCAAGAAAAGCAATACAGTCAAGGCTCCTGTGCCTTTTCTCATCTATAACTCAACAGCCTTAACATGAACATAAACTCTTTCAGTTTGGTAGTCTCTAAAATTTTCATTCTCTAGGCTCTTTTTCAAAGCACATCTTACAGCAGGGTAGTTATTTAGAAATTAACAAGGCTTGCAGTTTTTTATATATACACTGTAGATATATTTACAAATAGGTATGCACATATATACACATATACACTATAAATATACACAGACTATTTATATAACTAACATACACTATATCATGCAAAAATTTGTACATTCTGTATATATACACTAATTTGTAATAGGTTTTTACCCTATGCTATATACATCCTGATATATTGCTTCCTTTGTTCACTGACGTGAAGCAATGCACACATCTTATGAAGCCTTAAATACCCTGGGCCATAGGAGTGGTCACCACTGAAAATCTGCTGAGCTGTAGAACTACATTATTTCTACCAACACCCATTATCTTGCATTTTTAACCCCTTCCATTCTACTTCTGAACACTAACAAATGTATTTATCACTATGAATCACAGAACTAAATGCATATTCTACTTAACATTTTATAATTGGCAAATTGGACACGTGTACGTACCATTTATTTTCTCTCTCAAGGACTTTTTTCAAGACAGTAAGCATTTCTAGTCCTACAAGTACTTGGCTGCTTTAAGTTTTGTATAGCATGTGTTTGAAAACTGAAGTAATTTTTATATATTCCTTTTCCATTATAGCTGTAAAGACCCCCAAAACACTGTTGGCATGAACGAATATAATATCCACCACAACATGTTCAATTATCGTTCCAGTGTATACACCTGGTTTTCAAATACACATATTATTTTACTTCTCAAGGTTCTCACTCACAGAGATTTGTCTCTCGTAAAGCACTCTGCTTTTTCTGTGGCTATTAGATACTGTATATCCCTGAAGAGTGTAAGATTGCTTTTTGCAGGAAAAATCTTCAGTGGAAAATCTGACCTCCCTGAAGTTTTACATTAGCTTTATATTTGGAAACCAATCTGTCCGAGAGAGGCTCAGTACTCTGACCCGCCATCAAGAGCGGCTGATGATCCAGCCACAGCTTCTTCGTGATTAACTTCTGAGTGCTACTCCGGAGCAACTCAAGAATAACCTCTCCCCCTTGACTGTTTCGCAGCAAGAGGCCCAGGGGAAAAAAATAGAGTAAGAAACTGCTCCTTTAATCCTGCCTAAACATAATACGCAGAAAGTCGATTTATCTACAGCAATCCACTATGTTAGTCTTATTTGATATTGTAATCTTCATTTTTCTACCACACTAATACTTTATATTATTTGCAGACTCTTAATTTAAGGCTGCTAATATTTCGCTTACTTAGAATGAATACCCACGTATATTTTACTGTACGGTGTTGAAATGGAGAAGAGCAAGTACAATTATTGGTTTGCTTGCTGCACTTGCTAGTTCTTGCTCACTTTCAGAGGATGATTCTCAACAAAAACACACAAATATTTTACATTACTCCAATGCACTCGTTTTGTAACAAACCAACCAGATACCAAAAGCGCACACACACACACACACACAGAGAAAGCAATATTCTTGTATTATCATAAGACTTTCCAACAATGAGTGCAGACCTGGCAAAATGTTCAATACCATCTGCTATTCCACTAGAACCAAATAATTTTAAGTTTTTGTCTTTCTTCAAATTAAAATTCATTTCACTTATGTAATGAAGTTAAGGCACTACCAGAAGGAAAATTCACATTTGGTCACAGGGATTATGAAAGAAAAAATTAAACTGAGACCATCTTCCTCGCTCCCTGTTCTTACATTTCTTGGAGGAGCTGCAGCACGGGCTAGCTCACCATGCCGGACAAACAGCCAGGGCCTAACGCAACCAGCGCTAGAGCAAACAGCCAAATTCTGCTCCTTCTTTTCCCATGGGCAACTCTGAGAATGAATAAACCATGCTTATTAAATAAATTTGCCCTGAGAAACAAATAATGGGTAATTAAAACCAGAATAGAAATAATTAAATGTCAATAAATAATAGCTGCAAATTATGTTCTACAATGCACAGATTTATTGACATATTCCTTACCTATGAAGAAAATCTAGTTATTTTCTCAGAATGTAATGTAGGTGACTTTTTAGGAAATGGTCTCTGGTAATGGTCATAATGGTAAAATTAAAAGCAACAATACAACCAAAACATTTTAGCTATTAATCATCATTGACCTCTGGTATAGAACACATTTTGCTGTGCTATGTATCATGCCTTTGTAGGTAGCAATACCTTCCTTCGATGTGAGGAACCTGCACATAAAACACATACATTTTCACAGCATCTACAAATGCAACGTTCATACTCAC
>NW_008824676.1:799934-810920 GCF_000699105.1 Pygoscelis adeliae
AAGGAATAGCAGCACGCAAGTCTGAGCACACATACACTTGTGGAAACGTGGTGGTGGTGTTTCCACCTAAGGAATGCTCTCTAAGTGACATTTCTTTTCCAAACAGAATATAGCAGAAGGCGGCAGAATAAACAAACAAGCAACAAGAGCCAGGCCAGCGGGCCGCTGGAGCGGAGCTCTGCTGCTCTCTGCAGGTCACAGCCCAGACTACCGAACGCCGGCAGTCCGCGTTAATGAAAAGGAGAACAGATTGTATTTTCGCTCTTTTTGTTTGGACTCAGGTAACACTTTTGAATGGCATTGACAGACTACACGAATTTAATACCCGCCTACTCTGACAGGTCTTTATTGGGAAAAAAGTTATGATGAATGGCAGAGTACTGGAATCATCAAGAAGGGCAAATGTAAGCAGGAGACAACCACAGAATCGCTAAGGTTGGCCATCCTCTAATCCAACCCCCTGCTCAAAGCAGGGTCCACTACAGCAAGTTGCTCAGGGCAAGGAAAGCCTCCTACATACTTCTCTAATACGCCACTCTAAGGATATTTTGCCCAGTTTCCTTCAAGATAATTTTGCACTTCCTTCTAATTAATCTTCAATGGGAAGATAAAAATTTAAAAGTCAGGCGTCGTATTCTTTCTGTGACAAAGTTCATAAAACCCTCACAAGGTCAGGACTTACCATTTCTCTATATTTGGCCAAAAGAAAACGCATGATGCAAAGCCCAAGAGAAAGCTCTTCCTTTGAGCTCTCTGACGATCTACACTGACATGCTATTGAGCCCACCAGCTAAACTACCATTTAAGCCTATTTCTAAAATTTACTGTTTGCTTTTCTGTTCCATCTCTACCATCTCTGCAATGTGAGGCTGTTAGCTGCCTGTTAGTTTTCAAAATGGTCAGTCCAAATCCATCAGTCTGAGTAATAATTAGGCACATGAAAATTAACAGGATATTCAGAACTAACTCTTGTACCATTCTATCTGCCATAAAGAAGTTCCTTAAAATTTTTACACTGTACTAGCTTTCCTTGGGATACATGCCATATTGAACTCTATTTGCTCTTCAGAACAATAAAATTAATGCTAAAATGTAAAAATTACTCTTTATACAATTTGAAATCCAAGTTATTTCTTATTGCGAGATATCGATTCGGAAAAAGAGCTCACTACTAGTTGTTAAAAAAGGAACTGCCCCACATTTCAAAATATTTAAGGTGCTTCCAGCTTATGCAATAATAACCAGGATGGAGAAAAATCATCCTGACTGCAGAGACTAATGTGCACGCTCGCCGCCCAGCTACTGCTCTAACACCTGAACAACTCTTATCATTATGATACTATCAGAAAGGTCTGCTTAGCAGGGTTCTTAATACGAGCATTTACTTCTTGCTCAGATTGGTAAAGTAGCCTGTTGTTGTACTCGGTAACACTCATATAAATTGTAAAGTTTTGTCCCTAAATGAACACACGTAAACATGCAGTGGCTCACACACTCTCTCTATACATAGACATACAGTGCTCAGGAACAGTTAATGAATGCTTTTAACAAGTTACTACAGACAGTTCCATTTGAATTAATCACTTAAATCGTAAAACATAATTTTAAAACTCCTTAAAACATTAAGCACTGAAATATTTAGGAATCAACTAAGCCCATTAATATCTTCTAGCATTGAACACTTGAAACTCAAACCTAATTAATTTTCAGCATTTAAGTTGCTTTGGCTCCATTTATATCTATTCGTACATATAGTTTAGTAATACTTTTTCTGAACTGTCACGCAGCAACAATTACCAAAATAAAATAAAGTCAAGCTCTAGCTCCGCCTTTAGCAAGAGCTGCAGGAACGTATAAAGCATATCCAGCGTGGGGGGAAGAGGGGAAAACACAGATCAATGCTGATTCCATTCCTTGAAGTGAGCACAAAACGAAAGGGGGAGATTTCCTTCTGACGGATATGGATCACAGGCTGGTTCCTTGTCTACCCATCGACACTAAAAGTTAACAGAACGTATACAACTGAGCAAGCATTCCAGACTCTAAGAAATGCTGCTAAATCCAGATTTTAAATAAATTCAACCTGAGAAAATACAGTAGAACGCACACTGTAGTGGGAGGTAGTACCATGAACAGTAACATAAATTGGGGAACAACATCCAGAGATGTGTGGAAGGGATTGTGTTGGTTGATATTAGAAATATATTACTACGCATCTAGAAAGGGGTAAGTTTATTTGGTGCATAACCTCTGTTCCTACTGAACCTAGAGAAAAAGACAGTGAAAGCAGTACAGACTTGTAGACAGCGAGGAGGAAGTTTAAAAGCATTAGACTCCAGCAAGGAAAATCACTACCACTGAGAGTACAAAATAGAAAAAAACATAAGTGAAATGTGTTTTTAAAACGTAACTCTAGATAACACCACCTGCATTAGAAACTGCACAATGACGTTGAAGAAGGCTGATACTTTTTGTTCCAGGGAAGTGAACTCTGACCCAAGGCCAGGTAAAGCTAGTTTAGGTCTGTCTATTAAAATTTCAGAGAGCATTGGATAAGACCCTTTCAGTTACAACAATGAAGACTTCCCTATTTTATTCAATTATTTATGGAAACAAACGTTTCAGGTACTGCACTAAAAACAGACAAACCGAAACACAGCTTACCTTGTCAGACGCTTCGGAAGCGAGCAGGTTAGTGGCAAGGGTCTGTAGTTTCTGATGTGCCACATTTTTCAGAGCAGCCAGACTACGCCTAGTCATGGCCTGCTTCAGGTTGACAGCGGGATGACTGAGGGAGTCCACAGCCGCTGGGACGGCCTCATCACAGGCATTCAGGATTTCCACCGCTGTTATTCCCATCACACACCTGTCCAGCGCACCTGCAAGTATTTTGAAAAGCATGAGCTGAAGCAGAAAAAATTCAGAATGTCCAAAATATTACAACAATGTGTGAAAATAATTTACACCACAGGATGCAATGCATAAAACTTTCTGTGGCGTTAATAGCTATTTTTAGAACTAATATTCCTAAAGGGATGGAATTTCCCTAAATTTCCATGAAGTTGAAGTGTGTAAGGAAAAAATGCATTAACAAAAATCAAGACAAGTTTACCACAATGTGATTCTGTACTGACCAGAGAGCGATGACTGCAGTTGCTCAACATTTTTAGCGGAAGGCTGTTTTCAATCGTTTTGAATTCCCTCACCCACCCAAATCCCTGTGTGGATTAAATTTTCCACGATGGATCTCTGGTTCCTCTTTGCTTCCTAGAGCTTCAATAAAAAACAATTCCTATCTAGTTTTCACAATAAGCTGAAAATAATATTCAGACATTATTGCAGGTTTGTGTGTTTTTCCTTCAAGTGAGTTAAGGAGTTAGATAGTAATTACATACTGCATGTATTTTGATGCTTTTTTCCCCCTCACCTTCTCCCTTTAAAATATCACAAAATTTTCTACAACAAAGCTGTTTTTATTTTATGCCTTGTTGCCCATTCTGTTAAGGCTCATATTTAGTTTCTTCTAAACTAAGCATTAGTCCCTTTTTGAAAAAAACAAACACACCAAACAACAAAACAATAAAAAAAAACCCAGACAAACACTTCCTTCACTCTACAGATGAAGAAACAATTGTAGATTCAAGATGCTGCACTTCTACACCAAGCTTTCAAGAAAATTGCTGAGGAAGTACGGACACTAATAAACTGAGAAGACACTACACGTGCAGCCAACATTTTAACTGGTCTCTCTAAAGATAGCTAGGAAAACATGTAGGGGGAAGATAGCCACAGCAAGCTATACTTCTCCAAAACTAAATGAGTTATTCCAAATACTAAAATATGTATTTAACAAAAGCTTACATAATCTACAAATTTTGGGAATATGTGGAGTGGTAAATTTCCAAAAGTAAATGTGCAAAAAATTTTAAGTCTTCTCTCAGATACCACTTATACAGAACCATAACCAAATATGTATATTAAAAAATTGTTTAATCAATGTCTTTGAACTTAACCTTACCAGTATCCATTTGCCAGACGTACACAGACCCATCTGAACATCCTACCACCAGATAGTCATCGGAAGGCCTCCATTTTATTACTTGGATAGGGAAAAGGTGACGGGATGCCAGCATGATGCATTTTTTCTCCCGCAGACTCAGAAGACCTACTGAGTGATCGCTGGCAACAGAGCAAATACAGTGCTGGACTCTTGCCTAATAAAAGGAAAAAAAAAAAAAAGAAAAGAAGTCTTAATCATAATGCAGAGAGTTTGCATTTAATAATCTCTTCTTCACTGGACCAAGCATGGTGATCAACAACCTGTTTTATAAACAAAAAACAGGCACATAAGTCTATGGCTAAACTCACTGAGGCCACTAGAAACAGAATTTCACTTGCAGAAATTCCCTTGAATCCAACCTCTTGCATATCAAAAAAAGCACACAGGTTATTAGAACCTATTTTGTTGAGCAAAAAAGAGAAACCACGGTTTTCAAGTAAATCAATGTCATTTTGTTCATTAAATTCTACCTATTCATCCAAGTTAGGAAAGACAAAATTGCCTTTAAAACGTGTGGGCTAACTGGTGGGGAACGCTTGCCTATCACATTCGCAAACACCTTCAGGGGAAAGACGGCTTCCACGTCGTCAAAGTCCTCTCCCACTGTTAATGACGTATATCATAAAATGCCAAGCATTTCCTTAGCTAGCTAGGTTTTAATATCTAGGTTCTCCACTATTTTTAATCCTTTACGTAGCTAAAACACGATGTGAACAAAACCAAGATTAACAGAACAATTGAATTCTTTTTAAGTGTCTGCAAGAGTTATACATTGGGCCAGTGCTAAATCTTCAGTATTTCATATTACATTCACATTTTCAAGGAGGATTTGAGGAGCTGTACCATTTATGGAAAGTGTGAGACAGGTTATCAGACACTATGTAAAACTTACACTACAGTTTTCTGGTGGAACTAGAAGCTGTGTAATTTCTCCACCATGTACACAGAAGATATGTTTCATCTCTCCAGAAAATATATCCCATATGATGACTGAGAAATCCACACCACCTGAGATCAAATACCTTTGATCATAACGAGAAGAAACCTGATGAGGATACAGTAAACATGTAATTTTGTTTCGATGGCCTCGGAGAGTCCGGTGAGGCGGCCAACCTGAGAAATTGGGAAGGGGCGAAAGGGGGAAAAGAAAAGGAAAAAAAGAGAGAGAAAAAACATAATTCAATAGAACAGTTAACAATCCAAAACACTGTTCTTGATTAAAAAAATACAGACACAGTGCCATTTTTGACAGAAGTTCTTGTAGAATTAGCCTTGTCTTTTTTTAAAATGTTCAGAGTTTTTTTTACTGGACATGGACTGAATGATTCTTTTTGTCTTGCTGTACAATCTCACTGTAAAGTAAATCAGCTGTCTTAAAACAGACTCCTCCCGCCAAAAAAAATCCCAGAAAAAAAAAATTAGAAAGGCCACAAAGATGTGAAAAAATAAATTCCCTTCCCCATCAAACATGAATTTATCCAAGGTTATAACCAAAAGGACCAGTAACAGGAAAACTGCATAATCTTACTCTGCACTGGCCACAGCAGTGGCATGCAAGTCTGCAGTGTTACGCATTTGGTGCTTGTGCAGAATAGGTTAATGACATCAAATTTAACTTTACTAAGGAAAATAATTTTTGTGAAAAGAGCAAGAATGGTGAGTCTGCTGTTCACTGAGATCAAATACATCAGTTAAATCATTCTAACCTTTTAACTATTGCAAAAGATGCTTAGAAAAAACTTTTTAGATTGCAAATTTGACAAAATGGGGCCAATAAATTAAATACCAGAATCAAGTATTCTGTGCAATACCTGCATGATATAGTTCAAACTTTTTTTCCTCTACGTGATTATGCTTTCTAGCAAGCACAGCAAACCTTACATAGAATACACACAGACACTTCTGTATTTTTATGAGGGCAAGAATCACCAACGCTTATTTGCAGAATAATGTATCAACTTCGAGGCAATCCAACTTCACGTTAAGAAAAAAAAGAATTTTTGTATAAAGTAGATCAGTTATATAAAGGAAATAGTACAACCAACAGCCTTGTATGCAATTGACAAGCTCATATGTATATTCACAGAAAAATATTTACATGTCTTTTTCATTTATCAGCACTTGTAAGAAATCAAAACCCAAATATTTGTTTTGCAACTGTAATCACAAAAGTATTAAAGTAATATTATCTGGAACCAGAATGTACAACAGCTGGCCAGCGTATAATACTCAACTAACTACACACTACACAAAGAGGAATTATCTTTTAGATTTCATTATTTTCCCCAAGAACATCTTCACAGACACACTGATACCCCAGTGCCCAGAACAATACTGGGAGACAGGAGATGACCCCTGCCAGATCTTTGCTACTGCATCTCAAAAACCCAGGGAAAATATCCAAGGCTTTCCAGTGAAGGGACTCTTCCCCCCTCCCCCCCAAAAAAAATTGATGCAAGCTGGCCACAGTTAATTTATTACTTACGTTTCTCATTAATAATAGAACATCAGAATTGTTAAGAAAACAGTTATATGATGTCTACTGTAAAATGACTTAACGCTCACTTCATGAAACTATGTTTTACTTCAGTATGTCTCCTGACAGGCGCACACTGTAATCCAACTGTGCTTTTCAAAAGCTTATTTGCATACCTCTCCTAAGCATATGCTCTCCTTGCAGCAGCTGAACTATAGCAGTTTGTGTGGCTGGCACAATAACAATGCTTCCATCTTCACGACCACAAACCAAACGCCCGTGTGCTGGGATATACACACTGGCTGTAACTTTAAGTGGTTCATTGATGTTTGGTATTAAGCTTAGTTGGTCTATAATCCCAGCAGGGCGAGGAGTAAGTTTATCAAAAGCTTCCTGGAGGGATGTTGAAGTTGTTGTTTGCAGTCCTGTTTAAAAAAAAAAAAAAAAAAAAAAAAAAGACAAAGGAAGGGGTGAGGTGGGGGGAGGATTTAAAAAAAAAAAGGCAAGAAAGGAAATTAGGAATGCTTTTCTGAAAAGATCTCAAAGTTTAAAAACACCATGTCACAACACTTTGAACAAAGTAAAAGGTACATACTGGAGATTAATTTACTGACTACAAGTGAAGCTACAGCAACACATGGAAGCACTATATGTGAGAACCAGAAAAGTATATGATTTAAGCTACAAGAGGAAGTTACACAGGCAGACAGCAATGACCATAGCTAGTATTTGGAATAAAGCAGTTAAAACTTAATACCTGAAAAATACTCAGAGTAAATTAAGATTTTGATCATACATGAAAAAAATCAAGTTACTATAACTCTTACAAGAAGCTAACAAAAACACAACTTCATGGATCTGTAGGAAAAGCAGCAGTGCTCTATCCAGCCACAAAAACACATAACAAAAAAATCCTGCTAAAAGACTTCGCAACAGGACTGTTAATTAGGTATACCTTTTGCACCATCTCGTTGTTCAAGAGTATCAGGCACACTCCAAATACACAGTCTCCCTGAAGAGTCTCCTTGGATTAACAGCTTATAGGAAAACTCCCTATGTCCATAGAAGAATCGAGTAACTGGAGGACATATTAGTAGCTGTTAAAAAAAATAAATTAACAACTTCAGAACACACGCAAACCGCGTACTAACCTCAAAATTTACTTTCCCCACACTGTACCTTTTAAAAGCAGGACAAAAACCAGCTACTTTATGCTTTATCTTTCTTACAGGAGAAAGAATAAATACAGCAATATGAGTCAGAAGAAACTGTGGTTAGTTACAAAACAAGTCACAGGTTTAGGGAACAGGAAAGAAAATTCTTACATATATTTCGTTTTGTTCTAAATATATTCATACTTAGCATATTTTATATATGTGTGTGTGCATTCTAAAATTGTTAACATTCTAACTGCAATGGGGCCTTGAAGTTACACTACTTAGTAAGGAACATGGTCCATGACAGAAGCAAAAAAAGTTTTAATGTTGATTGACAACATAAATGAAGAAAACAATTAAATATATAAATGTTTCAATGTCCAAATTTGGCAACAGATTAAATGGTTAAGATAAAAAAAGGATTCCTACAATAGTCTTGTAATAACAGCATTTGTAAATCAGTCACTTATACCTAGTAGTATAGGTATAAGTACTAGATATACCATACAGCAGTCTTAGATATATTAGTTTATAGCAGATACAGTTCACAGTACAATATAAAAATGAAGTATAGCTCAGAGGACACTGGCCTACAAAATCTGATTTTCTTTAGTTTGCAAGTATTTAAGCTTTCAAATTCGAAGTTGTAATTCTAAAAGCTCTTGCTCAGTTACTGTCTAATTATCATGCACATCACAACTTGACTTCTAATTCTCCAGGCATTGATGAATGATAAACTGTTAGAATATAGGAACTGAAGATTCACTTGACCAGAGACTAACCTCTGCATTTATTTGAAAACCAAGAACCAAACCAAACAGCAGGGAAATTGCATCTGTCTATTTTCTCTAGGAAAAGAAGAAATCCTAAAGGTCTACTTCGAAAAAGAAGAACTGGTCACGATGTATGCATGTTTCAACTCCCTAAAAGAGAAATGCAGTCCATAAAAGAAGCTCCAAGGAAATATATTTTACCTGTTTATCTGCTCTGTCCAACACACTGTACAATAAAGGCGGAATTAAATTTTCTACTGCTTTCCCCACATCTCTGCGAAATGAATCACTAGCTGGTAGACAGCTGGGTTTAAGAACAAAGAGAAAGGAATAAAATTCCTTGTATTACTAGAGAGTGATTACTACATCACCAGCTAACTAAATAATACTAAGCAAAAACAACCCCCAAGCCCTTAAACGTTACATTTTTTCAATTGTTAATACAGCGTATAGCAGATCATTACTTTAATTTTAACGTACAGGGTATGCTTCATCAATTAATAACTGCTCCAAACGTGTCCAGCTCAGTTCCCCCACACATTCGGAACTGAAGGAAGAAAGAATGAAGGGAGCGTGGCTTTAGGTCTGCTTTAGACTTCAACACATCTGACCTCAGACTCAGGACCAAAACACACCAAACCCAAGGATTTCTCTGACAGATCACCAGATAGATCTGCTCGCATCCTTATGCTCTGATCACATAAGAGGGTGAGAAAGGAGTTTTCGCCTGATTTATGTGAGAATATTCGAGGATGTCTAAGACAAAACTGTATCGCTACCCAGAACAAAGAGATGTTTGCATATCATCAAAATGTCAGAAGTTTTTTATTTTACTTTTGTCATTCTACATTTATTTAACCTCTTTGATACCTAATTTTAAATTAATTTTATATTTCCACATTTACGTGCAAAAGTCAGCTGTTCGTGCCTGGGCTGAAAGAGTACTCTGTTACAATAATACAATCATCATTTACATTCTACTCCATATAGCAAAATCTTACTTCTTCCTTATTTGGACCTGGTTAAGGAAATATTTAAATTATATTTTAATTTATGACACTTGTTCAACAGCAAAATGCACCTCTTCCCATCACACAGCTCCATTACGAAGTGAAGAAGAGTTAGTGTAATATCAGAAAACAGTAAAGCAATCTTGGTTCAGGCAATCTAAATTACTGAGCATTGCTTCAACACGACACATTTAGCTGACACACACTTTAAAGTATGCTCATGGAATACTAGTTTCTGCAACATCCATATGATTTTGTAACAAAATTAAAGCCAAAGATACTCAATATTTCTTCAAGGTTGCTCATGTTTTTATCTCAAAAAATAAATAAGTGGAGTATTTCATTGTTGACTACCTGGCTGGTAATTTATATATGAAACTTTGTCCATCTTCTGTCCATACAATCACTTTATCAGCTGACACAAAGTCGCCACCAGTCCAGGTCAGATCATTTTCACTAGGGACTGAACATAAGAGGGAATAATCTCCAGCATCAAAAACCTGAAAAGAAACAGAAAAGTCTGTTGTTATTAACCAATTACAGATTGAAATGCTCATACAGCAGCTAATTTTGGTTTCAATATAGACACATTAAAAGGACTTAGAGCATCTTGATCTAAATGTCTTACTGGCAATTTAATTAAATCAGCTTCTACAGTGAAAAGCAGCCAGGTGTTGGTCAGCTAGCTTGCCTTACCCTCCAGTATTTGGAACACACTACCAACAACGACCGCTGGGTAAACGCACAGAAAGAGATGCTTTGACAGTTTTGACAATAAATAGGTTTTGACTCCTCTTCAAATACTGGTGTTGTATCCTAAAAACAAACAGACAAAACCAACATTAAGTTAACTGCATTTCATTTAAAATTATAAATCTGAAATTCAATAGAGCTATATTACCTTCTGTAATAACGATGTCTTCAAAAAAGGCATTTTGTGATGGTTTTAAATTTGCTCAAGTCATGAGCTTGTCAATGTTTCTGTAAATTTTAACTGAAAAACACACTTATGTTTTATTCTGATACTCCTGCGGGTATATCATACCTTGAATACCAACTTTCCCGTGATAGTCAAGTCTGCAGACTCTGTCACAAGTACAAGAGTAGCAAATGTGCAGAAAAGCAGAACTGAAGTAGTGATAGGTGAGAAATTGGCTTGTAGACACAGACAAAAAGTGACACCAACAGGAGGTTAACACTTTTATTTAGAGAGCATATGCATACAGCCATAATCAAGCACAAGTGCTGACCAGCACGCCAGCGGAGCCAGGGAGCTGAACTGCTGAATACATGAGCCTGTTCCCTTCCTCGTGTCCACTAGCATGATCACGTCTCAAAGTTTTCAGCTGTAGACTGACCCTTGGCCAGAGGTGAAGATTCAGTCACTGCTGACCACGTTCTTCTGAGATTCAATCTAGCACTATCAAATAGCACGGTGTCCTGGTTTCGGCAGGGATAGAGTTAATTATTATTATTATATTATTATTATATTATTATTATATTATTATTA
>NW_008824676.1:811840-822555 GCF_000699105.1 Pygoscelis adeliae
AATAATAAGATAATAATAATAATACACAAAGCAAGTGATGCACAGTGCAATTGCTCACCACCCGCCAACCGATGCCCAGCCAGTCCCCAAGCAGCGGCCCCCCTGGCCAGCTTTCCCCAGTTTATGTACTGAGCATGACGTCCCATGGTATGGAATGTCCCTTTGGCCAGTTTGGCTGTGCCCCCTCCCAGCTTCCTGTGCACCTCCAGCCTTCTCAGTCGGTAGAGCATGGGAAGCTGAAGAGTCCTTGGCCAGCGTAAGCACAACCTGGCAACAACTAAAACATTGGTGCCTTATCAACTTTGTTCTCATCCTAAACCCAAAACACAGCAGTATACCAGCTACTAGGAAGGAAATTAACTCTATCCCTGCCAAAACCAGGACACACGGGATCTTAACCATTTGGCCAAACACCCTTTGCTGAGTCTGAGTATCAGACTGATTTATCACATCGGTGCTGTACCTTGATTAATCAGGGCCCACCTCAAAGCAAAACTTTCTCTTCTGGTTGTATTGAGGGTGGTCACTACTAACCTGTCCAGATCCAGAACACACATGAACTAACTCCCAAGCTAATACTCACTTGGACTGACTGTCCATCTTCACTCTGACTTGGGATACCTTAAAGGGGAAGGGACGGCCATGCCATCCATAACCTGAAAAGTTTGGCTCACAGTTATAAAAACCTGGCTGAAACAACAGAAGGCTGCAGATAGCCTGCTGTGGGTATAAACAGGAGACTTACAGAAAGACCTGTCTGCAATGCCAGTCACTTTAACCGATTTCACAGGGCTCTTCACTTTCATAAAAAAACGTTATCGAGACAGGGCAGAGAAAATCAGGATAGCCAGGCAATTAAGGAAGAAGCGGGGACTCGGATGTCCTAGATCACAACTCCTTACTCTGTTACAGTTCTCTGTGGCAAGAAAGTATTTTCCTGAAATATTATTTCCTCATCTTCAAGATGGGGAATAAGCATTCTGTCCTACACAGAAACCATTTAAGTGCTCAGACAGTGTCACAGCAACCAGAGCCTGAAACTGAAAGCCTCTACACAGAACAACGTACAGATGGAAATCAGATAACAAGAAGACACCCAGCTGCTTTTTTTTCTTGCTCAAATTGAACTTAGGAACGTGACAGAGACCATGTGATGGAAAAGGGGCTATGCCATTTCATAAGATGCCAGATGGCCAACTTCTAAGGAAAAACCAAACACTTGTAGCAGTTCTTATTCTACTATTCCTCATACGAAGATCTGCAAGAGCATGTGGTACTCTCTTTCGTCACCTAAGTCTAACAAATTCCCCAGCTGGACAGATTAGTGGTGCCTATTTAGTATCATCACTGTCAATGAATTACCTTGCATCCAGATAGTCAGCTGAAACTAAGCAGATTCAGCTCACGTTTCACTCTTTCAAGGTTCCCCATATCCCAAGTAGACTAGCCTGAGATAAGCTCCTGTTTAGTTACGTTTTTGGTTTCTTACTTTCATAACAGCCAATACTCTTCACCGCTCACAGCTGCCTCTTTTTTTTTTTTTTTTTTTTTTAAGTGTAACGTAATATTGTGATGTTAGCTAAAACTTTACTAGCTGTACGGCAAGGGTTTCCAGAAAATGCTTTGAGAGCAAACAATTTCATCAAGTTTGAAACTATGAAACAAAAAACCATGAATACCACCTCTGTCCCCTGATGGGGTCAAAAGCAAGGAATGCCATTATATTGGTCTTTCAAGCTAATGCAAACCGTGTTGCTTTTGCATTATATATATTCTGGAAATAAACAAGTTCATAAAAAAATAGTTCATTTATATATCATAACGTTATTTTTCCGTAGTTGCTAAACATCTATAGTAAGGTATATCTTTTACAAGAGGTTTCTATGAATAGCTAATTTGCCAGAAGTCTACGAGATGTGTAGCAAATCTCCTTTAAGACTTTTATTCATTAGTACACAGGAAGGCAGGAACTGCCAAGTAACAGAGCACGCTGTAGATAACCCCTAATAATGAACATTCCTAAAAACTGTATTCTCTGCTCAGCAAACCCTTCAGGCATCTCCACATCTCACTTCTTATCTTTCTCAAAAAAAATACTACATTTAATAATAAATTTTAATGCTAAATAAAATACTAAATTTAATAATAGTAATATAGTATGATATAATAAAACTATGATTAAAAATTTTTAAAATTAAGTACAGATATTTTAAAAGCATAAGAAATGCAGCTGGAGAACTTAATCTTAAAAAAATTAAGTATTGTGATAAAGTCACTTCTATAATGCCACCACCATATTAAAAGACACACACTTCCTATGCAGCACAGGGCAAGCTTTAACTCTGTGACTTATTTCTTCTAACTGTACTATACAGAGTAAACATGTATTTATTAGCATCATCTCTTCCAACTAATGAGTACTTATACTGTGAGCTCTTGCATATAAAAGTTTTGCCTGTACTGAATAAAGTTATGCACGCAGTACAGCATCCGTATCAGTTTGGAAAGTTAAACATTACTGTAACAATCTTTGTTACTAAATTCCCTTTGGAACTCAAAACTCCTGTGGAACGTAGTACTAGATGACTTCACAGAAGAATACGAGCTTTAAAGAGGGAAAAGTGAGAAGAAAAATATTTGTATATTAACACGAATATTTGTATATTAACACGAATATTTGTATATTAACACGAATCATTACATGGTACAAATAAAAAAATAGATTTATAGAAATTGGAGATTATCCTACTCTTAATTTTGAAATAAGTTCTCTGAATCAAACATGAGAAAGATTAGGAGTTCTGCTGGTAACTTGAAGAATCAGTAAAGCAAAATTAAGGAAGTTGCTTTTCAAATGGCAAAGTGGAAAAAGCCATACTATCATTAGGTAGCTGGAAGAACAGGAAACAGCATTAATGGAAGTTCTCCCTTGATCACAACAGGAAATATCATTAATTCAGAAGCCTTTGTTTACCTGCAACCCACTGACTTCAGAGGTTATTATCCACACTTTCAGGATGCCAGTCACCGAAACTGCTACAACAGTATCCTCTGGGGAGAAACAAACATTAGGCTGATAAGTACAAGGACGTCTTCATTTTGTTGCACACTTGTGCATATCTGAGTACAAAACCGTACTGAAAGTACCTCAACATGAAAAGTTTATCAAAACATTCCTGAAGTGTTTGCTTCAAAATCAAACGTTTATTTACAAAGTGGTATTCCAGAAGCACATATGCACACGCACACACACAGATTCCGTGGCTTTGTGTTTACATCTCTCAATTAACACTCACTAAATGGGTGGAAGGGAAGTCACAGTTGTTTCTAGTATTGCTACCAGACATTGTGGGTTGTCCCATCACTCTCCCCAAAGGCAAGGGGTTACTCTCCCAAGAGGAGAGATTTGTTGCTTGTGCCTGTCTGCCCGCACCAGCCTGTGAGGACACTGAAGTTTAATGGGAAGCACACTCCAGCTGTACAGCTGCCCAAGCGCCTCTTGGCTGCGGGTTCCCAAAGGGCAAAAATTACTCCATTAGAGTTATTACCTTCACAAAACACAAAGTATATCAAGTGCTAGTCAAACTTTCTAGACATTCCTGTTTCTACCAGACAGGTCTGGCGTAAGACCAAAATCCAAGGGGTAACTTCTCGATTACAAAATAAAAATGATTACAAAACAAGAAATAAAATTAAAGGCAGTATCAGGAAACACTTAGTACAGAGTTAACTTCCAGTTGTTCCAGCAGCTTAGATGTTGTAGGGATAGCAATTGAGCTTTCCCACGCCAGGACGTTGGGAACACTCAGTTTACAACTGCTGTCAGCCTTAACTCAGGATAAAAGTCTCTCCTTTTGTCAGGATCTTCCTCCTTAGTGTTGCCCAAACCTCTTAGGAATTACAGTCTCCACAACAGGAAAACCTGAATGAGACATGTCTCCGCCTCAGCTGCCAGAATTTAAAGCCTAGCAAATTAACACAAACTAGCAGAGCAAAACAGATGTGTGGACAGGTATCACTTCAAACCATGTCAACTAATCCACCACCGAACATGAGCCTACTCACATATCTCTCTACTAAACCGACTGTCATCACTTTTAGAAGTTCCTCCCTCTACAGTCTTCAGGTTTTTTTTAATCCTATTGTATACTTTTAATCAGCACATTCCTTAAACACACTTCCTACAATAATAGCTTTGAAAATGTTATGACAGCACTTTTTATAAAGCTACTAATCACAAGAAATACTCATAGTACTTATATATCTTGTAAAAAATTACAATGTATAGCTTGCCAAATGATCTCGATGTATACTACACATCACATTTGTAATACAGATGACAGCCTTAGCATTTAGAGTTCTTGCACGCCTTCCTTCAGTCTTGTGCCAGTTTCCAGGCTCTCACTGTCAGAGTGCTCTCCAGAACTCCTTCTCAGTTCCCAAATACAAAACAAGTGATCACTCTAGTGGAATGTGCTTTTATTCAAAATAAAAACAAAAAAAACCACTCTTCCTTGTGCTTCAGGTTTCAGCCCATGCACACACTGAAGATGACAGAACTGAATCTATTCACTAGGTGAGCCTGGATCCTGCCAAGTGCATGCGCACACACACAGTGATTTGGCTAGATTTTAGGTTCTGTTCATGAAAAAGCAGTTAAATTTTGGCCAGAGCCAAAACTCCCATTTGATGGGACAGCAACAGAGACAATACTGCATAGGTGGTAAACTAGCCTCTTCTTCAGGGACTAGAAACAACTATGTATACTTTGCTTTTCGGAAAGGTTAGTGCTTGCTGGGTGTTGCCCAAGATCACAAGAAGTAACAGCCTAGTTCCTCCCGAGGTTCCTGAAAAAGGTGAAAATAGTGTTTCTCTTAGACAGAGGCAAAGCCATAATAAAAGCAACAAAAATAATTACCTTGTGTTCTATTGGATCGAATGATAGTCATGGAGCTGATCCAGTCAGGAGATATCTTTGATAATAAAGAATAAAGAACTTCCAGGCTGGTGGCATCCACAACAAGAATTTCTGGATAATGTCCGTGGCATAGTAGCCTCCCTTCACGCTGAGTCCCAACTGTAAACTGATAGAACTAAATGCATATTAACAAAATACAGAAGTTATACTCCACGTGAGACATTGACTACATTTTTTAATCAAAACCATAATTTCATAAATCATTCTAATGCCTGTATGTTTAAAAATTACTACTCTGCACTGATGAGGGGAGCTTTTTGCAGCGGCCCCCTTTCTCCTGTTAACTTCCCAAGGCTATCCTTACCCTGTATACCCAGCTCCTGTAGCTGACAGAAGCCTGCCTCAGCCTTCCCTGCTAAGGTCATCCTCATGCTCCCACCTCCCCTGGCAGTACTACTCCAAAAAATTTTCTCATTTTCCTCCTTTCTTTCCAGCCTTTCTCATTAATTATGATACATTTTTTCAAATGCTGAAGCACAGCACGTATTTCCAGCTCTAGGGCATCTGATGATACAGCATAAACTATTTATGAGATACTTCAGTATGCACATAATGTCATTATTAAGCTTAAAAATAAGCACAACAGCCTTGTTTTGATAGCCAATCTATAGTTATCCATGCACTGCAATATAGAATAGGACCTCTGAAACATACACAAAGTACTAACCTGTATGCCAGTATGTGTACAGGCTAGTTTAGTAAACTCTATGCATCTCCCATCATTCACGTCCCACAGACACATCTCCCTGAAATATAAAAGGCAGATTAAAACTACATGGAAAATATTTCAGTCTTCCAAGGGTTTAAAAAGCATTTACATTGGAAGAAACTTAACCATTTGTTAGTGACTATATGAATTGTATTTAGATAAAAGAAACTCAAAATCAACTTGAATTTCCAGTCCTTCTATCTGAATCTACACAATTCCCTCTTCCCTACAGAAGGGAAACAAGTGAAATGCCAAGGTTCATCATAAACAATCAATATTAAGTAAACGTAAGTACGTAACTGAAAATTTCTCACTTCTCTCACAAACGCTTCAAGTCATTATATACTTCTACTGCACCCGCTAAGTTGCCCAAAGATTAGCTTGCCTCCTCCACATTTGTGAGGAAGAAAACAGCATTACAGAAAACAGAGCTGCGTCAGATGGCAGTGAACACCGCAGGTTTTTCTGAGGGCCCAGGCGGTGAAGAGGTGGAAGCATCACCTGTTACTCTTCAGCACTTCTAAGACCAAACTGAAAGCATCGAACAACAAATTATAAGTAGTATCAGTAGGTACTTTTCTGACTTGCCTTATGAGCAAAGATTACAGTTTCCTCTATAAATTCATTCCAGTTAGCAGCCATTCCCCCTATTTACAGTATTTTTCAAAAAAAATTACTTTTAAAATTTTATATTAAAATTTAATCAGAACAAAATCCGTCAGCTGCTTTCTCACCTTTTTTCCCTTTACATCAGATATATAATTTCACAATGAAAACATATTTTGGTTCTAAATCCAAAAGGAAAATATTACTTAGTACTGCAATCACTACAAGACGGAAATTCTAAGTTTTGACACATTCTACGCTGAAATATCAGGTTAAAAGGTTGTTCAGTCATATTGTTCCCCACCTTTTCCACATTAAAAAAGCTTATTTGTTATGTTACCAAATAAAATAAACCTATACCTGGCCAACTACATTTATACAGGCAGAAGTTAAGAAATTTCTTCCTCAGAGTTGATCAAATCAGCCTTAGCCTGGAGGTCCACCTTTCGGTAAACAGCCTTTTAAAAACAAAGCAAAGAAACAAAAAAACCCTGACTCACAAACTTCTTTTTCCTTTTATAAGCTTGGTTTGCATAGCAGAAAAGTCTGTCATTCAAACAGGAAGTTCTGCAGATGAATGAAAAACCAACCCTCAAGAACAGACTGATGCTCTGGGAAGGAACATCTTTGCAAATACTTTCAAGTTAAATATTTTACCTAATGAAAGACAACTGAGTTGGAAATGTAAACTTTCCAAAGCAAACTTTGAAAAGGCAAAGTGGAAAGGCATACTTTAAAAACAAATTATACATGCATACCACATTAAATCTAAGAGCGTTCAAAGTCTCCACTAGTTTAAGAAGGAATATTATGATGTGTAATTACAACTTCTTTCCAAAATATTGTTATTCTGGAATAAAAGTAACTGTCTCCAAAAAAAGCAGAGAGCTAATCCATTTTAAATCTATACCACACCTCAATACGTAGCGTTCCCTGTGCTGTTAAGACTCAAGAAAGGGATGCTAAAAAAAATCAGCAGTACTATGAGATGGCCTGCCATAGGTCAGAAGTGAAGGGCAACCCCTCTTGTTCAATGCAAGTCCATGGAGGAAAATGATTCATTTGTAACTGAAGTGCTGGTATCTCTACTGAGAAACTCAGAAGCTATTCTAGACTCTTGATAACAACAGCAGTTACTCCAACTCCCTGAACCACAACTAACGACGTATTTTGGGGAAAAAGACCTCCTGCCTCCCAGAATGACTATCAGAAGAGCAAGACCATGGCCTGTTTCCCAGAAACTGCTTGCTGGTAATGAGGACTCACTTTCATATAGCCAACTGGAGTATGAGTGTAGATACAAGAATACAGGGAATGCATCCTCCCCACTTGTCGGGGCTGGCCCAGGCTCACGGCCAGCTCTGATAAGTTGCTGTCTAGCCTTGAAGGGCTCTTGAGAAAGCGCTGGAAGCTGTCTCAGCAAGGGCTCCTTGCCTCTGCAAAGCTGTTTAAGCTGGGTCCTCTTCCCCATCCTGCCTGAGCTGCATGGCCAGCCCGGCCGCACTGACTCCGATCCCAACTCCTGACGGCTGCTAATGCCCAGGGCTGCCTGGGGAAACACTCTCCATAGCAGGAGAGGAACTAAATTCAGATGGCAAAAGCTACAGCATGAAACCGCAGCAGAACAAGTTATTTAGCCAGTTGAAAGTGCTGTCCCAGTAGAGGATAGCTGGTTACTAAAGATTCTGTACTCAGCCTGAGGCAGAGAATGAGAAGAAGAAAAGGTAGGGGGGGGAATAACATGTGTGAGTTATGAATGACAAAACTAGTTGGCCCCAAAGCTTTGACCTGTAATTTATTAAATTGTGTATCTTTTCAATAAATTAGCCCAAAATCTAGGCTAAAATGTGAGTGTACAAAGTATATTTTATTTAAAATTTACAGAGTGTGACTTTTTTCTTTAAATTACCTGACTGCAATTGCCATTAATGTCAATTGCATAAGAAATCCTTCCCCCTTCCACCTCCCAGTTACTCTGATTAGTAAATAAAACCTCTTAAAAAATAAAATGTATTTGCTGACGTATTTTTTCTTAAGGATAAAAATCAAACACTGCAACAGAAATATAGATAAATTGTGTGACAGGTTTCCAAGTTTTAATACATATTAGGAACCGTTTCCTGCCAACAAGATACACTACAACTACAACTTTCTTGATTCCACTCAAGAAACAGATCTTGGATAAGCAGAGAAAAAGGAGCAAAATATGCATCTACTGTCAACTGAACTGACAAACTCGCACAAGCAAAAAGATGACAGAAAGCACAGAAGTGCCTTGACTGAAGGAAACAACGTCACACATCTCATTGCCCATCCAAACATAAATCGCATCCAGTGCTCCACATACTGCTTTACATACAACTGTGCGGCACCCTGCCACCGACTCCCAAGGCACAACAAATAGCAGGGGAAGCCCTCCAGGACCTCGGGCGCTTCCCTATGCTCCTTTCAGGCCACGAAGCCAAAACTCACACCACACAGTACCTACAGGGGAGAAGTCCCATCATTTGGAATATCCATAGAGATTATACTAAGTAAAAAACACTGTGTATGTAAACAACCTGATCTCTCCTCCACCCTCAATTTCTATTATTTAACAGATCTGCATATTAATAAATCCTCAGGAAACTCACCCGCTCTCTGATGCACTCACTATATACTGCTTTTCACTGGAAGCAGAGGCCTTTGATAAACAAGTAATTGAGGCTGTATGACCAAACAACAGAGCTCTGGGATTAATCTAGAATTAGGGAAATAAAATGTGAAGTAAAAATAACATAGGCACTATTACTTAACCAGAATATACATATTGCAGATTTCCATTTTATGTATTATATAAATATACACGTGTTACTATACACACACATTTAATTAGCACAGCAGTGGATATATAATCTTGAAAGAGTTTGTACCAAATGCTGCTATAGTACGTGGAAAAAAAAAGTTTCTGCCCAATACTGTAATGCAAATTTGTGAAAAAATGCATTTTGCATCAAACTCATGCTATCAATATTTTTAAATCGTAAACTGAATTTGGCCCAATTTGAATGAAAAAGTTATGTTGTACTGCGACAATAGTTTCCCCCCCATCAAGTACAGTTCACAAACCTATATATTCATAAGTTTATGTAAAGTCCATGCATAGATTAAAGATAAAAAAAGAAAACTGCCCTTTATTTGTCCTTTCTAGAAAGAACCAGTTGCTTTCTCTCGTTCTTTCTTTATAAATACACCAGACAAACATAATTTATGGGGGTAACTCACAGACGTTGAGATTTTTAGGTATTCAGTATAAACTTTTCCTGAAGCGTGCTGCGTTTTTTACAAGAAAGGATTGTTTTGCTATTCCATTCCAAGAGTTTAAAACTCTTTGTACCAAGGCAAACTACGAGATCACATTCAAAATAGACACTTGCAGATTTCAACTCTGGGGCAGCCACTGGCATAAAACAATCAATCATCAACCTTTATCTCTGCTACTAGCCTTTTTTCTCTTTCAGTTTTCGTGGGAAAAAGTGGTTGAATAAAATAATAACCTTAAAAAGTTCTCTAAGTACAGTCCTCTGATCACTAGAATCTGTTTTCTCAAAACAGTATTAAGCAGCTAAACTTGAAAGTAACAACTAGTTTATAGCAGCTCCAGAAAAGAGGAAGTGATTACTTTAAAAAATTACTGCGGGAGCCGCAACAAAGTTCAAGAGCAAGAACGCCTCTTTCTAATCTGAAATACTCACTACGGGAAGCATGTAGTGTCACATCCAGGCCTCATGAGAGGGAGGAAGAAAGGACAAGTGAACAGGGCGTAGAAAGAACTGAAGACCAGAATGGATACTATAATATCGAAGAATAAAATCACACTGGCAACAACGATACGCACTTTAAACACAAGGAAAATTAAGATTATACAGACTTTAGTCTTACCTCTAACTCCAAAGAAAGGTCCCAAAGACATATTTGCCCATCGTGGCATCCCGTGACGATCATTGACGCGTCCTCCATGAGCAGCAGGGTGGATATGCAGTGTGTGGGGGCTTTACGGCCCCACAGGACTATGGGCAGAACGAGGCTGTTTCCTGCCATTTTGCTTTCACGCCTGTCAATTTAATCAAGATAATAAATATTATGTCTCAGCAGGTATGCTATTCCTGCACTTAGCACGTTCTTATCCTCACAAAAAACTTAAAATATTAGTCTGAAGGTACTTCATAAACATTTTATACAAAAGAAACAGTCACTATATATGCCATTCTTCAAATAAAATACAGTGTACAATCATCTCTCATCAGGGAATGTGTTATTTTCATGTATGGATTAAATAACACTCTTTAAACAGTCACTTGAAAAATACAGTGAACTGTGGTAGTATTATAACTTCACAATTTTGATTTCCTACACATTTTGCAAAAGATACTTTTCAAAGTG
>NW_008824676.1:822593-834431 GCF_000699105.1 Pygoscelis adeliae
CAAATAGCATTTCCCTATGCACACAGGTACTTCTGCCAAAATCACTCTTTATACAATAACTTTTAAGTAACAAACGCTTTAAGTCCCAGGGCTGCAGCAGCTATTACGTGCCCAATAGTAGAGTTCATCCCCATTTGCAAATGCAACAACCTTTAGTCAAAAAATAGGCTCCAGAGCTTTCTACAGATGACTGCACACTTTTCAAAAATACTGTTCTGTTAGAACAGTGTCACACTGACACAGCTTTTTCAGATTTGTATTTATGTTGGAGTATCTAGTATCCTGCATTAGGTGAAATTAGAGATGGAAAACGTTTTCAAGGTTAATGCCATTCCTTAATTCATACTCTGACAGCTCACTCCCCCTCACACACAGCTAAAGAGGCTAACTAAACAAATAAAAGCTAATTAAAAATAGAAATAGCCTAATTAAAAGATATACATTAGTTTTGAACCTTTCAGTTTCTGGTTTCTAAGCCTTGGTGGTAAATGTTTTTGAAGTGTCACCTCCTTAATATTGGTATAGAAGTAAAGATGTACTTCTATAGCCTGCCTTCTATGGCAGGCAGAGCCACATGCAAGCAAAAGCCGCTTAGACGGGGTGATAAGGGAAAAGGAATTAGAACACGCAGTATCAAAAATGTGGTATTAGGGGGAAAAATTCTTACTAGCATTATCAACACTATTTAGAACTAAAGAAAGCTAGGAAAGGAATAAATACAGCAAGTGCAGCCCACTTATCCTCCCTCATTTCTCCACCGCTGCCAACCACCAATCCTGGATCCCAAACCAGAACTGAAGAGATTTAGAGACTGAGACTCGACGAGTAGGCACTGACTTTATTTCTGTGACCCCCTGCACGAGGGCACGTCAGGATCCATTGTGTCACCTTTTATTTAATAAAGGTTGCATTTTTATTTATTCTGCATAAATGCTGACGGTCTCGCGTAATCCAGTCATTTTGATGCTGATGATTTTGTGACAAGTGACCCCCCCCTTCTCCCCTCCCCAGTTTCCACAAGACCTTGAGCCCCAGCCCCGCCGACCCCAGCCAGCTTTAAGCTGCAGAGTGAACCATTCCCCGTGGACCAACCTCAGCTCCCACCGAGGGAGAAGCATGGCACAGCGCAGCGATGGGCAGCAAGCACGCTGTTGTGTGAGCTTTGCTATGCTGCTGAAACCCAAGACAACAAAAAAAGCCCTGCAAGTAAAACTCAGTGGCACTGCAGTATGACTTCAGCCAAACTTGCTGACTGAGCAGATTTGACAAGTTTCGTGAAGTTCATCTGTGGACCTAAAATGCCTTTTTTTTTTTTTTTAAGAGTCAATTTGTATTGAACTACAAGGCATCAATCGATCAGCCAGCCACTGAAACAGAGTATTTTGAGGAATTACAGTAGCACTAGATGTGCTTATTTAACATCTGAAGGTAGTTTTGATCACCACGATTTGCCATACAGACTGGATTCTGGCCACTATCCAACAAGAAATAGATGCAACACTATCTTCATGCCAACATTTAATTTATTAAAATATATTGACATAAACAACATGGAAAAATTTTTATCTGTCACAAAGCCAAAGTTTTCTTGGTAACTGGGAAATAGAGAACAACAAAGGTCTTTGAATTGTAACTTCAGAGAGAAAGACGACATCATAGAAACTCAAGTTGTAGTAATAAAAAGCAGTTAGGCGGATTAGCACAAGATTTAAACACCAAAACAAACCATTGTTTTTGTTAGCAACATTCTGAGCTTGCCAACCACTTAAGCGTTTTTATAATGTACAATCCTTGAATCCGAGTTTGCTTATACTGAGCTTGTCAATGTATTGTCAGTTCTCCGGCTGGGCGAGGCCCGGTGCGACCAGCAGCTCTGGGGACTGCCGGCCGCCCTGCGGCAGGGAACATGAGAAAGTCCACGCACAGGAAAAGGAAACTGTGAATACAAGACTTTCTTTTGCTTTCCAGGTAACCGACTGAGCTCATGATTGGTTTGGGTATACTTTTTAGGTATATTCTGCATTTAATAAATAAAAATGCTGGAATTTAAGTTGTATTTCGATTGTGCTAATGATAAGTTTATATAAGATATACATAAGATCCATTCCAGTTACCATTACTCCCCCAGAAACAACTGAAAAATGGCACGTGTAACCATCAAGCAGAGAAAATATGTCAAGAATGACTGACATTTTCTTATCAGTCTCTTATTCTGGATTCAAACAGAGTGTAGGAGTTACTCTACTCCACCACGGTAAAAGTTGGAATTATGGAAAGTTATTGCTTGGAGCATGTTGTGATAAATGAATGGGTGAAACGGTTGTGTTAAATAAATAAACGCTCCTTATGAACTACCTTGTGGAGGTTTGTGTTCTGAACTTACCAAAGCTCAAACCAGAACTGAATTTCTGATGTAGAGGAGTATAAACACTTGAAATGCAGGCAGAATTCACCAAAGAAATATTTTAAAATGCATATTTTCCTGTCTTTCTATAGATATATACATATTCTTCTTGCTTGACCAATGCAGCAATATTTGCATTTGTTCACAGATATGTAAACCTATTTTACAGCACTTCAGAAGAGGGAAAAAATTTCTGAATTATGACAAAGGAAAAATAAAGGTCATCCTGAGTCTAAGTCAGGTTCACTGCAACTCCACTTCCCCACTGCGATAACCACAGCTGCCCTCTGTGTCCCCGCGATACGCCAATGCACAGCGATGGTTAGAAGGAACTAACCGGGAAATGAGTAGAGTCAAGCTGACCCACTGCCGAGCTGCCGCCAAACACCACACCACAAAACCCTCCCGCCTGCCCTTTTTTTCAAAGGAAGCACAAGCACGAGCTTCAGATTTCCATGGAAGTTGTGGGAACTTAATTCAATAATCTTCAGTTCCACTGAAAACTATCATGCAAGGTTTAGTGTCTCCCCTTTGAGACAAACTCAGATTTGATATAAACAGAGGCAACTACAGAGATCTTGCTTGCACCGACCACAGACTTGACCTTTTGATCTTGCAATACCCTGGCCATTCCCAGTGGTGACTCCTACTCTTAAACAAGTGCTTTCTGCATCAAAAATACCTTCTATTTCAAAACATTGTTTCTTACTATACTACATGGAGTTCAACATAAGTTAATGTCATCTCTCATCTATATAAAAATTACAGTGCAATTTCTACAAGAAAGTAGTTTTTTTATTAATTTTGACAAATGCTGCCTAGACTCCTAGTGCAAACCACCTCTGTAGCCAGAGAAATCGAACACGATAATGTACATGGAAAAATGGGGGAAAGGAAGACAGCAAGAGCAGAATAATGAATAGCTAATTATTACAGACAGCTTACAGGGCCCGCTGGACATACCAAGCCTCAAACTTCTGAGAAGTGAGAGATGCATTATGGTTTTTCACAAAATCCGTATCATAAAACCAGTAATATCAATTACTATGAAGTACCATTTTATGCCAACTCATTTCCTGCATCCCACTGGACTATCTTTATTAAGAACTATTTATTTTATTGAGAGCTATTATTTAATGAACAAGTATAAATAAAGACCAACAATCAAGCATTTAATCTATTGCAACATACCACAAGCTACGGTGAAACTAGTAGTTGTAAAACATGCCTGTAAATGTAGTGTTAATTGTTATGCAATGCTGGATCAATTGTTCTGTCTGGATGATCACAATACAGAACCATAAAATAATTAAAAAATTTTAAAGAATGCAGTGACTGTACTAAAGAGCTATGATTCTAAAAATACTTGATTTACAGTGTAATAATAATAAAAATATAGTGAAAAACAGAAATAAAGCATCCAGATGCAATATAAAAATTGCAATTAAACAACAACAAAAAACCACCAAAATGAAACAAAAATACCCATTTAACTCTTTTACCACCCAATTTTAGTCACGAAATAAAACAAAGGACACACTGGGAAAGGTGGAAATTTCTTTGCTTTAAGTATATTAAAGCACTTGAATACCAATAAAGGTACAACATTCTTTACAAAGTGTTCTTCCCTTGCTACCTGCAAAAAGCTCCCTTCAGCAGCTCCACTACTGTGGACCAGAAATGCAAAACTGTGGCAAAATTAATCCTGAAAGATGCCACAACTGCAGCCCCCGTAGGTAACACACACAAAGCATTCCTCTCACCCCCCTGACTAGAAGACACACCGGTTTAGCAGTGATCTCAAAAGTACTTGTTTGACCACACTTCCTCCAAGTTTTTTTTTCATGACAGTAAATGATATTTTATCATCAGTGTAATCTATGAACTAAATTTTAATGGTTAATAAAGCAATCCATCAGTCGTTTCAGAGCTGAAAAATCCAGGAGTAAAAACACTGATAAGGAGCATAAAAATCTCTTCTCATTCCTTTCATTTCCTATTGCTCACAGTTCAGGGACCAAGTCACAGTATTTACATGTCACCTGATTGTTTCAGTGATGCAAACGACTGCACTTTTGAATAAATATAGAAGCTCCCCTACCAGGGCACAAAATTGTTCCTTGAAATGTTGCAGTCAGTTTAATGCTCTTCCAGACTACTTATAAATACTTTAAAATTGACAGCACTGTAAGTATATACTTAGCAAACGCAATTTTCAAAAAGAATGCAAAGTATATTACAACATACAAAAATACTAGCACATACAAGTAACTAATGTATTTTATATTTCCATGCAGAAAAGTGAGAGAGAAAGCACTGAAAACATTAACAGCAAAATACCTTCTAAAGGCCTACAGATATTCACATTTCAAAACTTTTATCCGAGAGAAACACAATTCTTAGAATATTTTATATCAACCGTTGGGAGAGAGAGCAAAAAGAAAAACTACCTCTTTCCTTCTAGTTTTTTATTATGGTACCGCAATGCCTTCATTAAAAACTTCATTTTCAGAAAATACCGCAGGCTCATTTTAACAGTCGAAGAATTCAGTCTACAAAGAACAACCCTTCTCTATCACTGGCGAACACTGAATACATCCCCTGCAAAAACCAAAACTCACTCATTGTCTGTAAGCAATCAATAATTTTTTTACATCAATGATGACAAACTACAGTAGCAATAAATGCTGTACCATTGACAAATGGTCAAAAAGCATGCAGTGAATCATTACAAATGAAATCCCACGGTTTAGTTATTTATACCTCTCTAGAATAAACTGTTTTTGCAGAAAAGGGAACTGGAACTTTGAACTGGAAAATGGAGACGTCAAACTGAGTAGAGTTCTTCCTGCTTAATAACAATCCCTATGAAGATGGAGGGGTCAGTTTTTCTTTATCACTTCCACAGGCGCCAGAATCCCAATTTTCTTCCTCCAAACACCCAATAAAAGAATAAGTTTGTGTTATTGCACATATGTAGGGGAGCATGTGCGTGTATATAAGTATAAAAGCATACTTGTATTTATTCTGCTTCACTTTCAAATTACCTCTCTGAGACAGAATAAATACACAGATGCAGGGATGTGGGAAAAGACCTTCCTGAAAAGACCTGACAAAAGTGGAAGCTCTCTTTTTTGTTCTCTGCCCCACAACAAAGGATCTTTTCTCTCCCTCATATTTGCTCTTTCATAAGGTGAGAGTTGCAATGTAAATCACAGCATCACTATCTTTTGCCTTAAGAAATTATTTCCACTCACTTTTTTGGAGTCACAAAGCCCCTCTTCTTCAGTCCCTTTCCACAACCCTGACAGGAGCCACTTAGGATCCCAAACCCATACAGTCTCTCATATTCCCCCTAAATAACGCTGGCTCTTCCGCTCATCGCCTACAGCGGATAACCGCTACTTATACCCGTAAGTTGCCATCTCTTTGACGATCTACCAGAATAGTCCAGAGCAGCGGGGCATGTTTCACCAGACTCGACGACTAGAGAAATATAAAATAAATATGCATTTCTTTTTTTCATTCAAACTGAAGTATCTTCGATCTTCATTTTTCTGCTGCTGTATCTTTACCTAACCGCAGACACAGAGGCTGAATCACCCCAATAGCCCTCCGCTGGATCATTCCAACACGTCAACATCTTCCTTGCACCGGGAAGCCCCAGACTGCACACAGTACTGCAGTGCAGCCTCGTAATCCTTCCTCTCTGTTTGGCGCTTCCTTTTCTTGACCTGCTGGCTACAGTCTTGCTAACACCGTCCAGCACCCAACTCTCTCGGCCACAGGGAGACACAGCTTCTTATCTAATAGGATGCCCAGCTCCTTTTCTGCAAAGCTGCTGCCCGGCCAGTTGTCCCCCAGCCCGTGTGCCATTTCAGATGCAGGACTTTCCACGGTCATCAGGAACTTACCACCACCACCACAATCTTCCAACAATAGAGACCAGTCTCACAACTGCTAACTCCATTAGCCACTGTCTGGTCCTATGGATTTTTATTTTCCCTGTAAAAACCAAGGCAAAAATGGCCCTGAGTACCTCAGCCTTTTTCATGCTTTTGTTACTAGGTCCACTATACTGTCAAAATATAATCCAGTTAGAGTTATAGAGACATACATCTCAGTTACGTTCTTTGTATTTAAAGAGAGTGATTCTTTAGATTAGCAGATGATCCAAAAAAATTGAACACAATAGACTAATCTGGCAGAATAGTCAAGTGACTTTTTCAACTGCACTGCTTAGAGGCTGGTATTCAGGCAAATTTCATAATCTAGGATAAATTCCTCTTTGAGTAAAGCTATTAAACTGATTTTTCAAGTACAACGTATTAAATACTGAATCAAAGACTCACATAAGCATCTTTATCAAGCCATAGTCCTCTAAACACTAACTAGCACTTTCAGGACCAGTAAGCTACGGTAAACTATTCACAGCTAACTTATTGAACCAAATTACAATCAGAAAACATAATAGTAATTTCAAATCAAAGTCTGATGATGAAGGTACAAGGCAGACACATAGAAAATTTTAAAGTTAACAGTAGCTTATTGTTCAATATAATCAGGGGAATGACCAGGTAGGATAGCCACAGGTATAAAGACAAAGGTCAGATGCACTGTCAGAGAGCTTTATAACAATTGTTTCTATAACAGATTAAAGGTAGAGTCATGTAATTTTTCTGGTCCTCTGCCTTATCTGTCATATAAAATAAACCTAACATGCAGCAAATCAGAGTAACAGCTAAACAAAAACATTCTGCATACAAACCACAGCAGGACTCAAAGCCTTTATCATACGGGTTATTACCCTCTGCCACAACTCACCCTTGGAAACTAATTCCAGTATTTTAAAAAATTATTAGCATTCCAGTCCATCTGGTTTTTGCAGATACTTTTATCTTTCCAAGTGATAGCAACAGACAGACAAAAAAATCCACAAGCCTTCTTCTACCTGTATACAAACTGTTCCTGAAACAGGAACATTTTATTGGCAGTTTCCTCAAGTTTTCCCACAACTTTCAGTCATGATGGGAAGCCTCGAGACCTCATTAAACCTTGTAAGCCTCAAGTTATTTATTTTTACAGACAGAAAAAGCACCCAAACAAAATTAGTTTATGGTAGGAAGCCCAGCCACTAGTGAGAGCGATTTTTCCCCTCTGCATTGCCTTGGGACAATAAAACCAGGTTCCTTTCATGCCTGTCACTAGCAAGTGGATGTAATTCTCTAGCTGGTAGTATTTCCATGCCCTGTGTGCAGAGAAAGAGAAACAGTTGTGGCCGGTACAGCATCTGGCGGGTATGTAGATTTCCTTGCCCTCATGTATTCCCGTGGGTAGATATATGAGGAAAGGTTTAAGAAGAAGCAGGGGTAATGATGTTGCAGACTGCACCAGTAGAAAACAAAGCCAAAGGAGAGGAAGGAAGAACAGAACATGGGACTGGAGAAGTCTCCAGGCGAGATAACCAGAAGGTACGATTAACATCGTCCTTCAGTACAACTAAACACGCTGCCCAACTCATTTGATCTGCTGATGACTTTCAAAGCACAGACGAGGCAGACAGAAGCCCACAAATTCTTCACCCTCTTACAGCACTTGGCCCTAACGGTTTGCACACATAACTTTAAAACATCGGTAATATTACTAGAACTACAAAGCCAGGAGAATAACTTCAGTTCTGTCACCAAAAGGAAACCTGTTTTAGGTTTAGTCTATGTGCATGAACACAATGCAACCATCGCGTTGCTGATCTCCCACGTGTGACCCCACTGGAATTCACAGTTACCTGGGCGCTTTCAGAAGCACCGCGTGCCTAAGTGCTACGGATTGCTCTGGTCTGGAGCAAACCACAGTGGAATATCCCAAACGGAGACAGAAAGTATCAGCTGTACATAGACCCAGTCAGGTTCATGGAATACTTCAGTACTTTCATGTCCCATTACAGCACTGTGGCATGACGCTGCCCAGACTGAGCTCAGCGAGTCCTGTGCTGCGCTCGAGCCCGTTTCCTTGGGGGATGGATCCAGGTACACCAGGCACCTGGGAAGGATACAAGGCAGGCCAGGAGAAAGGAACGCTTCTTTGGGGAAAGAAGTAAAAAGATAAATAAATCTACCTTTGTCTTAACAGAACACAGCAAAAGCCAAGAAGAGCTCTTTCAAAACGCATTCATTTCAATTAAAGCACATGCATATAAAGAATTAATCTTAGGATATGTGTGGACGCTAAAAGTATCTGCCAAAAAATACACCTATGAATTGACTGTTTCTTTATCATATGTACTCTCAGTATGCAACAGCTCCAAAATGAACCATTAAAGGCTTCCAAATGAACGTCTGCTTTTAAATAAATGTAACTCTGCTTATGTTCAAATGAAGCAACTCAGAAAGGTTAAGTATAAATCATTCCTTCCCCTATCAACGTTTACCACATGTTAATACCATTTTTCTGTATTTTCCGCAGAATTTAAGTTACGTTATTATTCAGATTTGCCACCAATAAACACGTCCAGTCAGGTTCCGGATGACATCAGGACAAACCTTCTAAGTGGATTGCATATTTTCAAATGAACAGCAATTTTTATGCCTCATATTTTTCATGCATACAGAATCTCTCATTCAAAAAGACATTAGTTAAGCATTGTAACACCCCTCCTAAAACCTCCTAAATGGTGAATAAATAAACAATTCTGTTATTAAATACAAATGGTCAGTAAAGTTTGCTATGTCAATTAAATTCCACTTGTTTCTGAAGGTCTGTCAGTAATTTTCAGAGTCTTTTGTAATTAGTTTTGACTCACTACAAAGAGATCAAATGCAAAATATTTTTGCCTTCTCACGCTATCATTAATCTAACAAGATGAGTCTGATTCACAGAACAGCCGGGTCTGCCAATCACAGGTCGGCAGGCACCTTGGGAGATCATACTCTCTAACCCCCTGCAAAAGCCGGGTCAGCTACAGCAGGGTGCCGCGGACCACGTCCAGTCAGGTTCCGGATATCTCCAAGGATGGAGACTCCATAACCTCGCCCTGCGCAACCTGTTCCAGTGCTCAACTGCCCTCCAGCTGGACTTCATGGTGCCAACAGCAGCCCTTTGAGCTCGACCATCCCGTGAGTTTTCAATCCACTTCACTGTCTGCTTATCCAGACCCATACATCACCAGTTTGCCTGTAAGGATCTTACGGGAAACGGTCTCAAAGCCTTATGACAGTCAAGATAAACAAGACTTGCTGCTCTTCCTCATCCACCAAGCCAGTCATCTCATCGTGGGAGGCTATCAGGTTGGTTACGCACAACTTGCCCTTTGTAAAATCCACGCCAACCGAGAAGTCTGAGAAAGCTTTTATAAAAGGTAATACTTTTTCAGCAAATAAATCTCTGATTTTTTTTTTCCTGTTTTATCTGATAGATATAAAACAATCTATCAGGTCTTACACTTTGACACACGTAGCAAATCACTATCATTTCAGCTTGCATCTGATAAGCACTGAATACAAAACTTAGAGAACGATAATTGTACCTTTCTACTTTATCCAATTAACAGCACACCTTTCTGATTTGCAACTACAAAAAGATTATTGCGACATTATGCTAAAAACTACTTATAAAAAGAAGTATTTTTAAAACGTAATTTTTCACTAAGAGAGCATTATGAGTAAACAGGTGAAGAATGCAATCAATTTGGTTAGCTGTACAATCAAGAAACAATTTGTTCATGATGACAACAAAGTCAGGAAACTGGCTTAGCAAAAAGATAGGTAAACCAGGAGTTTTAATGCCACCCCTACGCACATGGACACGCAGGCACACACAAATACACACACAAAATGGGATAGCAGCTGGGGAGTTAAACAGACAACTACATTCATTTTGATACTCAATTTTGCTTGTTTCAATACACACAAAGAAGCCCCCAACAGCTATCAAGGAGAACCGATATATCCCTACATAACCAAGAGGTGCAAGGAGTTTTCAAAGGCCCCAATTTCATAAACACAGCACACTTAGTTTTACTACTATGAATATTCACACTGACCTCACTAACCCTACTCGTTGAAATGGAACTAAGCATATCTGCAGGAGAGAACTAACCTACTATTTTGAACTTGGTCAAAGCTGTTAGGCTACCTTGACATTTATGTGAAGTGAAAAGGTGATTTCAATCCAGGTAATAACGACTAACAAACCAAACCGTCATTCTCATTACGCTGATCAAAGATTAAAAAATTAATGGCACCTGGCCTTCTTTTATCCCCATGTACTTTGTTGATTCAAAATTCACCACCTCAAGTTGTCTTTGCTTTTTCCCGAAATCAGAGGCCTCTCCATAACATTGTGCAGCCAGTACCTCTACATCCCCCTAAGTCAATTTATCTGTAGTAGCTATCTCCAAACTGCAATGCTACATCATATAACATACCTGTATTTCAAGCACCCTGAGACAATACTTGTCACAGGGCTCTGTGTCTTGAACTGGCCATTACATATTGCAGTAATCTAAATAAAAAGATCGTGTTACTGTCAAACCTTCCCAATGCACTCAGGCTCAAAAATAAATTCAACAAATACAAACTTGTGTTCCAAAATAAAAATTGAAAAGTAGTTAAGACACAAGCTCTTCCTTAATCTTTAGGTGGCAATAACAACAGCAACAATCCAGTGAAAGATTATTGCTTGCCCCAGCTGAGTGAATGACTACAAAAGTCCGATTTAAAAGTATTTAACAATACGAAGGCAAGATTGGTTATCCCCCCCAAAAGACACCACTCCCTGTATAGATAGAAGATTATAAAACAAGGAAGAGGAGGAAATAATAATTTGGGACTCTAAATCCTTCATCATAGTTAATAGATACCTTTGAAAGCCCTTTGCAGGTTTTTCTGGCGCTTAATTTGATGACACATTAAATCCGCATATACTTTTCCTGTTTAAAACCGTCATGATCACATGAAGGACAGTTATCCAAAGCAGTTGCAAAGTAAACTCTAAATCATATCCCTAGTTGCCAATAATATCATGGCTGTCACGGAAAAAGGAAATAGATTAGAGAGGGCATGATGTAACGAAAATTTGGCATTAGAAGAAATTCAAGTTCCTGTAAAGGATTATTTCCCAGCTATTTCTGTGTGAAGAGTCACCCCTTAGATAACTTCCCATTAACAGAGAAAGAGCTCTCTATCCCATTAATAATTGGTCGCTTATTACCGACTCCCGTGACACATCCAAGGCATGACAAAAAAGCACAAGCCCACGGTGCGCCCGGGAGGGCGGTGCATTCTGGGTTGAAACTTGTTGAAAGAATAAGCCCGAGAAAGCTCGAGACCTGCAAGCGTTACGGTGTGGAGCCGGTACCCGGCACCGCCCGCCCAGGTGAAGCCCCCCGAGCCTCCCTCCGCTGGCTGCCGGCGGCTCCGAGGGCGCCGGTGTGGATG
>NW_008824676.1:835468-837871 GCF_000699105.1 Pygoscelis adeliae
AGCCCTAGCCCGCGGCTCTTTGGGCCCGCTTCGCGCCCCGCTGAGGGGAAGGCCGGCCTCGCCGCCTCCCCAGCCCCTTGGAGGAGCTCGCAGGGGACGCTCCTAAGCGGAGAGCTGTGGGGAATAACTTACACTTAGCAGCTATTGAAGGGCTTCATAAATGACAGAAGCTGTAAGGCAGCGTCTTGGAAATACGTCTGGTCTTGAGCGTGAAAAATGCTGCTCTCTGACGTCTGCTCGAAGTGAAATTTATGCAAAAGCATGTGCGGGGCGTATGAAGCGTGTTGATAAGTTGTCAGTAATGACATCGCAAAACGGGGTAGAGAAAGTTCTGGTTTTAATTTCTGTTTTTACTCAGTGTATCCTGGAACGTGGCTAACGCAAACATTTCACTAATCCCTGTCTATTTTTTTTCCCTTACTGCTTCTGAGCATTTATGCCGCCTAATTTTTTCAGTTGTTATCACACTCGCTTTGCTTCATAAAAAAACATATATCAGGAAACTGGAAAAAAAAAGACAGTAACTTCTGTCTGCAAAAGAGAAGTGTCATCTCCATAATGTTACAAGAAATAGTCAATGACAAAACTGGGACAATTTTTAAGTTAGCACATTTTGAGGGAATTCCTACCCTACACGTTTTCCAATTTTTAGGTGAAATACAGCAGAGGTCTTGGAGACAGTGACCTGCATAAGCTGGGTTTGTTCTCTGGGCCTTGTCAGTGGCCCATGCCAAGAAGGTGTGGCAGATTATTGACTTTATTTCTTCATTTTCTTTGCAACTGAAACAACATTTTTACTGTTAGCTTTTTGTATGTGTGAATAATTGGTTTTAGTTACATACAGATCAGCAAAGCTGCTGATGCTAACGGCAGTTCAGTGGTGGTTTCCTTTTTTCCTGTCAGCTGTTTAACAGTGCACATCAATACATGACAGCTGTTTAGGACAGAAAGGGAAAATTATTTCTGCGGTTAAAACTAGAGAGAACATTTTCTCATGGCCAGAAGTAATTAAAATAGTGAAATTAGTTCACAACTTGCTTTACTGTATGTTGGCACATAACACCTATATGGGGACTTGGTATCAGATATGTTCCATACCGCCAGTTCCCTAAAGAAAAAGCGACTCCAAATTTTTATTGCTGTTGAATTAGTAAGCAATGTCAGTTCAACTGTGGAATATAAAAGTATGGATAAACGTTGTTACTCTGTTGGTATATTTTTGATGATAAAAGTAATGCTGCGCTATATCAATGTATCTATGTAGAGATATGCAAATGGCATACAGCCACGTGACTCCTGGCAAGTGAGTATGGATACCCTGTCATCCAAGAAGAACAGATGCCTGTCTGTAACAGCAGCCTATTTAGCATGTGAATTACTTTCAGCTGGGAGAATGGAGATTCTCCAGTTGTCCTATAATAATAAATTCCTGAAGCCAATGTTGGTCAAAGTCATGTGGCATTATATCACAACAGGAGTAGGTATTTTTTTCTTGCTCTCTGTTTAGGGAAACTGTTTTAAACCAGCTGCTATAAAAGGCTCAAAGATGTTTTTTGAGTTACGGGAAGTATTTTCTTAAAATAAGGTGCTAATAAGAATGTTAAACACTTCCATTTTGTTAAACATTAATTATACTGTTTTATCTGTCAGCGATGTACACGTTAACAAGAAGGCTCGGGGGGGGGCATCTTTACTGAAGGGGGACTTCTTTACCTTGAGGGTGGTCGAAGACTGGGACAGCTTTCCCAGAGAGGTCTCCCAGTCGCCATCCTCGGAGAGGCTCGGAACTGCCTAAGCGTGGCCTGGACAGTCGGCTGTAGCTGCCCTGGCTCGAGCCGGCCTCCCGGGGAGCCTTCCAGCTGCCGCAGTTCCTCGGTTCTACGTCAGCATAGCACGCAACACACGTTAGCGAGCTTCAAAAGCAGCAGATGATGCATGATGGGGCGGCGGGATGGGGTATTCTGACAACTGAGTGAGTTTCTTTGCTGATTTTGTACATGGGGTACTAGTAATCTCAGAGGCAGCTTCAGGAGCTAACGTTGGTCAGAGTGCTGTTCCGCTCGTCCTCAAAAATCACAGTGGAGCAGTAAGACCTACTTCCCTCTATTTCAACTGTTGTTAACAGAAGACTCGCAGAATAAAACACGGCGTATTTTTAATTCCTACGTTTCCAGAACCAGTTCTGGCCAAAGCATTGGTGCTTGGCTTTGGACCAGGAAGGCTGCGCACAGGTTCTCCTCCCTGTTCCCGAAGAGGGGGTGGCCTTGACAGCCCCGCCAGGCTCAGCGGCTGCTCCCAGCGGCGGGGCACGATCCTTCTCCCGCCTGCAGGGCCTGCGGCTGGGCTGCAGCCGCCGTCCTCCTCGTCCTCCTCCTCCTCGGCTGTCTCCCTCCCTCCTCCTTC
>NW_008824676.1:838536-840077 GCF_000699105.1 Pygoscelis adeliae
CCCGCCTTGGTCTGGGGCCGAGGAGGCTCCCCGGCCGCGAGAGAACCGCCGGGGGCCTAGAGGGGTTTTGGTATTTTTATTTATTTGGATGCGAGGCAAGGTTTTAAACGTGAGAAGCGCAGTTAGCTGGCAAAATGCTGTATCATTTTGATATGCTGCGGGTGAGAGCCGGGAACTAATTGTTTCTTTAGCGTTAGTGACACTCCCCGTCTGTAGTATATAAGCATAGTCATAGAATCAGAGTGGTGCTTCGATTTCTGGTGTTAAATCCGCCTTTTTGCAGCTGAGCCAACTTCCCCTGCCCTCTGAACCTGCCATTCTTCAGGTGCTCTGAGGAGATCAGACACTGCGCTGGCTTAAAATCCAGTTGTAGGTCAGGAAGCCGCTGCTGAGAGAGGGTGGAGAGAACTGCATCGTTCTTGGTTTCTGTTAAAAACATCTTCTGCCTTAATAAAACTTAGCTAGATCCCAATCCTTTTTGCCCGGGGCAAGCAGATGTCCTTTTTTCCCCTACTCAGCGGGGGTTTGAAATACGAATGTAGTGTGATCTGGCTCGGTTGGCGGCCAAAGGAAATCTCAGCAATTCAATTATTCACAGTAATCTGCGGAATTAGGGAGAATAGCGATAGTGTTGGAGGTCCTGGGCTTCAAAGTGCTCCTCATTGTTGTCAAAGTCCTAGCTTTTAGTGCCCGTACTCTCTTTCTTCATCTTTCCACCCCTTATTTAAGTGTACAGTTGAACCATTCCCCTTCCAATGGCTGTTTGGAGCTCAAAAGACTTCAGGTCTGATGTTGTGAAAGATGTTTATACTTGGAAGAGGCCACAAGAATCACGAGCTGTGTATCTGAATGGGTACTGAGAAAAGCATTGATAGACACGCATCTGATGTCTGATTGCTGGTTCTTAGTTATGGGATTGGGGTGCTTTTTTTTTTTTAAGCTATGTCAACTTCACCCATAACTGTAGAGGTGTTGGTGATCTCGGTAATACTGCGTACATGTGTGCCCAGGAAAGTATTTTGGTTACAGACAACCTGATAGATTAGGTTCCAGTTAGATTAATGGCTCGATGTCTTAACGTATAAGTATCTGTGAGTTTGCCTTGCTATGCTGCGGTGGATCCATACCCTCTCTGTCAGGAGAGAATAGGAAAGGTGAAGCAGATCTTGTCTGTGCTGTTTTGCAGCTATATGTGTTGGCAGATTCCCGCTGACAGAGCTCTCGGCTTTAGATAACGGCCTGTGCTGATATGCTGTTGGAGGGAGTTTCTACTGTTTTGTTTTGGGTTTTTTTTCTGTTTTGCTTTTTAACTGCTTCTTTCACAGCAAGCTGAGTTGTGAGAGTATTCCTTTGCAGGAATAGTTGCATCTGTACACTTCCTATAGGCCAGCAGAAGTATAATAATTAACAAATACATATTATCAGCCAAGGTGATACAGTTAAGTCAGCAGAGGTCAGGTCTGTTCTACCAGGGCCAAATAAATATGGTAGCAACTGGTTACAGTTGTAGTAAGTGAGAGTTACTGTAGTAAGAATTTTAT
>NW_008824676.1:840126-861114 GCF_000699105.1 Pygoscelis adeliae
TACTGTCAAATATTTCAAGTCATATGTAGATTTTGCCTCCTGTGAAAAAAATAGTATTTACAGTAACGTGGAGTGCTAGTACTAGTTTTCTGTTACGAGTGTTTTTTGCTGTTTCAGGAAAAGCAGGCAACTCTTTGCCCTCCCTTATGTCACTTTAGTTAGCGGGACTTTGGCTTGCAGTAATAGATGCTGGAGCTAAACCCATTAGATGGAAAATAGGAAGTTGGTATTAATTAATAGGTGAAGCTAATCATGTGACATTGATGCTGTCTGAGGAAGTGGGAATTAACACTTCGTGATGTTTTTCTAAATGTCATTCTTAATTGTATCACCAGGATTGCTCACCATCTGTCAGCCAGGTAGGAAGGTTATTTTTACACGTACCAAGGATATCAGTAAGAACATGAATGTGCTAATTCTATTTGGGGCAGACATTTTTCAAAAAAAGATTGACTTAAGTTAAACTGTATGTTGTTTTCACAGATGTGGCCCTTGTTTAAGGATAGCCCCAGCTTTCAATGCTCTGAGTAACAAATACCCCCAGGCAACTTTTTTGGAGGTAGATGTGCATCAATGCCAGGTTGGTATTCAAAAACCATGTTTTCAGTTGTAAGCGAAAGAGCAGATAATGTAGTGAATGGGAAACTTGAAGAAAAACCGTTCAGACAGTATAGTAAGAGTAGCATCCTGTGGCTGTTGACACGGTTCGTGAATCACAAATAACCATATTGTAAAATTCTCCAAAATTAGGGTATGCACAAAGATGTGAACAAACAACATTTTTGTTCAGAAAAGTATTCTTGCAGTTACCACTGTGATGTCCCTCATTTAAGCAGCGCACAGACAGTTTGACAGTTCCTGCTGCTTGTACTACTTAGATAATACCGTTGAATGCAGAAGATAGCACCAGTATGAATTAAAAAGAGTAAGTCTTTCCAAACAAGTACTGGTGTAATTATTGAGCAAAACGAAAAATGCAATAAACTGATATGATTAGTGGGACTAGATTCCTCTCAAGTACTGCTCAACTGTTTTTAACAGACAACAGTGTTGCAGGTGAGCTATTGATTGACTTAAGGGTCATTAACAAAAATTAACAATGGTATGTTGAAAGGCAGTGTCTTGAATTACTACAAATTATAGTGGAGAGAGATGAACATCAAAGTGGAAACAATGTTTGCAAATGACACTAAATTATGGGAAGTTTTGGAAAAACTACTATGGGTGCGTAACAGGTATGAATACAGGTAGAAATCAAACGGAATTCACCTTCTACAGCAGCAGGCTGCAATTCCTGGGTGTGCATGAATGCGGCTTGAGAGAGGGAGGAATGCAGGTGTAAAGAAAGCTTGTAAAATAAAAGTGTTAAATTAAGCTGTCCTCCACTTTGGAGAGCAAATGAGTAATATGATTTTTATGGTGTACCAGCAAATCTACTGACAATGGGAAGTCCATTCAAAGAATGCCCAAATATGTAAAGGATTAGGAGGAACTGAAGAATTTAAAATAACTTAAAATTGTTGTCCAAGTTAAAGCTGTTCATAAAATAACAAGTATTGTTTGTGATGTTTGAGGTGAGGTAGCTTCTGCATCTAGTGTGTGCATTCTTATCTAGGTGAAGCAAGCTAATGTTTCTGTCTAATATTGGTAATACTCTTAGGTAATGCTTGTAACTAATTTATGCTTTCTAGGGAACAGCTGCTACCAATAATATATCGGCAACACCGACATTTCTGTTTTTCCGAAACAAAGTGCGAATCGACCAGTATCAAGGAGCAGATGCTGTAGGTTTAGAAGAAAAAATTAAACAGCACCTGGAGAATGATCCTGGAAACAGTGAAGATACAGATATCCCAAAAGGATATGTATGCATCTCTTAAGATAACTTTTTTAATGTTTGTGTAACTTGAATGTTTAAAAAAAATACCTGTTGCTTTCTAAACATACTCTTAAGTCGAATAATAATACTTCAGGCAAAATTGCAAGTTCCCCATGGCTTTGAGAAGATCGCTTGTCTGGGTTTCCTTTTTCAGACAAAATTTAAAAATTAATATGTACATATTTAGTAAGTATGGTTATAGAATTGTAAAATGTTTTAAGAAGAATCTCCATGCATATCCCTTAGTCATTAAAATAATGAATTTAATGTTTTATGACGAACTTCTTGCTGCAGCTGCTTGTTCTGCTTCTTTCTTCTTCTCAGGCATCCCGATCTGTCTTCCCAAAATGTTTTTTAAAGTGTAAAAATGTCCATGGGAAAAGACGTTGTTAGACGTGGTTGTCAAAAATGTTGAAAAGTTGCTCTCGTTGTTCCTTAAGAAATCCTCTCTGTTGTTTATGTGGTGGTAGGTTCATTTGGGGGTTTCCTTTTTTCTTCTTGCTCCCTACCCTTTCTTTAATCCTCTTTCTTTGATCTCTTAAAAAAAAAAAAAAAAAAAGGAGAGACTGTTGCCAAAGGAATTAACCTTCCTAACAGTTCAGCTCCATCTTCCTCTACAGCAGCTTGCCCTGAAAATAGGATGCCTTTGGGAGGCTATTGTTAGTTAAATGATATCTCATTATATATTTTCAATTGCTAATGTTTGCAAAAGTGGATGGTGCTACCAAGTGTTCTCTTTAGGTTTCTTCTTGCCTGTAAAAGAATGACAAGCATATAAAAATATATAAAGTAAAAAATGTCACAGGAATACTTGGAAAAGATTGTGTGCCTGGTCTAAGCAGCGTACAAGAATCACTTCTTGCTGAATGTGAACTTGCTTTCAATTTAGTGCTTAATGCATATAATTTTGCTTCCGTAGGGGTACTGCATATCACTCCAGTAACCACTGATCAGGCATTCACAGATAATGTAAACCAAGTAAATAACTTGTAACTTCTTAGAAATTTGTAAAAAAGAAGAGTGAACATTTCTAAATTATATGTTCTCCAACTGAATGGTTTTTAAACCTTGCATCAAAATATCTCATAACTAAAACTTGATTTTAACATTTTTTCAAAGAATCTAAAAATTGGTATTCATGAGCAGGTTTTTTTATCATTGCATGATTTGCCCATGTCTTCTAGGTAAATGGAAACTTCGTAGGGATACTTGAATTTTTGGCCAAAATTCCAGTAAGGAGCAATCCACTTAGAAATATTGGTGCTCTCAGGAAATTATTTTCACCATGTTCTGCGTGTTTTCATGTTACCTGAAGGCAATTGTGTGTTGCAAATCATAAGCCTATCTGACAGCTGTACTAACAAACACACGTAAACGAGAACTCTGATGTGACAAAACACTTTCCTAGAGCTGTCGTCTTAGGTGGTATTCTCCAAGCAATCCTTGGTGTAATATTACTCCTTAAATGAGATTGTCTATTGTTCTACCAAAAGTGTAAACAGAGTTAGTTATGTGGTGTATTACATTTCGCCTAAATCGTATGTCACAGTTCAGTGCTTAGCTAGTTGCTGTAGTGTGCATATTAGTTTGCATTAGCAAATCCAGTACGTTAAACTTGGCTGCGATGAGTATCTATAGAACCCAAAATTATGTTGTTAAATGCAAAACCGGGTTTTTTGGAGGTTAAGTATTTTAAATTCATAGCTAGCCATATCCTATCAGGCAAATGTAAGCAGGGTGCAAATCCAGCTGGATATTTCTCATTTAAATAAACTGCAAGGGCACAGGTCACTTGGATTTCTAACAGTTCAGCTACTTGCTAACTGTTCCATGGCATGTGTTGCACTTCACTTTATATGTGGATACTTACATTTATAATGGGATATAATATATCTGGGTTTGTCATGGGAATGTCAAAAGACAAAGGTTCAGCTTGTTAGCTTTGGAGTCTTAAACACACTGAAAATCATTCAAGTAGGAAGTTCAGGTCTGCTTAGTTAGATCGGTTTTGAGATGAACGCATCATCTTCTATTAAAAGTTAATCTTGTAGGAGGTGGTGTCTTACCCCTACGAATCAAATCCTGAGCACGTTCAGGGCTGTATGAGCCAAGCAGGAATTCCATTTGACCTGTAAGTGGTAGGCTGAAATGCTATTTTAGGATATGCTTGACCCAAACTGCCGTTGGCTCCAGGAAAGTATCTTTATTCTCTTGCGCAGCTGTGCGTTCCTTCTCTTTTCTTACCTTGTATCTACTGAGCATGCGAGTTGCAAGCTAAGCCTTCATTTGGAGTTGGGAGGGGGATAAGCATTTTTTTTGCTCAGAATAACTAGTTGGAAGAGCTAAGGAAAGTGGCATACAGGAAATGAGTTGTATTCTCTCAGCAGCCGGTTTTCGGATTCTGTTTGTACTGTGAAGCTACAGCCTGAGTTGTGTGCAGTAACTGTCAAGCTAGTGTGTGCTTTTTTCCAAGAGTGGTATATTATTATTTGGGACCTAATATATGCCTTTAAGAAGGGTATTTTGGGCTGTCACCCTAAAAGTTCCTTTTAGTTTCTTATGTCTGGACTGTTCTATGACTGTACACTGATCTTGAATTTATACTGTTATGGTGTGAGATGTTGATACTCTGTCTTCAGGCCTTAAGCCAGGCTAAAAATCAAGTATTTCATATCTCATTGTGCTTCACTTGGACTTGGTTTACTTTAGTTGCAGGCAGAAAATTCCGGTTATCTGGAAATTGATACAGATTATTCTGCCTCTGCAATAATACCACCTTTTAAATGGCTTGGAGCATGAATAGCGGTCTGCTTTAATCTGATAATGCCTATATGTTACAGCTTTTAGTTGGACCCTTTACAAAAGAGCTGAGCAATAAGACAAAGTGGTTCATGGTGAATAGCGTAGCTTCTGTTTCCTGTTGTTCTGTGTTTTTTAGCAAAGTATATGGAGAAAGGACTAGGAAAAGGTTTCATAAAGTTAATTCATAGACAGTGCTGAAAAAGAAGTAAAGTAAGACTAGCTTTGCATATAAAGCCTGGTAAGAACTATAGTGGTGGTCTTTCAATTTGTTCTGCAATATATAGTATATTTTTAGGGAGGCCCATTTCTGTTGTGGTTTTTTTTTTCTCTTAAGTTGATCATAGCTCCAGGTCTAATGTCAGTTTGTCTGTGTTGTGGTGTGACTTATGATACTGTAGTCTTGTTTATCAAAAGAGTATCTGAAAATTCTCCCTGTGCCCAATTTCTTATTCACAGAATGGCAAGCATGTGTTCCAGGGGTGTGGGATTTTGAATGGAGGGGAAAAATGTTGTTCAGTTATGAACAGGATACATCCGAGTACTATAGTATTCATGGTTTTTATTTGTAATGTCTTTTGATATAAAGGGTTTTCTGTGTGTCTTGTTATTTTAATCTGTTGAGTGAAGAATTTCATTCATTCCAGTACTTACTAATCCCAGATGAGTTCATGGCACACTTATCGTGCACTCAGCAATACTCTTGCTTTTACTTTCAGATGGATTTAATGCCATTTATCAATAAAGCCGGCTGTGAATGTCTTAATGAGAGTGATGAGCACGGATTTGATAATTGTTTACGTAAAGACTCTACCTACTTGGAATCAGACTGTGACGAGCAGGTACAGTAGATATTTTTAAATGAGATGTTTTCAACGATGGTCTGGTCTGCAAGCATTTTTTTAAGAACTTGCCTACTTTATGTTCTTATGGTAGTGTAAGTAAGAGTGGGAGATGGTGGTAGAATGTAAGTAAAATTAGTATACAAAGGTAGTTTTAGCATTTCCAGTTTCACATCCCTTTATGTATGGAAAAAATTCCAAGCGGAGTAGCATTTGCTGATATTTTAAAGTGACAGACTAGTGCGTGTGTGGAATATAGTGAAGGTAAGTACTTAGTTTTATTTCAGAGCTCCGACTTATTTCTAATTAATTGTTATGCTATGTTTGTTTTTAAGAATGAAGAAAACAGTGTTTAACAGCAACTTTTTTTCTTCACAGCTGCTTATTACTGTAGCTTTTAGTCAACCTGTCAAGCTTTATTCTATGAAACTTCAGGGGCCAGATAACGGTGAGTGAGGTGTCTGTTTAATCATATCTTTGAAACCAAAGCTTTGCCCATGTTTAGCTGAGTTTTCTGAAAATGACACTGTTGTCCTTGGAACCTTTCACCTTCTGAGAATCCCACAGCAGCTTCAGTACACTTGTAAATTAATTCCATAACAAATTATCTCATTCATTTTCCACTGACCTCATGCATGGGTGTTTGGTATGACACAAATACAAGCATTTACTATAGTTCGATATGCTGCAAAGAGAAACTTACATTTAATTCAAGAATTAATGTGAGAGCTACTGAAAGGTATAGCTTAGTTTTTATGGTAACTCAGTTTACATTAAAAAATTACATAAAATGTTCCAGTGTTACATGACACAGCAAAACTATTCTTTTTAGACTTTTTATTATTGGAATTTTTTTGTAGAATTCTGTCTCTGACACGTGGATGAGTAGTGCAACTTTGGATGTCCTTCAATATCCGGGGTGATGTAGGATTGGCAGATAAGAGAATAGGACTATAGAAGCTCATGCCATCCTTGAGTGGTGTCTAGAGACTGTGATAAGCGAGGGCTTCTCAAGCAGCATTTTGAAAATATATTTAAACAATGGAATACCACTCCTATATTTTAACACAGGGCAAGGTCCGAAGTACATAAAAATCTTTATCAACCTTCCTCGATCTATGGATTTTGAAGAAGCAGAAAGAAGTGAACCAACTCAAGCCCTGGAGCTGACACCAGATGACATTAAAGAAGATGGTATTGTCCAGCTTCGCTATGTAAAATTTCAGAATGTTAACAGTGTAACTGTAAGTAAAGTTTCTGTTCTGAGGTCTGTGCAGGCTGAAAACTTCGTAGGCTTTTAAAGCACTCTGCCTGTTTGTTGATTTCATTGTAAATGTTCTTAGTTTCTCTCTGCGGATTGCATACTGTATGTTTATGCCAGAAGTATTTCAGGAATTTAAGGTGAGACAAGGCCCTGTGCATGCAAGGTCTCTTTTGACCTAGTATGAGACCTAAGGTTCGTTTTCACCTCTTCACGAGCTAGTGTGCTGTTTAACACAACTTGCGTTTTTACTAACTACCTTCTTGAAAGGCATCTTGTCTTCATTTGAAGAGTTGAGGAGGCAAGGAATCCAGTTTCTCAGTAATCTGATTGCAGAAATGACAGAATTCTCTGAGTATCAAGTGAAGTAGCTGCAATGTCTTTAAACTCAGTACCTGCTCTCTGTGAGGGTTCTTAAATGCTGTAATCAAAGCACCTTTGTCTTCTAATGAGCTCTCTAATTCTCTTGCTGTAAGAGACTTTCCACAGATTTCACATAGGGTTTTTGACTCTTAAATGCAGGTGCGGTTTCTTCCCTTCCATTTTAAAAATACAGGTTCTAGTGCAGTGCGTGCGATGACTAAATTGATGCTGGAATTGCTTTATGCTTGGCATCATCCTGGTGCTGCACTAGCCTTGTTTCCTGCAGTATTGCGTTGAACTGTTTTTCCAGTATGACCCCTGAATTGTTTTCTATGGAAATGCTTTTCATGGCCTGAATTATGTATTTGCAAATGTATGGACTTATAGTTGATTGAATTAAACTGTATTTTAGTGGGCTGGCCACAGAAATCACCGGCTTATTATGAGTTACAGGTAACTCCAAAACATTGATCCACCCTCAATCTTTTCATCACACTTTTTCTCATATAAAAAGGTTTCTAGTAAACTTCTAAATTACTATTGTTGGACTGCATTTTAGATCAGTCAGCTACTTTCATGTTTAGCAATGTTTTACTAGCAATTATTTAAATGCAACCACCTTTATCCTCCCCCAAATGAAATGGAGTTTGGTCACGTAGGCTTACATTCTACAAAGCTGTGCTGACAAGGACAAGTTACGTATTTGTTCTTTAATAAAACCCTGTGTCAGTTTTAGACAGGATGATGTGCAAACACCAGCCAAGTGATAAGGTGATTAAATAGATGTTCTGCTTGTTTGCAGTCTTTACGTGTGGGCATTGCAGTAGCACTCCCCTCGTTTCCTAGCTAAACCTGGATTCTATATTTAAGACCTCCTAAAAATGAGATGGCCGGTCATCTTGTCCACCACCTGGCTTTTCAGTGTGGGTGATAGTTCTGCTCGCTTACACAGTCCTGTGGATAAAAATCTTCCGTGTGGTTCCTAATGAACTGGAGGAGGCAGGGTTGTCAGACACAAATTGTCCTGCTTTTCTGCCATGTATAATAAGAAATACTTACTGAACATTTCTATGTCAGTATTAGCAAGTTCGTACTTCATTTATATATATATCACTGCTAGGTTTGTTAGTTAACTTACCTGTTTTTTTATTATTAATTCTATACCCTGTAGTTTCTAATCCATATAATTCACCATATCTAATGCTGTTTTTCCCCATTTGTTGTGTGCTTATCTTCATTACTGCTACTTCAGTGGCATTTGTTTTCTCTGTACTTTGGAACTTTTCATATCATTACTGAAACAGAACCTCTGAACACGCTCCGGTTCACCTCTGTTTGACAAAAGTCGGTCCTTGACATGCTCTTCTGTTTCTTTCTGTCTGAAGAGTGCTTTATTCAGCATTTCAACCCTCACCTTCCATATATCTTGTTTGTATAGGAAAATACACAGTCTTCCAAATACAGTGAAGCCGCTTGGAGGGCTGAATGTCTGTACTGGTCTAGATCAGCAGTCCATCTTGCTTACCATGCACTTGCAAGCATCCTGTGTTGTCACAAAAAAATTTCTAAGTATAGGGCAAGCATGTAGTGACGCGTACCCTCCAGCGTTTGGTGGTCTGTGGCACAGGCAATTTCTGAGGCAGAAAGGGCATCTTCACAGATACTGGCTATGGCTTGTGGAAAGGGCGTGATGCATGCCGTCCGCTGCCCGCCTGTTGTCCTCCCTCTCCTTTTTTTGCCCTCTGCTCCTGATGCCACTACTTGCTTTCTTTCTCCTTCCTTCTTTCTCCATGCTCACAATAAAGTGTGGAAAGATCCATAAACACCTCATTGCTCTTCTAGCTCCCAAGTTCCTTACTAATACTACTTCATGCAAAAAATTGTTTTTTCATTTGTCCACTTTAAAAGGTTCCAGCAATAATTCCTTAGTTCGTATTTCAAAAGAAGCTTGATATTTTAGGGTTTCAAACAAATAACTTCATAGATCTAGTATTCATGCTGTAAAACACATAATTATGCAAGCTGTAGTAGTAAACTACACATGAATAGTCTTAGGGGCTTCAGCACGACAGTTAAATTGATATTTACTTTAGTTCAAGCCAGATTCCAGTGAATAGTGAATTGTGACTTCTTAGATCCTGTTTTTGCTTGCTGAATGTGGTGTCAGGTCGAAAGTGGAAGCTGGGAAAATCCAAGCTGTGTGGGTGTTTTAACAAACTATCACGAAAATAATAGCATTCTATATAATCATTATTATTTAAAATAAGAGGATAGTAGCTTCTCTAAAGGTTGCAGAGGTTTTTATAATTGGAAAAAATGTTAATTTGGTTAGTTCAAAAATCTTGGGCACCTAGTGCTTTTATGTATTAATTCAGGGATGAACAGTTTACCTTAACTCGTGTTTGGGTTTTTTCTTTAGTTGTTTGTCCAATCCAATCATGGTGATGAAGAGACAACAAGAATTACATACTTCACGTTTATTGGAACTCCAGTTCAAGCAACAAATATGAATGACTTCAAGCGAGTGAGTCCTCTTTCTTAAATACACTTTTGAATGTTTCAAACCTATTCAAAAATGGGTTGATGGAACAAATACACTTAGTTGTTGCTACAGTTCCACAACTTAAGGTGGTTTTGGCATCCAAAAGAAAATGTGTAGCTTTATCTTACAGATCTTTGGTCTTGCTTACAAGCTTTTGTTCATCAACTTTGTAAAAATAACAGATAAGAATGTGTATATATGAAAACTTGAAGGCCTGTCAAGTTACATACACTATAGACAACATTGAGGGTTTTTTTTAACAGCTGAGAGATTTATGTCTTGATTTTTGAAACTTGCTTTCTGATGGTGTTCAGGAAGCAGAGAAGCAATTGCATGTACAAATTAAACAGACTCCTTGTGATTGACTTGACTTCTACTTTGAAGGATTTTTTTCACTGGGCAACATTAAGCTTGAGATCTGAAAAATATTTGGTCACAAGTTGTCTTGTTATATTAAACATATCTGCTTTTTAAAGAGGAAATGAAGAAGCAAACAACATGTCTAAAGTCATACTGTAACACTAGTGCTGAACAATAAGGCACTCTCAATTCTTGATTTTTTTTTTTTGAGAATGTGAAACAGGTTTGTAAGGATTGAAACTTCAAAGCTACTTACAACTTTATCAAAATGTAATAAGTCTTTTAAAATAAACTGCTTTAAAACTTACTAGTCTTTATAAAAGGGCGCATACTGCTGTAACACCTGCCTACAAACTGCTGTGTAGGTGACCAGTAACATGGAAAGCACCACAGAATTTATTATACAAATAACCTGTAACTTCAGAAGGTTAAAAACAGACACTCGCCAACATGTCACGTACCTGGAATTTTTAATGTCAAAACTTGATCTTAACTTCTACATTTAAAATGTAATATATTTGCAGGTAATAATTAAGTTAATGAATAGAAGTTTAACAAGTTCTGCTGCCTTTCAGTGAAACTAGAAGTCATTGAAAAAGTTGTTCGAATGTACTAAAATTAACTGGCTATCAATTCTAGACCTCCCTAATATAGCACTTCCAATTCTTCCAAAACTAGAAATGGGTTAATTGATTTACAGTCTGCTTACACTTTTTGTTTTATACGGCTTTTTTGTCAGTACTTGTGGTATTAGGGCATCCCCTGCAATGAGTTGTGCAATTACTATTTTAACATCGTTAATCTGCAGTACTTCCTAGTATCGTCGTGAGGGGATGGGACTCTGACTCAGTATTTGATCTCTGTCTCACTTTTGGTTCTCTGTAAACTCTGTAAATTAGTTTTGCTTTCCATAGTACTGAGAGTTTATTTTCAACAGGTGCACTCTTTAAACCTGACCTTCTGATTGTTAAAGTAGTGATTTATTTTTTTAATTGATAATCCTGATTGGGGTGCACTTGGTAAAGCAATTCAGGTTTTTTTTGTAGAATGTTACATGGGTTTGAGACTAGTGTTGAGCACAACATGTTTCCTACAGTATTTTAAGTTGCGTGGACAGACAAAATGTTAGTTTGATGGACGCAGTACTGAAGTACTGCCTTAGTGTGAAACTGACTGCTGTTAACAGTCTGAGCTCTAGTCAGTGTTTGTGTGGGGAGTGGATTTTTTAATTCACACATGCCCTCACGCAACCCTATAAAGGCATTAAAAATAGCATGGGTCTCCGGGCATCTCAGCCCTCTACTGTAGTTAGAGGGGATTTACAGATCTCTCTGTTCTAGATGCAGTGTGGATGCTTGGAAGCTGCTGTATGGCCTGGTAAATACTATGCCAGTTAACAATTTTGGTTTCCTTAAAGTTTGCAGGTGAATGTCTTGGCACCATCAAGGAGTGTGCCTTTGTGTCTTGTGACATCCATTTAAAAGGAAGGGGAAGGGGCGCAAACCTACAAGACTGTGTATGAACCAAACAGTCCCACGGTGTTAGCATTGTACTGCTAACGTCAGGATGTTAAGGAACTGGTCAGAACGGCCTTCAATAGAGGAGCAGGCGTTACTGGGTTATGAAGTGGCTAATTCTGTCTCAATTCGGATACTTATCAACACTATATGTAATATTCCTATTTTGCTTCCTGAACATGTAGTTTTAATAATAGGCTGTTAAAATATTTCATCGTAGCAAATGGGATGTGTAGTCTGGCAGAGTTGCAGTGCTCTTAAGAATTTTAACTTTTGTTTCCTCTCTTCCAGTGATCCTGTCAGTTATGAAACCTTAATATAGCGTTGGGCATTAATTATATTTAGGTTTGTAGATTAACTGGGAAACCTTATTTTTCTTTTCATCTCCTTGAGTAGTTACCCACACGACTCCTCACTGCTTTCATCTGTCTCACTCCCTCATCTTAGTCTGTCTCTACTGTTCATATTTCTCTTCTAATTATGATAGAAATTGTATTGCAGTATGATTAACAAGATGGGGGAATGCTTTCTTCTCTGAGTTTGAGAAGTGTTTGTAAGAATCTGTTAAACATCTTATTTGAAGGGCTTGAATTAGGAAGTGGACACACATGTGATTCCAGTCATGTTTTTATGATTGATCACATCGCTGCTCAGTTGATTGTATGCATGTTCAGTTTCAAAGTAAAAAATAAAACCAACACATTCGTTTGAATGACTTCTGCTAAGGATCAGGCTAATGTATTTTGCTTCCCAATTGGGGTGGGATCTGAATGCACACTTTTAGTTATAGCAGCTTACCACTCAGCCGTTGATTATTAAGGTGCATAACTGCAGCTCCCATGTCCTTCAGACAGTTGAGGAAAACTCACGTTTGCTCATGTGGTGCTCTGCTAACACCAACAGGGCTGTAAGAAGAATCACCTCTTCTGGATCAGGGAGTCAGTTCATGTGTTTAATATAAATGAGGCATTGTTTCCAGTCCTTATACTATCAAATAGGAAGCTGAAATTCATCTACTCTGAAAAATAACAGAAGTGCTAAGCAGGTGTAGGTAAGTCAGTCCTTCACTAGTGATTTTGGCCTCAAGTTAGTTTGGACGTACATAGAATCACAGAACAGCCCAGGGTGGAAGGGACCTCAGAAGATCACCTGATCCAACCTAGCATGGGAAAGGCAGCCTAGATGAGGTTACCTAGCACCCTGTCCAATCGCATCTTGAAAACCTCCAGCGATGGGGACTCGGCCGTGTCCCTGTGGAAGCTGTTCCAGTGAATGATTGGTCTCGCTGTAAAACACTTCTCTCATTTTCTTGCATGCAGTTGGTATTGCTGGGTTGAGTGAGTAAGTTATAAAAGCTGCTTTAAAACTTGTTTTAGTATGTTGTGTGTATCCTGCTCCTTGCACAACTTGATTTTTATCCTCTGGGGAGGAGGGAAGTCTCTGGAATGTTGGCAAAGGGGGACACCAAGGAAAAAATTCCTGCTTAGAATGGATTGCAGCGTAGTGAGTTAAGCACAGAGAGTAGTGGGGAGAGACCTATTCTTTGCCCTGTTTAAATGAAGAGGCCCTCAACAGTGGAGGACTAGAATAAATACTCCCTTCTTACACGTATCTAATGTATTCTGAAGTGCTTGTGGAAAAGCTTGATTTTAAAGGCATGTTTGTTTTTAAAAAAATATCCTTAACACTAGAAGCGTGCTGTTGTTTCTTGGCCACACAGGGTCTGATTTAAGGCAGATCATGCAAACCACTACAGTAGACTGCGTTTGAGTTGTAGTAGATCGCATTTGAGATTTGGTTCTGATGCTTAAAGATGCTCAGTTGGCCTGCTTTGTGGGGCAGACAGCTAAAAGTGTAAAGGTACAAATTCTGTGGGTGTTTTGCTGTTGATTGATAGCTTAGTATTAGGTAGGTTCCTGTGGTGAACTTGTAAACATGCTTTTGTTTCTGGAAGAGCATGCAACCGTTGATGTCCAACATAGTCCTTGTTTATTTCTGGTATTAATAAATAAAACATACCGCTGCTTAGTTTTGAGGTTGGGGCATAGATGAATATCGACAAGTTGTAGGATATTTTTTGTCCCCTCTTGAGTGAAGGCTTTCTTTCTATTCATAACTGCTTATATGCACTATATGCTGCTGCTTTTTTTTTCTTGTAACATCTTGTTTGTTTGTTTTTTCAGCTTAACTTCCCATTTCTAAAGAACTAAAAAGGCAGAAGAAATTAAAAAGTAATAATAAGATTGAAGTGGTCTTGCACTACTCCCTTCCTTGCTCCCTCTGCTCATCTAGCATCTCTTTCACCCTTTCCACAATCTCAGCACTGATGCAAGAGCTGCCTTCTCTGCACCTTCTACCATCAGGAAAAGCCTTCTCTATCTTCTGACTCATGAACTCATCTTTCCCCTCCATTCCCCACTCCAAATGTCACCTTAAACACTTCTCTTTACCTTTCAGTCTTAACAAATTTCTATCCCACTGTTATCCTGAACTTGACATTTTAAAGGCATATCATACAGTACTCTTACAAATTATTTTCTGTAACTAATTTTTCAGCCTGTACTGAATTTTGTAAAGCTGTTTGAGATGCAGCTTGTGAAATGCTCTACCAAGACTTGACTTTTTTTTAGTATCTTATGGGAGCTTAGTGTTCTTTGTTGTGACCCTTCAGTAAATAGTGGGCAAGACAGAATGGGCTGCAAAGTACTACTCTTTGTTGTCCCTCTAGTGGCACTGGGCACCTGCTCAGGGAAGACACAGTGAGGAGTTGTGAGTGTTTGTACATATGTGGCCTGACTAGGGTTCTCCAACAGCATCCTACTAATTTTACTTGCTCGATCTTTTTATGTGTGTTTAAGACAAACAAAACCAACTCTGCTCCAGGAGGTTCAGTAATAAAGTGTTTCCAATCCTACTCTTGGTAGTAGACCGTAGAGTTGGTTGTGGTTTCTTCACTGTCAGGCTCTGGACTGATGCTTGGGGGAAAAAGCCAAATGATTGAAGAAAAGCCTGCTCCAAAACCATCTTTTGTGTGGGAATTACAGGCTGTAACCACCACCTTAGAATGCACTAGATGGCAGTTTTTTCTGCAAAAGGAAGGAAAATGGATCTACTTCAGAGAAAAGAATGATGACAATTGTTCGGTTTAAGTTTAAATAGTCCGTTTCCTTTTCGGAAGGTGGGGTGGGATGGTCAGAAAATGGGGTTCTTTGACCTGTGATGACAAAATATCCATACCAGTGTGATTGATTTTCACAGATAATACACATGGGCGAGTTGTCAATTTCTGCCTCAGACTGGTATAGCAATATTTTTCATTGATGTTCCACACTTGCTAACACCTAATCTTTAATATTTTAACTGTGTTTTTTCTTTTTTCTTTTTTTTTTCTTAATCTGTGTGTGAACACAGTTTGGTGCTTTGGAAACACACAAAGAATAAATATTGCTTCTTGACAAGTTTAACTATCTTTTTTTTTTAACTTGATTAATTGGATCTTAATGCAAGTGATTGGGCTTTTGACTTTTTTTTTTCTTCTTTCCTCACGTTGTCAGATTGGAATTTTCCTGACCTTAGGCATTAGATTGAATTTACAGCTTGGTAAACGCTCCTGGTCAAGGGTTCCTTGGAGGTGAAAATGGCCTTTCAAAGTACTTTTCATCAGTAGATCTCAATTATTTTGTGATGGTGATATCCAGCTGCTTTTGGTCAGCTGAGTTAGTGAAAAATTCTCCCTCTTGAAGTTTGACAAGAAACAAAAAAAGGGAAAGATCGGGAAGAATACTTCCAGCGGGTCCATGAGACTCCCCTAGTTCAGGGCTGTGGGTGTTTTGGGTTTTGTTTGTTTTGGTTTTTCCCCCTAGTTCTGTATTTCACTATTGACCGTATGGATCTTGCGTGGTATATTGTCACTTAACTGCAGAGGTCATTAATACTTAACACATTTGCTATAGGAGTCAATTGGTTAGAATACAAGAGAGGTTTTACTCCTTCATTTTCAGCATTATTATGAGTAGTAGTGGGGAATTCTATGCTCCGTTAGTGTAATCTTCAAATCTACGGTCATGTGAATTCTGACTACGCCTTGTCAGAGCCATAAGTCCTGCTCTTTAGTTAGATGGAAATGAATTGGGAATCAGTTCCTTGCCCAAGATCTCTCCTGCAGTTTGAAGTCTTAAAGTTTAAGACTTCATTTTCTTTTTAATTTAGTTTGGCTTATAAATGGATATTTTTTCAAGGGTCTGCAAGAGCGCTAGAATTATGTCTGAGTCTTTTCAGAAAAGTGACTAAAATGGCATCATTTTCTGCTCTCAGGATTTTGCGTTCAGTTATCTTAACGAAGGGGACTGGATACCCTTCTGCAGGGAACTATGCTAACTTTAAACCTGCGTAGCAGTACATAGAGTGCTGGAGTCGCGCTTGCTGTTGGCTGGCAAATGGGCTCACCAAAGCCCAGTGGCAGTGGCCCTTTCAGAAAAGGGAAGCACTAAGCTGACTCTGATTCCAGGTGGAGTTTGCAGAATTGGAGACTGGAAGGAGACTTGGTAAGGAGTAATGTTTTGACAAGGAATAACTGAAAATCAGGTGACTTCCAGATTTCTTTATAGGTTTGAGCTGCATTGTAAGGTAAATGTTCTCAGTGAGGTACATGGCAAGGATGCCAAGGGAAATGAACAAACTTATGTTTGAGCACCCAGTGGTTCTCTTCCCACGATACTATTTTATATAGTGTATTAAGGTTGCATGCTTGGTATATAACACACATTTTTAAGTGTGGTCTGTTCTGTTGCAGTTACTGTCTTCTGACTCTTCTCAAAATAAGACTGATGCTCTGCTGTCTGTATGACTACTAAAGATAAGGTTTCTTGTGTCTTGCATCCCTCTTAACCCTTTAGAGGGATTTGCAGCTTCTGCAAGTGCGACAATAATGCATGCTTAAATGCATTAACTTAGTTGAAAATTCAGTTGCACTTGTTTATTTTGAGACTGACTTTAAAAAATACTTGGTGGGACTTTTTTGGTTAAACGTTGTTTCTGGTTTTTTCTCTTATCAGGTAGTTGGCAAAAAAGGAGAGAGCCACTAGGACGCAAAAGACACTGGAAGGCCTTATCACAATCAAAGAGATCTTCACTTTTATCTACAACTCCTGGATAATTGCTTGACCATAACCAGAGACTGTCAATCTGTTTCATTTAATGCCATTACCAATAAATCATTGCTTTTGTTGAGATGGAGTTTCCCTAGTGTGTTTCTGTTGTAATCCTCGTACATGTATTTGTAAATAAAATTCATTACTTTTGCCAAGTTTAATTTTGTTATTCTGGTAACTGTGGCTGTTACTTTGTTCCATTTAAACTCCAAAACTCAGCTGGCTTATCTTTAGAAACAGAAGACATAATGTAGCTTGCATTTGTTCAGTTTAAAATGTCAAATATAAGTAAAACATAGATGGTCCCTGAAGGCCATCTAAAAATAAAATCCGAGCTACTTTGTTGTAAGACCGAGTGAACTTGGGGTCATTGTTCCCACAAAATACAGCTACTTCTCGGATAGGAATAACTTCACCTCTTCTGGAAATTTCCATCTCCCTCCCCACCTCAAAAAGCATAGGAGGAGGAAGCATATTATAAATTACCATGCCATTAACCTGCAGATTTGTCACGAACGGCATGCTGATGCAACCTGTTTGGCAGTGAGAATTCTTGAGTCTTTTGAAAGTGTTTGGGTTTTTTAATATTATTAGAGAATATTGACCTTGTTTCCCAGGCAAACTCTAGCAAGCTGTGCAGTTCTGGGGATTTAGACATTTATGCACCCGACCTGAACATAAATGCCTTCTTTCTTTTATTGGGTGTTGTTTTCCTCTCTCTGGATCCTGATAAGGAAATGTTTATTGCAAATATTAATTTTACATCTTAATTGGAATTCCTATACTACTTTGGTAAATTTTCTTGGAAGTGTGCCCTAAGTAATTTTAATAAATCGGGCATTGATCAGCACCATATACGTATAATACTGTATGAATTCCCAGTAAAACTTGCTAAGTGTTTTAATTGGCATAATTAATTTCTCTGTAAAGTTGAATTTGTTACGTTCTAATTACCATAAATCCCACTAAGGCTTAAATCCTGTCCTAATTGGCATTCCTTCCTTGAACACAGTAGGGTGGTTCTCTTCTGGCTTGGCAGATTTGTATGTTAATACCAAGTTAACTTTCTGTTAGCGTATTTTCTCCAAGCAGAAAACTGGGGATTGTCTAGAAAAACGTTCTTTCCGAGGGGCCCTGTTTTTTCACTGTATCACTGCATACTGCGGGATGCTCGCCTACCTGTACTGTAGTCGGTGGCATGCGACGATGACTTGGTTTCTTTCACGCTTCCTCAATGTTTTGCTTCAGCGGGGGGGTGTAAGGCATGTAACACACTGTGTATATAGAATATAAATCATTTTTAAATATAACTGAGGGCAATATGAATAACTGTTCCTGTTTATAATTTTGTACACTAATTACCTTTTGGGTTATTGTTTAAGTGCCTCATCTTAAGTATTGCTTACCTCATAATATTTATACCTGAGAGATTTGATAACCTAGTGATTCTCATCTTTGTAAAAGATTAGTCAAATTTATATTGTTTATGAGACTCTTCCGTGATTTCCTTGGTTGCATGACGCATACCTTCCATAATGATACTATGTACATAGATCTAAATAAATGTTTAGAGGTAACCGTCACATGTTTCACTTAATGGAAGATGGGGTAGAATTATGCACAAGGAGCTAAAAATCACAAAACTGCCGTTAGGATGCAATGCCGTCTTTTTAAGTGGCATTACCCTTACGTGGTGTTCCCGGGTGCACGTGGCTCTCGCAGGCTGAGCGCTTGCGGTGCAGCTGCTTGGCCCGGGGTTCCTGGGTTTTGTTCTTAACGGGGAAGGTCACACTGAGAAATTGATCTCTCTCATGACGGAGTAGGAGTCCTAAAAGGGAACCATAATGCTGCTTGTGTTCAAATAATGCAGAGGCTATGATAATGGAAATTATTTGCTAGTCCAAGCTACAGATGACTAACGTTCACTGCTGTTAGGTTTAATCAGTTCATTACTTTTTATGTATCCTAAGGCTGACGTTCGTTCGGGGTCGGAGGGCAAAATAAGCTGTCGTATTGTTCAGAAATCTTCCTGAGGTAAGTGGCATGTGTGTGCAAAATTATTTACATGCTTTGATGCGTAAGCAAGGTCTGACCCAGCTTTGACAGTAGTCCCGTCCCCTTGTTCCCCTTCAGCTGCTTTGTTTCTAGTGAGGGTTGATCTGTTGAACTTCCAGTAAAATACTGAAAGGTTGCTGAAAGTCTGCGGGTGCGCATGTATTCTATAGCAAATGTCCTAGTTCAACCGGTAGCTTAAAGAATGGTCTTAGCTGGACCCTTCTCTCGCTTCCCTCGGGGTTGGCAAGCTGGCTGTGAGGTTTGCTTAGTGTCTTCAAACGCCAAAAGGCTCTTTAGTGGTGGGGTTCCCCAGGACTGAGCATATCGGCCAGGGTATTGGGTTGGGGACTGCATAACAGAATTAAGCAGTGCGATACCTTAATTAGAGTATTGCTGTGTAAAATGTTTCTGTGTGGGTGCCTTGAAAAGGCAGAGAAGGGGCACTTGAATTGCTGGCAGATACTGTACGCTGGGAGCCTTTGATGAGCCTTTGAGGCTTGTCTCATCTTCATCCTGTCTTACACTTGTGTATTGAGATCAATAAGCATATATTCCCAGAGAGCCGCTGGACTTGATCTAAAGACTGCTGGAGAGAGCAAATGCAGCACTAGGGAAGTTGTTTATTTTCATGTTTATAGTACTCAGTGTTTTTATTTCTAGTAAGAGTTTGAGTTATTAGAAGACTAACCACTAAATATCATCTGGCTTCTAAATTAATGGAGAAAGTATAAGAAGTAATAATGGTTAGAAGCTAAAGCCTGAAAAAGTGCTTGTGGCCAAGGAGGTACATCTCTAATCTGCCCGATTCCTTCAAAATACCGTTATTTCCTATTTCTGTCACCTTCTCACTTCGCTGAAGATGCCATAGGAGACCTAACCTGACACATCCTCTTAAAATGCGGTGAGAGGGAAATCGAGAGCATGGTCAGAGGTGATAAAGAAGCAGAGATGTGTAGACTCCTCTCCTCCTTTTCCTTGGGTTGGCTTTGCAGTGCTGGGCGCGATGAAATGGCTCGGTAGTGGCATTGGTAGGTGAAGAACCCTTGGCTGCTTTGCCGTAACGCTTCTGTATGAATGTCTTACGCAGGCTTGACTTGGGAGCACATGTCCTGGGCTGGGTAAATCCTGTGCAGCGGGAAACACCTGAGTGTGGAATCTTGCTAAAAAATGTGTATATAAATTAGTTTGCGTGATAAGGTCTTATTTTTTATAAAGGTGTGTTGACTGGCATTAACTGTACTCCTGCCTCTTGATTATCTTTTGATAATCTTCAAACTTCTATTGCTTTTTTGTTTCTGGTTTGTTTTTTTTCTTTTTTGCATTGGGACTGATGTCAAAGCAACTCCTACTTAATTGGCCTTGAATAGTGGCAGAATGTTGAAAGTTTTTTGCTTCTTGATTTTTCTTCATTGAAATGAAGAATGAAATTCTTCATTTGTTTCATTCTTCAAATGAAACAAACCTAGCGAGGGTGCACAGATAATGCACCACAGCACTGTTTTAATTTATGTGTTGATGAAATGTTGCTTGAACGCAGCTACCTCGTGCCTGTGGCTGGCTTAATTGCGATCTGATTTGTTCACGCATAATTCTGGGTGGATACTGTTTTTCTAAGTTCAAGTGGCTACAGCTTTCTTACAATGGTTGGCCTTACTTGGATGTTAACAGGCAATTTTTTTTCTTATTGGAAATCTGTTTGAAGAAACAGGTTATTCCACACAAAGACGCCAGCAGCACGTTTGCTGCTTCGCATCAGTTGCGGGCAGCTTTGCTGGTAGCCTTGCGTGCGCGTGCGTGTGTGCGTGCGCCCTCGGTGTCCTTCTCTGGTGCTTCACCGGAGGGCCTCATCCTGCTCCAGCCGGGAGCTGGTCCCGGCAGCTCTGCTCAAGTCTTGCGTTTTGCGTGTTGCGAACAACGTTGTTTGGGGACAGACGTTTTAGCAGGGCCTGTTGCGACAGGACAAGGGGGAATGGCTTTAAACTAAAGGGGGGTAGATTCAGACTAGATATAAGGAAGACATTTTTTACGCTGGGGGTGGTGAAGCACTGGCACAGGTTGCCCAGAGAGGGGGTGGATGCCCCATCCCTGGAAACATTCCAGGTCAGGCTGGACGGGGCTGTGAGCAACCTGATCTAGTTGAAGATGTCCCTGCCCAGGGCAGGGGGGTTGGACTAGATGGCCTTTAGAGGTCCCTTCCAACCCAAACTATTCTATGATTAA
>NW_008824676.1:861981-880224 GCF_000699105.1 Pygoscelis adeliae
CAAAGCTATTGCCTCTTTGTCCCCCGGTTCCCCTGCTTTTGTACCCGAGGCAGAAGCCGAAAATGTTCCGAGTGGAGGGGGACAATCGCCGAAGCCGTGAGACGGGCCGTACCGGAGGACAGCGCGTGACTTGTCTAGCTCCACATGAAGATTGTTTGCACAGATAATTAAAAAAAAACCCTTGTGTGAATTATGGTAAACAGTAATAAGTAGTTTATGCAAGCTGATCAAATAAAAAAAATGCTCAAAATACTCAAAATTAGCACTCAGTTCTCAGATTGAAGAATGTGTGCTGCGTAGTGCTTCTGCATGGAGCAGGGGCTGGGACAAGTCGGGAGGTCACACAGCGTCCTTTTGTTAGGCCTGTGCCTAAATCACGTTCCTGTTTGCATTCGGTTGGAACAGCAGGGTGTTGCAAAGGTTTAGGTGATTAATTTCAATCAATTGTCACCTTACGATATATCATCTGAATCTTGTACCGGGTGAAACTTTGCAAGTGTGAAATTTGCTGTACAATTCATGTCTTCTTGTGTTGAGTTTTGCACTAGTTTGTTGTTTCCTTTCCCCACCACCTCCAGTGGCTGGATGTGAACGCTTTAAAAAACCAAAAAAAGCCCCAAACCCATCCCATAAAGCGACTGCATGTGGGCGATGCTGCTGGAGCTGTTATGAGCTGATCAGAAACGAACCTCTGAAACAAGTGCGCTGCCTCGCTCCTCTCACGGTGCTGCTGACTGAAGCCCAGTGCCGATAATCGGTGTGCCAATGTTTACAGAGAGATTTTTTCTTGCTGATCACCTTACTGGAAATATTAATCTTGCGTTCTTATGCCAGAATCTGAAACTGGTGGTCTGCCAGATACTTGCCAAAATGATTTTTCCCCTGATAAAATGCGTTCTTTCTTTTGCCATTAGTTTTCAGAGTGCTGCAGAAAGTGGAAGGCCGGAGAAAAATAACCTGAATTCAGCAGCAGAGGGTTTTGGCCATATTTAATTTAAAACTCAGTAGAAACCTGAGTTTTAATCCAACAGAAGCTATCACGATTAATCCTTCCCGTGATGTCCGCTTGTGCAGCTTGAGAAACTCGCCCTGAAGTTCCGCAGGTGCCTCCTGCCGTGTGTTTGCAGCCCTCTGCTTGAATGGAAATGCAGATGGAAGTCGGGAGCCATCGCTTCTGTTGCCCATCAGGTACTCCTCAGTGACAATGGGGTTATTTAATAAGACTTGATCATTGTTTAATTAGGACGTGATTAACTTAAGGATATTATTCGCAGTGGATGTGAGCACTGGGGGGGGGTGTGTGCGTATACTTATGCAAAGGCGAGCATGTACGCAACTAGCTCTGCAAAAATTCCCTCAATCAAGAAATTACACTATTTAAGATTAAACTTGTAAAACTCGGTCTAGACAATACACAATTATAGAAGATGCACGTTGCAGGAGTTTTAAAATGTTGAACATAGTCCTACATTGGATACTAACGGTGCTGAGGAATCTGCAGCTGTCTGTATTGGATGTGAATAGAACCGGTCCTTGGAGAGCGGGAAATGGCAGGAACTGCCTCTAACTATTGTAATCTACAAGATTATCCCATTAATCATATTTGTCTCCGGGAGTACCTTAGTTCTAAGTCTAAGTGTTGTTTTTCCCTTGGTGTGTCACATGCAAAAAAGCCTCTAATTGAAAACAATGTGGAGACAGAATCAAAATGCTCGTAAGCGTGTGCTAAGTTCTAGCTGCTAATGGCAGCGGAACGGATGGCACACACAGACAGCGAGCCGATGGCATCGCCAACATCCTTCCACACCTGTAAGATATTATTTTTCATTTTGCATATTGCCGGTGTTCTCCGTGTACAGAAGGAGCTGACACTGCTGTTCCGACAGAAAAAGGACCCGGTTTAGGAGGGGGAGATGGCAGAGATGCTTTCTTCAGGGCCTGTGTTCGGCGCAGGGGTGAAAACGGTTGGGAGGTGCAGGTAAATCTATGGAAGTCCTCAAAACTACCACGCTGTGAGAGGCAGAACTGCTAGCAGTGAATGAACGGTGAATAGCCCTCCCTGCCTCTGTTACCACAGTATTTCCTTTCAGCCGTGCTGTAGCAACTACATTTTATCCCGGAAATTTCCTCTCCGTTTGGAGACATGAAAAGGAGAGGAAATGATATGTACCTGGTTAAAAGGTTAATTTGTATGATTTCGCGTGTCTGTGTTTTAAATTAATTCACCTGAATTTCAGAGGTGTCTGAACTATGTGTCTCTATTAGACGCTCTGACAGATGGTCCAATTGTTTTTTCTAATTCAGATCTGTAACTGCCAGAGTGAATCCACATTTAGATGGATTATCCAAAACCTGGCTGCTGCTGCAGGACCTCTGGCGGGGGGGAGGGAGGGAATAACTTTCCTCTTGTTCCCGTGTCTGCATACGTAGCCATGAAGAGCAGCGCGCTCTGCTGATCCCCTCCAGCCTGCCTGTCGTCTTTTGTTTCGCAGGCTGCGCCTCTGGGTTGAACAGACCCCCGCAAGACTGACAGCTTAATCCTGGCGTGCTCCTCCGAAGGGCGACTGCCTGCGCAGCCGGCGTCTCCTGCTCGCCACCCCCGTGCTCCGCAGGCTCCGTGGCAGCAGGACCGCTCTGACGGTAGGTGCGTAACTTGCCCTGTGCCCTGGTACCGACGACGGGGTCTTCCCAGGTGCACAGCAATGCCTGCCCGGCGCCAGCACCGAATGCTGGTGTGTCCACGGCTGCTGGAGGGATGCTGCTGGGGTTGGCATTGGAATTGCATCGGAGAAGGGAAAGTTGTTCCTTGCCTTGGCCCAGCAGGAAAACTCTCTTTCGCAGTATTGCTGCTCCCAGCATTCAAAAATGGAGTTAGAGGTACTCCCTAGAAAGCATTAGGTTGATAAATAATAGGTAACATTTAAAAACCACGTGCTCTGTTGTATTTGGCCCTGTCTCTTAAGGTAGAACAAGCTTCTACTTCTAAATGTTTTCTCTTTGGGCCGTGAGCGGGTGTTAAAGGTGACTTGATGTGGGGAGTTGGGGCTGTAAAGGGCCACCAAATACTAGACTCTCTGCAGCTGCGAGTGGCTAATCCTGCACTCATGTGCCCTCCTGCAGCGTAGCTCATGGCCTCTGCTGCTGCGGCTTGTGAAGGTAAGATTAAAAAACCAGACAGACGGAGGCTGTTTCGATGCACTCGGGCTGCTGCTCCTGCAAAACCTTCATCTTTCTGTCTCTGGTCAGGGCGCTCCGAATTCCGTCTCTGCAGCTCCTGTCCTAATCCACTCTTAACCACAGTCATAGATGCTTCAGCAAAGTACCTATTTCATTAGAAAACTCCTAAGCGTCCCAAAAGCTGTAGATTTTGGCTGCAGCTTTCCCTCCTCCCTGCTCCCCATGAGCTGTCTGCGTCCTCCACCTGTCCCCCTGGTTCGTGCGTGCTGCCCGTGCAGTTCTGTTACGGGATTTCTCTCCCCTGCAGCTCCTCTCATGCCCAAGCTAGCAGAAGAAAAGCAAACTTGCCTTCCTGTCAGTCCCAGCGCTGTCGGCCGTGGAGCAAACAGGGGTTGGCAGATACGGTGCTGGTGCTTTATGCTGCACACCAGCCTCTTCCCTTGTGAAATGATCTGCTTGTTTGGACGTCCAGCCCTTGATGGATCCTGTCCCCACGGCTCGCTGCAGCACGCTCTCACTGCTAACAGCGAATTGTTCATCCAGCTCATCCCAGTGGCCCGTCGGGCCGTCCCTGAGCAGGATTCCAAACAAAATGTGTTCAGTGGGGCTGGGCAGGTACCTGTGTCATTGTGTTACATCATCAGTGTGTTCTTAGCTAAATCCAGCCAAAAAACCCACCAAAACTCCACAAATCCTTATCTCTGCTGTCACTTTCCGTTCCCAAGCCCAAGTTCTTCTAACATGTCAGCTTTCTTTTCCTCAAAATTAGCAAAATTAAAATTAACTTGATACAGATGCGTGAGTTTGCAAAGAGCAGAGTACTTGCGTAGTGCTGATACAACAGATAAACCACAACACTTGCTGACAAATGCTTCTGTATGCAGAGAGTTCTGCTGAAATGATGACCCTGCAGCTGTTGGGGACCATACAGGGACATTTATGGGGGAGGTCAGCACCTCAGATCACAACCAGGAACTGAAGCAAGAGCTGACAGCAATCGTGGTGCAACCTCAATAATGTGCTCACATAGGTGTGAAAGTCGTGTGTGTGTATATATACACACATCTATATGTATGTGTGTGTGTATAAAAAATGAAAATCCCTATGGTCAAATTACAGAAATATTTTAAAATTATAAATAAACCCACATGCATTCAGTACATAACATGAGTTGATAATTCTTATCAGACACCAATAATCACAGATAAGCATTATTTTTTGAACGCTGTGGCTCAGGGCTGCATCAGTTCTGAGTTCTGCCTGAGCAAGAAGTCTGCTTCACCTTGAGATTCATGACGAAATATACAGAATGGGCAGGAAAAAACAAGTGTTTTGCAGCTGAGGCGTGTCCTGTTGAGTCTGTCTTGGAGGTGCAATTTTGAGTGCAGATGAAGTGATCCTGTGTGTTTTCTTTCTCAGAACAAAGTGTCCAGCTGGAAAGCCTTCAGCGATTCAGGAGGTGGCCTTGGCCGTAACACCTTTAACGCCAAACGGGTGGAACGTGGACCCCTTTCCAGGTGTAGGTATGTCTGCAGTACGCAGTTAAGGCCGTTGTATGTCTTTTGTCTTGGCGTGTGAATGTCTCTCTTCCTATTTTTCACTCTTCCCCTTTCCTCTAAGTTTTCTATGTCCTTGGTTCTAGAAGCGTGGTGTGAAAATGGTGGTAAAGAAGCTTGCTGTAGGGCATAATGTAACAGTCACCTACCTGCAGAGCCAGCGGCAGTTCGGACCGTGCGGGTGAGCTCCTGGTAACTCCGGTTTCAACCTGAGTGCCGATGTACACAGGTACAGGGGCACTTCAAAGAATAACGGGGTCGATTTTGCATTCTTCGTAGAAACCCCTTTTTTATTTCTTGCTCAAGGCTCTCTGTTTCCCCATGGGCCCAATGGGAAGCCCTGACTGCGGCTGCTCTGCAGCCCCTCCTTGTCCGAGTCCCGGGGTCTCGCTGTGTTAAAACGCCGCCTTACGCGGAGGGATCTGAAAGGGTCTGGTGGGGTCCAGAAGCAGGACAACAAAAGAGGCCTTGGTCACCTGTGTGACACAGTTACAAAACCTGCTTGGCTTCCCTTGTGCTTGCCATTCAGCAGAGGTCTGGTGGGTTTGATCTTCAGGTAGAAGGACCGGCTGGAGTTCATCCCGTAGATGTTGCATGAGCTGCCGGGGTCGGTAGGTCTGGAAGGGATGGGGCCAATACATGGATCATCTCTTTGTTTCTTGACAGTCCAGCCCAACCAGCAGAGTAGGCTGCCTGCAGTAACCAGGTTTTGGCAGCGGGAGCGTGGATTCCCTCAGCAGAGGAGAGAGTCATGGTCTTGGCTTGCTCTGCTAAGTGTTACCATATTTCTTCCAACTTCCATTTCCTCTGGGCTGAGTTTCAGCTCAGCTTTCTCCTCCAGATGCTCGTATCTCACAGACATCTCATTACTGGTGATAAAGCTCGTTGAACCAGATGAGAAGACGGTGTGTCTTCAAACACCCATGTCAACTTGGTGGCATTGGAAATTTAGTCCCGGAGCTCGAGGAAGAGGAGGAGCAGGGGATTGCAGCGCTTCACACGTCTCTGGACAGTAAAAATCACCTTCTGTTCCCTGCAGTCTGTCAAAAGGAAAGTGAACCGATAGTGAACCGTCCCCTTCAGCTGTGTCTTATGTGGGAATAAGTAATATACATGGTGTTGAAAAGCCCAGGTCAGGTCCCGTTTCGCTCCGAGGACTGCCTGTCCTCAGCCGTGAGTCGCTCACAGGATTCAGCAAACACGATTAAAGGATCCTTCACCGTTTGGCGTGAGCAGCGTGGCATGCAACTGGAGTATGCTAATACATCGGAAGAATATTATAAAATATTAGTGCCAAGCCCTGAAATTTGGGTGACCTGGTTAGATGCTCAGTTCAGCTCCACTAGACACTGAACTGCCCGAGTTACCAGTTTACCCACGTAACGTGAATTTCCTGAGTACCTGGTCAGAAGGCCAGCTTTTGGGTTCCCCTCTAAATCTGAGCCGTTCCCTGGGTTCAAAAAGCTTGAAAGCACATGCAAAACTGCGAGAGCTCAAACGGACTCAAAGTGGTGGTCACGCAAATGGCTAATGTTTGCTATTCTGGACGTTAATTTCATAAAATTAATCTAACACATCTTGAGGGAAATTAGTGCATGCAGATGCTATCATTTATCACAATTATTTTAAAAGCCCTAATCTAGCACTTCATCGGATTCTTCGCATCCACTTGCACGTCAAGCGCTGCAGGAGTGTCTTTGCCCATGGAAACGTTGCATCCTTTCGCCTGACCGGCTCTGAGGAGGGGCAGCCGGGCAGAGAGCGGCTGGGGGGGCGCGGGGACAGCAGGGCTCAGCCCCCCTTTCACCCCCAGGAGAGGCGGTGGCGGCGTGGGGCGTTACGGCAGCGCCAGGGAGGGGGAATATCACCCACCCCATGTTATAATAACTGTGGAAACCTTATTGCCGCGTACAGGCAGTCCCTCTCTTTTCAATACGATGTCGACTTACCTGTCTTGTCTTCTCTCTTAATGCTATAGGGAGCGCCTTCAGTGCGGTTCTGTCTGCAGCTATAAGCCATGAATTTCTTTAAAACCTGGGCAGGGAACACGCTCCTGGTCCCGCCTCAGTTTTCTAGGTTCCAAAAATGCTGTTAGCCCAAATCAGGGCAAAAACTGCCTGAATTTCCTATGAATCACCAGACCGAAGGAAAAAAATTGAAAGCTGTCAAAATGTTCCTCGATGAACCCTGTAGCACTTAATTTGAATTTTGACTTTTTCTTCTAGGGGGAAAAAAAATTTATAACTAAATGTGTCTTAAAAAGCTGTTGGTTTGAAAAAGCTGAAATAATCAGTTTTCCCTGAAAGAAAAAAAAAAAACATAGACAGGAAACTACTACTATTTTGTGAATCTTTGATTAACATGAATAAGCTTTTTGCAGTGATTTCCATTTTTTGGCCAGAATCTCCTGCTTATGCCCACTTTATGCGGCTTTTGATGCAATGGAGGAACGCTCCTCTGCAGCGAGCTAAATGATTTTGTCTGCTGCAGTCAGGAGGCGTAGGTTGAGCAGAGGGGGTTGTTTCTGGGAGGCTCGAGCAAGCAGCCGCTGTTTTCCCAGGCGCTTGTGGGGAGATGGAAGGTAGCGGCTGAGCACAGCGAGGGCTGATGCCGGAGCAGCCGCGGGGGTCCCCGGACTGGGTGTCGCGACGGTTTGCCGGTCGCGAGATACAGCTGCGCAGTCGCACTTCGTATGAATCCGTACGGCTTGCTTCTGTCTGGGAAGTCTCAGGGCCCGTGGATTGAGCCAATAGACAATTACCTGGCACACAACCGACCCCGCCGTTCAAGGCTATAAATATGTCAGGGTACAATAGTCCTTTATTACTGTGGAATGAAATAAAGACGTAATTTCAAATGTCATACTTTGGATATTCAATCAGCACTTCCAATACCATGCATAAACAATAAATTATCATATGATGTAATTTAATATAATTCTGCTTCAAGTACAGGAGGCAGAGGGGAAAAAAAAAAGTTATATTCAGAAATTCAATCAGCTTGATTTTTCAAAGGCAGAAAGCACCTGAGAGTTCCCAGTGACTCCTCATGTTAGCAGAGATTTTCCTCTAGATAAAGAACTCATGATAATGAGCTGTGAGGCTGAATGTTTAAAACAATTATCCCCCAGAAATTCCCAGAGCTTTTTTCAACAAGTCAGAGCAGTTAAAGCTGGCAGAAAAGAAATAATTTGAACAATCTTTCATTGGAAAATATACTTTTGATGAAACTGAAATGGTTTATGGGAACATTGCACTTTTCATAAAATTTTCAGTGAAAGTCTTTTGAAAGGATTCACAAACAAAATGGAAAATTACCTTTCCAGTTGATTTTAGGATAGCGTTTTGTACTATCTAAAATAATGTATAATAGTCAAAATGCTTCATTTCCATGAGGTGATGTTGATTTTTTCAAACCGGAATATTTGGGAGTTTCCATGACACAAATATTTTTAGTATTTGGATTTTCCTGATTCAATAGAAAGCCAAATTTTGCCATGGAGGAATTCCTCTAAAGGCAAAAATGTCACTTTCCTGGATGCACTTAATTGTTACGGTGTCGTGTTGCCTGCCCCTCGTCCACGTGTTGTGGGAGTCTTGGCCTGATGCTTTGAAGGCAGGCACAAGGTGGACTACCGTGACGTGATGACTGAACCCCACTCTGCAAGCACTCTTGGGAGGAATAAAAAAATCTGCCTTGCTAGTACGGTTTTTATAAAAAAAAAAAAAAAAATCAGGAAGGACTTTAAAAACAGCTGATGTTGCTTCTTCAGGTTTCTGTCCAAGGGAGTGCGTAAGCATGGGTGTAGCGTCAAGCTGGTCAGTGGTCCTGTTCCCCTCGGTGGGGCTCTGTCCTCGGGTAGGTGCTGTCCCGTACCGGGGAGCTAGCAGATCTATTTCGGTTACGCTGCTGGCTCGCTGGATCACTTCTCAGTGCTCATACTGGATTTCCAGTTTTCAGTCCCTCTTGGTCTGGCTTGTGCCAACATGTTATTTGCATTACTGACGTGTTACTTGTGCAAATGGATGGTTTCTTTTGAAATGGGCGCGAACGTATAGAGTCTAGAAGCAATAGTACAAAAATGAAACCAAACTGTATGCTTCCAAGCTGTGTAATTGCAGAACAAGATGCTAATGTTCCTCAAAAACGCAGGCTTTTGCCTAAATGACATGCTTTGTGGGAGTAATTAATTTGTATTTAATTATTATCTAACTTGTGAAGAAATGTTCTGAAGAAGTCGTATCTTCAGCACAAGTCTTTCAACTTTTTTCTTTAAGATAAATTTCTTATTTAGACTCGCAGCTTTTTATATTTTGTATGATAACACCAACAGGAGACTCCTTAGCAAAAGTCACTGCTTACAATTTTTGCCTTTAAGGCTATCTCATAATTATGCATTTAACTAATCAACACTCCAGAACTTCCAGATGCAACAGATACAGGGTTTGTGAATAATATCCCTACATGCATCTTAATTTCCTAGCAGCAGCTGTAATTTACGGGATTCCATGCGGAATAGCAGGGCTAATGATGGGCAAATGTGTTTTTAAAGTTGTACCGGATGCAAACGCTGGTATATGGTGAAAGGGATGAAAACAGATGACTTCTGAGCATCACAGCTCCCGCCTCTTGTCTGTAAATGCTCCCAAATCCCGGGGCGGCAAAGTGGAGCTCCGGAGTTGTTCAGAGTAAAATTCCCGACCCTGTTTCGGTGTAGGCGAGGTGGGGCTCATCTGTGTTGAACTGGCAGAGGGCTGCCCAGCCGTACTGCGGTGGGACGATCCACATGTGATTGAGCCCGTATTCCTAGGAAGAGCAGCTGGTTTTGGCAGTGACGTTCCTGAAAGAGCAGAGGCCACCCTGTTTGTAATTTTTGTCTGTGGTTGCACTGTGTTTGGCTGGGATAGAGTTAGTTTTCTTCGTAGTATCTGGTATGGTGCTGTGTTTTGGATTTGTGACCGGAGCGGCGTTGATAACACAGGCTATTGCTGAGCAGTGCCTGCAACACCGCCAAGGCTTCTCCTGCCCCCCCCCCTGCCCTGCCAGCGAGCTTGCTGGGGGGGCACAAGGGGCTGGGAGGGGACACAGCCGGGGCAGATGACCCCACTGACCAAGGGATATCCCAGACCATACGGCATCACAGCAATAAAAGCTGGGGAAGAAGGAGGAAGGGGACGTTTGGAGTGATGGCGTTTGTCTTCCCCAGTCACCGTTAGGCGTGACGGAGCCCTGCTGTCCTGGGGGTGGCTGAACGCCTGCCTGCGATGGGAAGGAGAGAAGGAATTCCTCCTTTTGCTTTGCTTGCGCACGCAGCTTGTGCTTTACCTGTTAAACTGCCTTTATCTCAACCCACGAGTTTTCGCACTTTTACCCATCTGATTCTCCCCCATCCCGCTGGGGGGGAGTGAGCGAGCGGCTGGGGGGGCTGAGCTGCCCACCGGGGTTAACCCACAACAACTGTCCCAGGTGAGACTAGAGACGTGGCACGAAGACAGAGAAAGAAAAGAGAGAAAAAGCTCTCCCTGGTGTGTTCGCAGCCGGTGTAGAGCCAGGGGAGACGCCTGGCTCTGTGCGGGGCTGCACCCTTTGCACAGCCGAGTGCTCAGCCCAGGGACCTCTCTCCCCAGCCGTGCTCACCATACGAACGCTGGTTTTACAGCATGGAAGGCTGGGGAAGATTAATTTCCAGGATCTCTTCTGTCTTCAGTGAATATTAGCCGCAGAGTTTGTCGGTGCTCATAAAGATAATACTGTATCTACTAAAGAGCATGTCAATGCTCAAGTTAAAACTAGTTTCTGCTAGAGATGTTTCCAATTTGTTTTGTTAAATCTATTGGGCCTTTCTATTCACATACACTTGTACAAAACCAACATAGCCAAATATAGAAGATGGAAAATATTTAGCGTCTAGTGCAGAGGGAAATTGAGTTTCTTCAATTCCCATGATGATAACATGTGATGTGAACCTCCCTGACAGCCCTGGATTTACAGAGAGGCAGGTATCATCCCGGAGGAGCTGCCAAGGAAGCCTACCTGCCTGATCCTGCAAAGTGAGGAAGTCTACTGCTGGGAGCGTGCCGAGGGCCGCCAGCTCTGCCAACCTTGCCTGCAGAAATCCCTTTTCTTGCTAGAGTCCGTTTTTCTTGGAAAGTCTCAGCAGTAGATTTTCACTTGTGAACCCCCAAATCGTCAAAACAAATGATCTGGACCCATCTGAGCTGTGTTGGTTTATAGATGAGCATCTGTGCATCAATCTACCACTCGGATGTGGTTTGTTTTCAAGCAGGAATTCTTTAGGAGTGTTATCTTTGAAATACCCAGTCCCACGGTTTCCCAAATTTTCCCCTCAGAGCAGATACTCCTGTGGTACGTTTTGCAAATGCTCAGAGTTCAAAATAGCGCTTGGTCTGCGTTAAGGCTCCTGTCGTGCTAAGCACTGACCGATATTGCAAACCATGAAGGCTTTTGTTTTCTTAAATAGCTGGCCGCTGGAGAAGTTCAGGTCTAAGTGAGCAGGAGTCGTGTTGGTTTAACTCCAGTAAAGCAGTCATGTGTAACAAATACTGTATTATTAACACGGGGGGAAATTTTCAACTTTCAGCATCTTGACAAAAAAACAGACAATAAAAATTGCTCGGTGACTTTTTCTAACCTTTGCAACATGTATTTTACTCACCAAGACCACTACCTCTCCACTCTGTGGTTTCAGGCAGTGAAACAGAGAGATTTTAAAAGTAAGCCATTCACTGGGAAAATGCCTTTTTTTTTCTGAAGTGAACTTTCAGGAAATATTAATTTATTCTTTCTCACATTTTTAATCTTTTGCTCTTTCATTTTTCATGGTTTATATCTTCGTAAGTCTGAAGTCCTGCGTGGTGATGTAGGTATCAAGGTGAGCACAGGCATGGGATGATCATTGATCAGGTCACCAAAACGCAGACATGCCTTGTATCCTGCCAAAAGTGAAGTTTAAATAGCCAAAAACATGCAGAATCAACCCAACTGTGTGACTGGTTGTCCAACCTGGCCTTCCTCCCTGGCCCACCTTGCCCGCCGGGCTCTTACGTCTTAAGGGCAGTTCCTGTGTAGGTGCAAAGTTGATGGTTACAGAAGTCTGATGTCTTGGGGCTGCTTCTTGAGCCAGAAAGGGTCAATAAACAGAAGCGACACAGTCCCGCTGATAGACAAAGAGTCTCTGTCCTAGGGCTGGGAAGGGGCGTATGACTTCAACGATAAGGAAATCTGGAGACTAAGAGGTTGTCTGTGAGAGAAAACAAACAAAAAAGTGGTTTTGGAAAAGGACGGTTTACAACCGAAAAATGAAAGTTTTAATGGGAAGTTCTCATCCTGCTCTATTCAGAACAGAAATACTGTTCTGTGGAGGATATTACAATTATGACTATTATTGTACTGCTTCACTTATATGAGGCATGTGGAAATAATTCTTGGTCACAGTCAGTCTTTACACCATCAAGAAACGATAAGGGTTGTGTTCTCTCCTTGCCAAATTGTGAGTAGTGGCAACTAGAGAAGGAACAAGAAGAAACTTCCTACAACTGGCAGATAGCAAGAGAGGAGATGATGTGGCAGGAGAAGAACAATTTAGGATTTTTAATTGAGTAGCTAACTTAATGTGAAAGCAGCAAGTAACTGTTTTTAAAACTAACGCCTGTGAATTTTATTGATTTTCTTAATAGAAAACAAATGTTTTTGCTCTATTTGCCCTTCCTCAACCATCTGTCCTAGTAGCTGAGTACATCTTGGTCACACTGCAGCCTGCCAAGACATGCTGATGGGACGGGTCCTGAAGGGGTTGAGTAGACCACGGCCACCGATGTCCCAGTATGGGTTTCCAAACCCCCTCTCCTGTGCCTGCTTGCAGCGGGGTTTGCTCTGCACAGCTATGAGGTCTCTCTGCAGACCTTCGTTGACTTGGGTGGGGGACCACGTGCCAGCTGTTCTCAGGGCCAGGGCCACTCGCGGCATCTTACCTGCCGTGCCTTGCCCAGGTGTGCTACACCGGTGCTCCCCCTCCAGTCGTTCCCTCATTATTTGGTTAAAAGCTGTTGGCATTTCAGATGAAATGGATTTCAAAGGGATGTTTGACAGAGGAAAGTACTTAACCTGGAGAGGTGAGGAGAACTGAGCGGATGAAGGAGGGACTGGAGAAAAGGAAAAAATAATTATGTGTGAGCACATATGTGGAATATTTTCCGAAGTGCTTTAACCTGGGGAAATTTTTTCCTGAAGGGGATAGTGCTAAATCAAAGAAAAGGGGGGGATTCATAATTGTGGGATTAATTTGTGGACTATTTTGAGATCTGGCAAGGTCTATTTGGAGAGCTAAAATATGTATTTTATCAGTCCATCTTTCTGAAGAGCTAGACCTTGCTTGCAACTGTAAGTAATCAGTATTACAACTCCCAGTGAAACACATTTCATACATCATTTTAGTTCACTGTGTGACTCTAGCTAGTGCCTTGTGCTAAACTACGTTCTTCACAATCGGGTGATACGTTATTTATAGTCTAAAATCACTAGCGACAGCTTGGGAAAACACATTCTCTGAAAGCTCCCAGGGCAGGTTCGGCACGTATTTCCACGGTGAGTTGTACCTTACGTCACACCGGTTCTTTCCCCATTTCTTGCTAGACAGCGTTAAGGAGCTATTGACCCCTCTGACGCTGTTCCTGAAGCGAGTGTGAATACGGTGATGCCCCGTGTCCCCCAGCCCAACCTCAGGGAAGCCACTACCACGAGTCTCCAGCAACAGCCCGGGGGACGGAGAGGAGAAAATGCGCATCAGGATTGCGTTGAGAGGGGTTGCCTGTGTCAGGGCCTAGGAGAGGTGCGCAGGGATGGAGGATGTGTCTGGGGACGTGGCATGGGACAGCGTTTGTCCTGGCGGAGGCCACAACCCCAGCAGAAGGACGGCTTCGCCGAGCGGCTCAAGCGTGGGCTCAGCAGAACAAATCCAGGCTGTGGCGCACGGGAGTTTGATCCGGTGGCTGGGAATCCACCACAGCCTGGACACGAGGGGTCAGCCACGTCATGAGCAAAGGTGAAGGGCACACAGTTCCCTCCGCACACAGAGGCACCGGCCGTTTAATGCAGAACAGCCGTGGTGCTTCTTCCCACAGCAGCTACAGGGCCCGTGCTGCAACAGGGACCTTGGTCATGGCACTTCTGAACTCGGCGCTGTCTCAGCGTCTAACACTTCATCTGTGGTAGTACTTTTTGATACGGAACTACTCTTTTTCAAGTTCGTCTTTCTTATGTGCGTTGTGTGCACATGCACGTGTTTTGGATCAGCTGGAGGCGTAGGCGCTGCACACAGATATGCAGGTTGCTTAAAAATTTATTTGATCTAAGAATTATTTTTTTTTTCTCCTCTGACAAGTCCTCCTGGCTCTGGTTTTCAGTGGTGGAAAAAGCCAGCTCTAGCCCTGGAGAGCTGGAAGAGTGAGACATCTCCAGTGTACTCCAGAATGGGAAGAAATTGAGACGTTATTTTAAGGCCATGCATCATTCCTGGAAAATAAGCTTGCATATTTTACATAAGAATTGCATAATTACTTTCTACCTCTGCACAAGGCTAGTTCTTTTGCATCTTATAATACCAGGAGTTTTTAATAGACATCTTAAAGACTCCGTTATCTTTGGCAGCATCCTGGCAGCTTGGCACAGAGCACAAGCTGTAACAATGACACCAGCTCCCTCTTTTTTCCCCTTTAAACACCATGTTACTGAGAATACATGAAAATCTGGCAGAAGTCAGCAGTTTCCTCCCGGGTGTGCCTCTCACACCCGCTGCCCCGCGTGCAGGAGGCTGCCTCCCGGCTGGGGCGAGCTGTCGCACCCCAGGGGGAGGAACGACGACGTCCCGGGTGCCCAGGGACCCTGGGGTGCCTCTGTCCCCCGTTACGAGCAGACAGAGGTGCGTTTACCTCAGAGACTTGAGAAATGTTCATTAGCTAGAGACAAACCAAAGGCCGTGTGTCAGGGTGTGTACGTGACCAACAAGCCCAATCGCTGGGTTTCATTAGGATTTTGTGTGTGTTATTTTGGCCTGCAGCTTGCTTTAGTTCTCTCTTTCTAGTATTTATTACACCGTGTAATACTGGAAGCCACTCCTTGTCTCAGATACATCCACATAGCTTGTTTCTAAAACGCTTGCAATATTCCTTTAAGGCAGCAGGGGAAAAGGTGGGACCTCAAAATGGAGTTTATAGGGAAAATCCTTCTGTTGGCCATTTATTTCCCTGGCTTTGTCCCCTCCCTGATCTGCAGCGGTGAAGGCTCTGGCCGTACCTCGGCAGTTGTTTCGCGAGATGTTGAATTTCCATAGCTGGTGCTGTTCACGGGGGTGGCTTTTGCTTTGTCCCTTTGCAGGGGCCAGTTTTGGTTATCAAGGTCTGGTGATGTCCTGGGAACGGCCAACATTTGTGCAAGCGGTCCCAGGCGCCGTGACCGCAGGGTGAACACCTAGGTGGTCTGAATATTACCTTAAATAGTATTATTCTAAACATTGAGCCCTGCAGGCCCTGGGAAGTGCGGGGACTGCTCACACGGGCTGTCCTGCTGGGTTTGTGTGGACATGGGCAAACCCAACATTTCTGCAGAGCTGAGAGCGGTTGGGTTAGAAGTGCTCATGCCATCCGTGGGATCGGTGACAGCCCCAGCGGCAGCTCACCTTGCCCCCCGAACCCCCCGGACGCCTCGGTACCGCGGTGTCCCCGGTACAGGGTACTCCGTAGCCCGTGGACAGCCTGAGCGTGGCGCGGCGAGCACCGTCTGCCCAAAGCACTGATGGGTGCGCGAAGCTCCGGCAGCTCAGGCGCTTGCAGTTACTTTCTGTTCAACTGCAGTCGGACCAGAAGCCAGCAATGTCGCCATAGTTTCCCCAGCAAATTTCAAAAATCCTGGACGCATTTCCTGAGATTTTCCAGAGCTCTGTGGGCTCTTTCTGATCTCTGGCGGTACCTCTGCAGCATGAGGCAGTGGGTGGTGACCAGCAGCTTCTTGCTCATGCATACAGCCTGGGAGGTTGTTGTCCTCAGAAGCATCTGATGAGGCTTGCGAGGGGCACAGCGTGCTCTGCAGGGACTTCACAGCAACAGTCATCTCACGGAGTGAAGTATTGGAATGATACGATGCATGTGTAAAGGACAGAAGAATGCATTTGCTTAAATTTATCTAGCTAAAAAACCCCTGAGAACTAACTGCGTGATCTGGTTAAGAAAGGTGACGGTCCTTGTTGGGACCTCTCCTTCCTGAACTGTTGGTTGCCCGATCTTGTTGCAGCAGGACGCGTGCTAGCCGGGGGCAAACCTGTGGTGAGGAGCAGGAGGTCACCGGGCTGTGGGTGGGCACAACGGCCAGCGCGTCCCGGGGCTCCGCTCCGGCCGATGCGGATCGTTGGAAACAACATGCTCTTGACTTCTTCAGGGCTAAACACACGGCAGAGCAGAGCCCATGCGTAACCTCGGTTCAAAACCTCGGGTGCAGCAGCAGAGCAGGTAAAATTTGTTTGTTTTTTTTCCCCAAGAGTGACTCTTCGAAATCTTCAGTAGTTTTTAATAACTATTTTTTTATTAACAGGCAAGAATAGCTCTCTGAATAACTCAACACAAAAGGAACGAAGTTTGAGGTGGTGTGCGTTTCTGAATATCTGTTTATCACATTTTAATGTTGATGGGAAAAGGGAGAAAAATGTTGATGGCATTTTTGTGAAATTCCACCCGTTTATGACCATATGAAATTAAAGCTTTTATACACTTATAAAGAAGCTCCAAAGGGAACAAATATGTTTTTCCTTCTGAAGTCTGCTTAAAGCATATAACAGATATGATTGCACAGCTCAATATTTCATATAAAACAATATGCTCTACCATTTTAATTTTCAAAAAAATTGTTTTTCATATGAATTCGTGTTGCATTATTTTCCGATTCCAACTAAATTAGAACGATATAGATATAAATGATATACATTACATTTATTATACATAATCTAGGTAAATATGAACTAATTCATCAACCATACCTCAGCTTTCGTATAAATTATCTTCGTGGCACTTTTGCTTTTATATGAAGTCTTACAGTTGAAGGATTATTTGACTGTATTTGTAACTATTGCAGCATTAATTTAATTGCAGTTCTGCGTAAGAATTTGCAAAGCGCTTGGTGGAGCAGGAGAAGCAGGAGCCATCCCGGCGTGACCTCCCTGCTCCAAAGGGGAGCGGTGATGGGGCGCAGCCGGGGTGCAGGGGCTCTCGGGGGGCTCTCGGGTGCTGAGCCCCGCTCCCCTGCTCCACCACGGCACGAGGGCAGCGAGGTGTGACAGCATCTCGCGGGCGAGCTGCCCAAACCGGCCGGGGGGCCGGGCGCCGGGCTGTCATCTCCATCACCAGGAAATTGGTCTTTTGGTGTAATTTTCCTCCAGTAATTAGTCTCTCTGTGATTTTTAGACTTTGTGTCATGTTGTGAATGCAACATGTTCGACAGCATACCTGCCAGGGAAAATATCTTCTGTGATGGGTAAGGAAATACCATTTTTCATGAAAGACATCAGAAAAATTGAATGTGAAACTTCTGAACGGTTGGGGGCACGCTGACTTTCAGTGACGGGGAGGACTCTATCTGAGCCAGTCGGCAAGTGTCAGGCTGCGCTATCCTGCCTTTTCCTCGGCCATTTGGGCTTTAACACCCGGTCCTGGGTGCAAACGGGATAGCTACAGGCAGGAGACGTTTCACTGCATAAACCACCTGTGTGCCAGGCACGGGGGAAAAAGGGGCGGCTGGAAACCAGAGACAGCAGAAGAGTACTGCGCAAATGAAGGCCTCGCTTCTTCAAAGGATTTTGTCACATGTTTAGGGACAGGAATGGATTAGTTGACTTCTGTGCAAATAATTGCAGTTAATTAAATTTAAGCTTGAGTATTGCATTGGGTCTTAATGTTGTGAGGTAAGTATATATGTTTTTTTTAATACTGAGCGAGCCAACCTTATCAGAAAATGGTCATTTCCAATGGGCAGTGGAGCTGGGAAGGGGACAGGGCAGACTCGGCCGGAGCTGCTGCTGGACGGGCTGAGCCGGGGGAGACGGCTCGAGGCACACCATGCTCTTTGCACCGAGAAGCAGCTGCAGGCTCCAGAGCTGCCCCCGGGACCAAGTGGGGAGCGCTGAGGGGTCTGCTCCGGAGCGGTGTCCGGGGGACTTCAGCTGGAAGAGCTGCGCGGGGGAGCCCCCTTCCCGGGGCCGCCCGTGGTGCAGCTGGAAATCAGCTCGGAGCGCTGCATCCATCACGACCAAATTGTTCAGCAACCTCCAGGACAGCGTGAGCAGCAAGTAGCATCTGTTCTTCCCTGCCAGAGACGCGATGATGGACTGCCAAGGACAGAGCTCCCTCCTAACTTCTCGCTGTCTGGAAGCCAAGGTGAGACTGAGTCGATGTAAAAAATGGCCACGCTGCCCGCCGCTGGCGGGGGCGGCCGGCCCGCCGGGGGAGGG
>NW_008824676.1:880445-887998 GCF_000699105.1 Pygoscelis adeliae
AAGTCCCGGCTCGGTGCAATGCCCACCGACACTCATGAGGGTCTCTCCCGACTGGTTTGGTAGGGACTGGGTGAAGGGCAGGGTTTTGTCAGGTGCAATTCCAGATTTAAGTGGGAAAAATGTGTGTTCCCATCCAAAGCTGTGCAGGACAGGACACGCCTTCTCCCTCGGCACCCCTGCCCATGGCAAACAGAGGACAAAGGCCCTTGCTCCCCATTGGGAAGCCCCCTGTGCTGGAGAGGGCTGAGCAGAGGAGCGGGAGGCGGCACGCTCCCCTCGCTGGCCCCTCTCTCCTGGCCCCCGGCCGCCCTGCGGAGGGGCCGTACAGAAGCGGGGGGTTGCCTGCATGCCTGGCTGCTCCAGGTCTCTGCATCACCTCCCCACGGGTGGAGGATGATCTCCCACAGCAGGGGTGTTCCCGCCTTACACCCAAGCTGCTGGTCTCGTGGAAGGCAGGCGTCCTCTGCTTGCCAGCGGCAGGGCTCTGGAGGGGTTAAAAACAGAGGGGAAAATATGTGAAGTGCTTTATGCCTCCGCAGTGCTACACAGGCCGTGCAAAATTCATCAGAGCAGTAAGAAACCATTAATTCCCCTGCACAGCGGCTCTCCGCAGGGGCGCGAGGCAGGAGAGGAGGGTGCTGCAGGGCTCGGGGTGGGGGACCTGCGCTGCTGCCCATCACCAGCCCCGGGCTCTGCGGCTGAGCCATGGCCTCATGCTCCTCACCTGGGGCTAAGGCGTCCTGAAATAAGGTGTAATACTGCTTTTATAAAAGGATGCGGAATTAGATAATCGAGGATACTCTTACTTGATTTAGTGGAAGTTAAAATACCATATGTGTTAGGGCTTGCAGGATACTATGTTATTTTTAACATCCACACATTTGTAGGAATTGTAACTAAATATGTTTTCCAACAGGAATAAAAGTACAGGCTTAGGTATTTTATGAATGGCAGCTGTGTCGAGTGATTCAATAAAAATATGTGCACAGTGCTATTAATCCAGGCAGGAATTTTGCTGGCGCTGTGCAGGGTGTCTGGAGCGGAGTTAAAGTTCTCGGTGCTCGCGCTGCCCGAGCCTGCGTCTCGCCGGCCTTCCGAGCGAGCCGGAGCTCGGCCAGGCTTTCCCGACAGCACATGCCGGGGATATTTAAGGGGGATGTTTTCACAGTGCATTAGCTGGATGGTATCCTCGCGGAAACCCGTGGGCTCATCTGCCCTCCCGCTGCTGAGGGGAGGTTTGCGAAAGCATTTTGACTCCTTCTGGCTGAAAGTACGGGGAGACATTGGTCTCTGCCAGCGAGGCAGAAAAAAGATGCTCACCCTTTTCTACCTTTAAATTGCACCTTTTTAGCAATAATTGGAAGAACTGATTTTTGCAGTTAGTTTATCTTGGAAATGACTTACGTCTGCACCACGTGAAAGGCATGGTAATACAAACGGCAATAAATAAATCACGCGGGGCAAGTAGCAGGCAGTGATATTAAGGCTAATGGCAGTGTGGCTGTTGCACCTGCATGCGCCGCACTTGTTAGTCTAGTTAGGTACAAGCATAAAAGAAAATATTATTGTTATTGTTGTTGCTGTTATTATTGTAATTATTACTCCCATTCCCTGCTGGGGAGCAGAGGTGTGAAGCCCCAGGTGGCAGCTTCGCGGTGCGGTTGGAAACCCACGGGGGAGTGAGTTTCTGTGCCCCTGCGTGGTGGGCAGAGGGCAGCCCCGGCCCTGCGGACCCCATCCTGCCCGACACCCCCAGCCTGGCTGCTGGCACAGCCAGGGGACAGGACGGGACCCCCGCGAGGTGCCCCGAAAGCTGCGGGAGGGGATGGGGAGTGGGTCTGCGGGTGCCGCTGCCGTGTCACTTGCCCTACGGGGCCATGCTGCCCCATCCCCCAGCCCCGCAGCCGTGCTGGCAGCCTTTCCCCCGCCGGGCTGGTGGTGCTGGGGTGAGCACCCACAACATGAGTATGGCTGTGCTTCCCGCCCAGCGGGACGGTGCTGGTGCCTTGGCAATGCTGCTCGGTTGCGGCTGCTCCCGGGAGCGCTGGCAGCGATGTCCTGCTGCAGCGTGCAGTGGGGCCGGCGAGCTCCCGTCCCCCTTGGCATGGGGCTGCCTCCCCGCAAGCCCTCAAACCCGCAGCAGGAGAGGGTCTTTGTTTGCAACTCGTGCACCCGCTGCTCGTCGCAGGCTCGCCTCCTGGTCGGAGGTGTGCTCTGCGGGCTCTGCGTTGGAGCACGGTGCAGCCCAGGGGATGTGGCACACGCAGCTGAGCCAGCTGCAGGGGAGGCTGTAAAGGCTTTGGCATTGTACCTGCAAGGGGATCAGAGAAAACGCTGTGGGGTGGGTGCCCGCTAGCACAGCCCAAAATCCAGCAGGGGTGGGCTGGCTTGTTGGGGTCTGCCCAGGTCCTGCACCAGCACTCAGAAACAGCACGAGAGGGTTGGGTGAGACCCCATCATCCGGGTGGTTTCCTCGCGCTGTGCAGGGAGGTGGTGGTGGTGGCAGTGGCATTGGTGGTGGTGGCGGCGGCGGTGGTGACGCGAGGCCAGGGCTGCCCTCTGCAAACTGCCACTCTCCCGAGCACGGCTGGGTGCATGCTGGCAGAGCTGCTTTCGCATCTCTTCCCACGTCGGATGCAACTTGACTGTCCCGGTCCTTCAAACCTGCCCCACAGCTCCTTGAAGCCCCGAGGGCACCAGGCATCCGTGAGGAGCGGTGGGACCCATATGCCAACCTTGTGCGGGGTGGCACGTGCTGGCAGCACTTCCACCTGCGTATGGGCAGGGTCATCCCCAGCGCCGGCAGTGCCTCAGTTTACCACGGAGGGCCGTGCAGCCCCTCCACAAGCCCTCCCTGTGAGCGCTTGCTGGGGTCCGGGGCGCCCCACGCCTGCCCTCTCCCCTCCGGCCACCGTGGTCACTCTTCCCCCGTGCCTGGGGCTTGGCCCACCCCGGGTGGGAGCGCGGGGGGCTGGTGCCCCCGCTGCGGGAAATGCCAGCCTGCCCGCGCTTCCCATCGCTAAGCAACGGCGGGTGAAATATATCCTGATTTCTGCTGCTCCCATTTGGCACCTCCCACCATGTTCTTTCATGTGCAGTTGCACAGTGTAGCGGATAAAAAGCCCGTTTTCTATCTTTGGGTGCCAGTGCACATTGTAGCCATCGTCGGGAGGACAGGCAAATCAATTGGCAAAGAGTAAATGACTGACATTAGGACCCTGAGTGACTGCCTGTACCGAAACGCTGCTTCTCATCTCGGGGCTGGGTGCTGCCAAGCAAAGTCCAAAAAGTTATTTTTTTTTTCACATCAGAACTTCAAGCTGATCAAAGAAACAAACACTTTTAATGAAACATATGCAAGATACTTAGAAGGAGAAGATTCACAATGCATCTGCTGCGGGACCAGAAGGCTTATCAAAAGTGTGAAGTAGGAGGAGAAAAATTACTAGTGTATGATGCCAGAGAAGATTACAGAAATATTAAGCAGAAGGAATGTAAACACATATAGCTGGTGATAGCTGGCGCGCGGCTTGCCGCGCACAAAGAGCCTCCGTGCAGTGTCGGTCTGGGGATGCTCTTGCCGTTGCATGTGAGAGCCGGCACGCAGGGGATGGGTGCAGGCTCTGGGTGGCCCCCGCTGCAGCTCGGCCAGGCACCCCTGCAGAAACCTGCGCACCCACGCGCCCAACCCTCCCCTCCCGGCCCCAGCCCCGCTGGGCTGTGCGGGGACAGGCAGGGCCGGCCACGGCACGTTTCGGAGGACAGTCCCCCTCCCAGGAGCCCCTCTCTCCTGCCGTCTGGCTCCAACTCGACACCGGAACATCGGCAGAGAGCTCGCCACGCCATCTAGTTCAACTGTCCTTCGAGCCGAGGAACGTTGCAATGGCAGTTTATTTGCATTGTCCTTATGAAACAAAAACTTCAATGTAATATCAATTTTCTTGCAACGTGTTGTATTGAAAACATAAATACTGTGAAAACCTGTAATTTCTGGTGATAATATAGTAGGTTTATTATCAGCGGGAATATCACATAATTATTTCTGTCCCACATTCAGGAGTGTGCAGACATATGGCTTATCTATTTCAGCCACTGGCCAAATTCTGCTCTCCCTTAACCCTTGCAACCTCGGTGAATTCAGCGAGGCTGCACAATTATAGCTGGCAGCAGGATCTGGAGCTCTTATTTCTTGTTAAATGAATATTTTTCATTTCAAAGCTGCCTTCCTGTCCCCCCACATACAGACTGCTATTCTTGCTGTGTATTATAATTTTGCTTCTCCATTCACAGTGCTGGCAGTTGTGTGCAATGGGCTTTCTCTGCCAGTAAGTGCCACCACCGGCTCCGTTGCGAGGCAGAATTGGGGTGTCCCAGGAGGGGTGTCTCTGCCCCCTCCTCAGGCTGCTGGTGCTTTTTGGGGGGGGAGCCCAGCATGCGCAGGGGTAGGGCATGGTGTACTCCTGAGCGCAGTGCCTGCTGGGCGCAGGAGGACGCGTGCTCGGGGCTCCATAGCTGGCATCCTATCTGGGTACTATCAATAATCAACCATCGCCGTCAGTCAGGACCGACTGTCCTGTCTCTGTCGCTGTTCCTTCCCATCTCTTTTCCTAACGCCCGCTCAGGAAAATGCCTGTTTTTCCCTCTGCCCGGGAAAGCTGGCACTCCCGTTTCCCTCTCGGCATCGCTCTGCAGGCAGGTGGGGGACGGGTCGAGGGGACGCGGCAGGTCCTGGCTGCCAGGACAGTTTTGCCCGAGGTTACCAGCCACAGAAGACCCGCCAGCATATGCTGAGGCGGCCAGGAGGCAGGTTTAATGTATGCTCCTGACCTTTCTGATCGCTCTTCTAAGCTCTGCATCTGCAAGGCTGCCTGGTCGCCCAAGAGGGACGGGTGCCCTTGCTTTGCCCTGTTCGGGAGATGAAGCCCTCGCCGCTGCTGCCTCCCCCATCTCCCCGACTGGAGAAGGAAAGGAAGAAGCAGCAGCCTCTGACACAAGCAGCCGTGTGGGCATCACAGCCACTGTCACCTCTTTCTGAAACTTCGGGCAGATGCTCCCTTGCCTTTTGTGGACACGGCCACCAACAGGAGTAGAGTGGAGTGGAGTGGAGTGGAGTAGAGTAGAAGGGACCTAGAACCATCATCTAGTCCAACTGCCTGACCGCTTCAGGGCTCACCAAAAGTTAGAGCATGTTGTTAAGGGCATTGAGCTTAACAGGCATGGGGCACCGACCACCTCCATGGGAAGCCCGTTCCAGTGTTTGACCACCTTCTCAGCAAAGAAATGCTTCCTCGTGTCCAGTCTGGAAGGTGCAGTTTTTCAAGGAAGGTTGCCACACTGCTGTCCACGGACCATCGGTGGTCCGAGGAGCAGAAGCTGGGGACCCATGGGAAGCGGGCGGGGCAGGTGCCCCTCGGTTCCCAACTCTAGATGTGATGGAAAGGAGCCAGGCCACCGTCCGGCACGGCTTGGCTAGTGAAGACCCTGGTCCCATTGCTGCGTGGGGGGCTTCCAGGGCGGCGGGACCGTGCTTTCCTGCTGCCGTAAGGGTGGGGTGACCGGTAAGGCAACCGGGCATCGCGCCCCGCTCGACCGTGAGTATTTCACAGGGGGGGGTCTCCTGTTATTTCCGAGCAGCTATGCTGGCTTTGCAACATGGTTTTGAAGAAGCACTTCCAAACTCTGCATTCAGGTAAAGCAGTGTCTGCTTTGGAAAAGCTCAAGCATTTCTTATAAATGCACTGTTTATTGTGATTTATAAATAGCTCCTGTGGTGACATGTAAAGCCTGAAGTATTACGCACCGCTCAGCACAGTGTTGCCTGTTGGAGAAGGAGCCCTAGCAAAGTCAGATTCCTCTGCGGTTCTCAACATTTGTAAAAGCAAGCTGGAAACGAAAATAAGTGAAGGCATGCAAATAAAATTCTTTCCAAAACACCCATGCTCAAGTGGGTTTTTTTCTACCACTGTTTTTAAAAAAGCATCTGGCAAGCCTTTCTTCAAATTTACTTTAGCTAAATGCAAACAAACAACAACTCTAATAAGCATAGTAGCATATTCATTAACAGTTCTGGCTACAGCTTTTGAAGATAAGGTGAGGAAAAAGTTCTTTAATTTTACTCGTGGAAATGTATATGATCACCATGAAAGGGATTTTAATCTTAAATAACAAGGAGTGTAAATGTATATAAAGCCCTGCTAGCACAGACATCACCTTTTCTGCTTCTGCTCGTGAAGGTGGAGCTGCAGGAAGAGCCGCAGCCCTGTAGAGCGGGCGCTGCATTCGCACAGCCCTTCTGCTCTGCCTGGATGCTGGGGTGGACACTGGGATTCATCCTGGTATAAAGCCAAATAATAAAAAACCCCACCCCATTAGAAACAACCAACCTTTTCCAGCATCATGCACTCTCCTGCCAGCAAAATGCCTGTGGTTTTTGCTTCTTGATGGATCTATGATCTACGTGAAGTAGATCGTAATGTTTAACTGCTCCAAACTGTTCCGTTTGTTTCGCTTCCCAAAAGAAAAGCCCTCGCGGGAAGGGCTGGGCTCGGTCCCTGCAGTGCAGCACCGCGCCGTCCCCCCCGGTGCGCGCGGGCGGTGTTGGGGTTCGACGGTCGGGCAGGGGTTTCCCAGGGTTTGCCAAGGGCAGGGCTGCGGCGCCTGGGGCACACACACACACGGCAGCTGGCTGAGGTTTTCCTCATTTCAGACCATTTTGGTCTACGGATTCAGAATAGCAGGAGCTTGTGTTTATTTTTTCAATATTTGTCAATAAATTCCCACTGAAGTGGCCAGCAGAAATATTCAAGGTTCCTTTTTGACAGTGTGTTCTGTGTGCAGCGAACATCTCAATTACAGCAGGACTCTATGCTCATATCCTCAGTCTTAAACAGTTTCATTTGCATGCGCTGGGTGACTATATTTTGTTGTTGAAAAGTTAGCCTTCAGAAATGAAATTCAAAAATTCATCAGCTTGAAAAGAGCTGTTGGGCATAGAAATCGTTTGATCATTTCTCAGCAGGGCCTCTGACACTGGCAATCTCAGCTACTCAAATGGCCCGGCAGCCCCACGAAAAACCACGCAGACAGGGAACCCCTTCTCCAGGATCACCCCAAGCCGGCGGCAGGCGGAGGAGATGCCAGTGCAGGCGAAGCACGGGCACGTGGACGCACGGAGGGAGATGCTGCAAGTTTCGGTAAAGCCGTGGATGCCATCGCCTTTGAATGAAGGGTGGCTGGCAACAGTAGGATACAGCTGTAAAGATATAATTTGTTGAACGTTACGGTTATGCTTTTCAAAGGTCAGCATTGCACTGGCTAAATTGGCTTCATGGGGGTTTGTACAAGGAAAGATAAGAGCAAATAACCTGTAGGCACGATCCCTAATGAAATCTATTCTCACATGTAAATTGACGTTTCATCCTGCCTCTTGCACGTGCCAGACCCAGCACGGCTACCCTTTAGCAGGCAGCTGAAGCTGCCGGCTCCCCTCCCGGCTGCAGCCGAACGATCAAACGGCCGACGGCATGCCAGGCTGATCCCACTGGCCCCGGACC
>NW_008824676.1:888070-888871 GCF_000699105.1 Pygoscelis adeliae
TGGACAGCGCAACCACACCTCGCGTGTGCGTGGGAGTTTCTCAGCCCCACCGGAGCCGGTGCACGTACTCCAGAATTACAGAGAAATAATGAGAAAAATATGTCTGCAACAGTATAAATGAGACTCATTAGAAAGCAAGTGGAAAAGATGGGGCTGATCTGAGACATCAGGACTAAGAGTTTCCCAGATTCATTTAATATTCATCGTGCGTAGTTTCTAAGAAGTCATTGCTTCTTTGCAAAAATTTCACCGCACACCTGCATATCACGACGGTTGTTTCAGGCCTCGATCACACGATGCCTTCCCCAAACCATTGACAATCGCATCAGGTTACTCAGGAGAAGCCAATATTTTTGTGCAAAGCTCAGATAGTAGCAGGTAATGAGTATTCCCATCTCAGCAGATTTCTAATGCAAACTCATACAGAGAAATATTACACATTAGCCTCCTTTAGAGGAAGCTCATTAAAATAGGAGTGTTTGCACTCCCACTGCTGTATGAAGATGTTGCATTTTTCAAATTTGATTCCTAAACCAATTAGTTTTCCATACTATAAATGTCTGTCTTTATACACTACACATTATAAGGCAGGGTTGTCATTTCTTTAATGGGAATCATTATTTGAGCTGAAATGTTTGGTCTGGTGAGTCAAGTTGGTTTCCACGGTGTAAAGTAAAAACGTTGCTGCCATTTGCCTGCTGCTTCTTGCTGCCGTGGTTTCTGGGTGCTTCAGCATCCAGAAGGTGCCCAGCCCTGGATCCACCGGCATCCCCTCCGGGCAGCGGCACGCCTGGGCGGGCG
>NW_008824676.1:888920-892299 GCF_000699105.1 Pygoscelis adeliae
TCGGCTGCGAGACGCGTGCCACGAGGCGCTGCCTGCACCGTCTGAATGAGAGGGCGGTTTCTTTTCTCTCTCTCGGCCGCGACCGTCCGCTGCTAAAAGCTGATGGACGCTGGTACCCGTGCTGCCTTTTCTCACCGCCCCAAATGTCTGTCCCCTGTTGGAGGGCCTGCGTGGGCCCCTGCCACCGCTCCCGTCCCCGGAGCTGCGTCGCTTTCCCTGGGCAGGGATGCCCGTGCAGCAGTGGTGGGAAGGAGGCTGCAAGGATCCAACTGCTACTAACATCCGACCGATGAGAAGTATGCGTGCGTGGGGGGGTAAATAATACGTTTTTACTGTACATTTCAACCCTGTCTTTAAAGTATTGAGCCAGCATAAAATCCTGTTCCTTTCTAGATGGATGCATTGCGAGAAGCTTGAGACATTTCGAAGACATACACAAGGAATCTGTTAAATTACATTTGCGTTAAATTAACTTGGGTGGTCCATGCGTTATCGAACATCTAAAGGACCGGAGAAAATGCATAGCTTAAGAAATGTATTATCGCGTCTGGTATAGCAGTGACCTGTTTAGTGGATGTCAATATGTTTTCTTTTAGGAGGACTCTTTCATTTTTGCTCATAGTGAAACTATCCAGCCTCCCCGAAACATCTCGATGGGTGGTTCTGGGTGTTTTGCAACATGTGTGGGGTGACGGCTGCGCTCTGCGGTGGTTACCGGAGGTCGTGACTAAGAGCCGTCGAGAACATATAACACCAGCGCTGTCTTTGGGAAAGAACAATGGAAAATTCTCTTCATTTCTGCAGCAAAACAGAGCTATTGCCACATGATTGCTCATTAGCAGCAAACAATAATTTTCTTTATATTTGTCCACGTTTGGTGCAGCTTTATAAAAAGTCAGTGCCTGATAGTCTAAATCATTGAAATGAAGACAGTGAGCCAAATTTAGTTTTCGTTTACTGCCCTCAGGAGAGATGACCAGAATGTCATTAATAAAGTAAACAGCAGTAGGTGGCTTATGAGTAAAAGACATTAATTCCTGAAAGCAGGACACACATGGCAACATGTACATTGGCCAATAGTTTAAAAATAATTACGTCTGAATTGTTTATACAAATGTGGCTAGATTTTTTCTCTGAACTGATCAGATCCGTCTTGAAAACCAACCTCAGTTCTGATTTCTATCTGGTCTAGTGGTTCCCTGACCTATATCTACCACTTACAGCGTGCACGGACAATAACGGTAGAAGAAATGCCATTGCCTGTCTGTACGCGCTTAGGGCAGAATACAGCTTAGGTATCGACGTGCTTTTGTTAGCAGTGATGAAATACGGCGTCAGGTGGACGTGACAGTGACGGAGGTGCCGTACGCTCACCGGAGAGGTGGCAGGGGGGCCCGTACCCGCCCCGGGCATGCCCCTGCTTTGGAGCTCAGTCGCTTCACGAGGCTTCGGCACGTGGCAGGGCTGGGTCACGGCCAGCTCGCTTCAGTGGAGGAATACGTCCCTATCATAAGAACGCAAAATGGTTATACTATACGTGTTTTTTTTTCAAGCTGGTGATCAACTCCTGCATTTTGAACAAGTCCAGGCACTGAAGAACCCCTACAGAAAATCCTCCTAGCCACAGGGATGTGTTTGCTGTGGCAAGTGTATCCTGGATGAGTATGTGCCATACCTGATACATCCCTATTTCAAAGGGCCACTAACTTCATTTCTGTGGTTCATATGCTCCAAAACCATTTTAATAATGCTAGAAATAATCGAAAGGCTACGCCCTCACCAACTGAGGACTTCAGCTCGGCAGCAAGACTTTCATTTTGCCAACTGTGGATACAAAGCCAGTCCAATGCATGCATCCAGAAAGCTATACCCGGGTGCCAGGGCACAGCCTCACGTTGCATTGCTCGCGGTGCAGGAGAGAAACCGCTGTGCGTCTCCTGGGCCCCTCCTGCACTTTGCTGCATGTTCAGAAATGGTCTCTTGGGAGGTGTTTTATACATAGTCATGAAATGGCCTCTCAATACCTTTGGTAGAACTGTATGTGATGGTCTGACCACAGTGCCGCTGGACTCAGTCCTCAGGGGCCCTGATATCTTTGTTGGTAGATATATACAAGTATTTTGCTCTTCTTCTGTTTCCCTCATGCGAAGAGACAGCAGACACCCCGAGGGTCAAGTCCTGGGGCGCAAGACAATACCTCGACCCATGCATTCAGTGTGCACTGATATGTCGTTTGGACAAACCCCCTCATTTGTGGCCAGCCCTTAATGACAGAGAGGTTTCCCTCAGCGCTCTGAGAAGCCACTGCAGGAGCGTTTCCAGCAGTCCCGTCAATCCTTCCTGCGCCTGTTAGCAGGCGGAGGAAACGGCTGCTCCTCATCCAGTTAGCTTTCTGCAGGCCCCCAAAATTCACAAAAGTAATTCTAATTATTCACGAACGCTTGATAATAAGTGTAATAAACTTGGAAACTAGGTGTAAATAAAATATAGGTTATTAAAGTACTGTAATATGATGGTAAAGAGCTTATAGGTTCTTGTAATTAAACGGGCTACGTGTAAACAACAGTGCTGGCAGCTTAACCGTCCTCAGCAGCCACCAAGTAGGAGATTTCTTGAGTAAGCCAAGAGGAGAGATACTGTTTGCATTATTATCTCTCTTATTTATTAACTCCCAAATACACAATAAACTCACACAACGCATTAGTTTGCAATCAATAGCGCTCTTCAGGCATAAGGCTTTATGTCTTCTTTCATGCCATCTGAAGTAGGAAGCCAAACCGAGTATGACGGCAAGCTCCACGCACTGAGTTAGGAAAGTCATTTTTCATTTCAGGAGAAGTCCTCTCCAATAATGGAAATGCTGAAGGTTATTACAATAATAAATGAGTTGGCAGTGCGATTTATATAAGAAACTAATGTACTTTCTTATGGAGCACTGTTTAATTCCTTGTAAATCTTGCACTTACCAGACAAGCTCTGACTCCCGAGCGTCTCTGCCGAAAGCCTGCAGAACCGGGAGTTTGTGTGGTTCATTTCTTGTTGTCCAAACAGCTGTTCGTGATCGTCCTCCCTGCAGGTATCTGTTTGGGGATTAGTAATGCTTCGCATGCTCGTACATCACAAGAAGTGGATGTGTAATTACATTAAACATGCTTCATCTCCTTGGACTCACTTATCCCGAATCGCTGATATTGGCTCAACTCAACGAATTTTCTTCATAGACTGTTTTATTTTTTAGCATCATGTACTCTTTGCAGATAGGAAGCCCCACTCCAGGCAGTACCGTTCAGCTTTCTCACCGGCTGCCCCAGTTTTCAGCCTAACGGGTCCTCTTACATGGGCAAACCCACTTGTTTTCTGGGCATGGCTGGCTCGGTCC
>NW_008824676.1:892452-899047 GCF_000699105.1 Pygoscelis adeliae
CTGCGGCTGCGAATCCCCGGCGTTGCGGCCCCCCACCACGGTGCCGGAGGGCAGCCGTGGGTCAGCCGTGTCCAAACGGGAAGCTCTTGGCAAAGAAGTGCAGGGATGCCCAGTCCACCATCAGCAAATCTCGAAGCATCTCAGTGCAAGGATGTCGCATGTGTCAACCCGTTGGACAAATGAAAAGAGGGTAAAAGCGAGTGGCAGTGGTGCTGCAGGCTCTGGGGGTGGGTGGGTTTGGCATCCTAGGGCGGATGTTTCCAGAGAAGCAAGACTTTGGGAGGCTCCCTGCAGCGCGGGCAGTGAGCGAGGACGCGAGCCCACTCCGTCCCGCATCAATGCTTCCCCAGGGCCTCTGTGGTTTGAGGGGTGTCAGTGGGACCACAGCGATGCAGGGGGCTTTCTGTGGGCTCCCGGCAAGGGGAGCGCATTTCTTCCTCTGGCAGCCTTTAAACCATGCGTTATGGGCTGGCCGGGCCAGAATGGCTCTGCTAGAGCTGCTGTAGCCCAGCCCAGGCTCTGAGTATATCCAGTAAGCAGGGTACAGCACACATTATTTGTCCGGTAGAGCACTGTGCCTCCTGTCCCTTCAGCTGAATGGCACATAAAGCCTTCTGAAACCCAAGGAAGAGGAATGCACTGTCCTGCATGATGCAGGAACAAACGAAATTTTACAGGTTCTCCCCTATCAACAAACTAACGTGCAAGAGTACTACTTCTCTGCTTAATGGCATCTCCATTTTTAATGCAAAGCTCTGAGTGCTGTGGACAAGCAAGACACCAGAAACCAGTAAACCTTTACAAAATGGGACAGTTAATATCCCTTGCTGCTGGAGTCGGAGGTGTGTACCTGGGTCTGTGCCACCTATACTGTATTACAGCACTTCTGTGACAAATTCCAGGAGGCGCTCCTCCACTACCATTAAAAGCATACGTTTTTTAGATAATATTTTCTATTATTCTATATTCAATATTCTGCTGTCATATTGAGTCCGAGCCTGTAAATATTTCCTGCAGGACAGTGCCACGAGCAGTCTCTCCGACTTTAGAGGTGCTACCCTGTGTTTGCAATGACTGTACTGGCACCACGCACTTGAGGGTGAAGGCTTCTGAAATGACTGGCGTTGTCCTGGATGGGAAACAGATACTTCCCTGATATCGACAAATAAGAAATATGCAAAGAAAGTTATGAAGAAATCAGTAATAGGTGTTTAAAAAGAGCTTAAAAGCTCATTTAGGAGATGTCATCCCACTCCATCCCCTGCAGCCCGTCATTGAAATAAGGAGGTTTCTCTGAGCGATGCTCACCGTGTCTCAGGAGTTTCTGGTGGATGGAAAGCCGCCGATGGAAGAAAAAGACCCCTGGCTACACCTCGGTGCTCGGGAACGGCTGGCACAGCCCCTCGTGCCTCCAGCCCCACCGAGGTTCCTCGGCCAGCCCACGGAGGCCGAGGCTTGGTGCCAAACCGCTTATTTCCTAAATACAGTGTCTGCAGCAGCTACTGCATAGCTCATCAAATGCACTTTCCTACTCAAACTTACCAGGAATGTCAGGTTAAAAAGAGACTAGAGTCAGAACCTTAAAACTTCCCAGGAAAGTCCTGTAAAGGGTGGGCACCCTCCTAGCCAGATGGCAGAAGCATTTTTCTAAACTACCCTGGTTTCTTAGAGAGTATCTGCTGAACACACACATCTGCAGCGCTCTGGTAAGGAAACGAGTCACACTTAGATGCCCAATGCATTTTTCATTTTCCTTGGGGGTCTAATCAGAAAAATCTATGACTGAAATAGATGAAGACAGTCACTCCAGTCTGTATTGCGGAAAAAAAATAAATAAAATAAAAAATTTAAAGGGAAAGATGACAGGCATGAAAACTTTAAATGAGAACTTCATGCCCCTGGAGTGATTCCCATCTCTGTGTGTTTTGGTCCCCCTGTAGCTGCAGAGCCAAATCCGTAAAGATTTAGTGTACTCCCAAACACGACTCCCCGTCGCACTCATCTTTCATGACTGGATCTCCTTGATTAAATCATGTTTATTTTAGTTTATCTCAGTCCTAGGAAACCACAGATTTGACTACATCAGCATTCTAACAAAATAAAAAAAGGAGTCTCAGACCTGGGAAGTTGCCCCAAGACTATATTAAGTTTTTCCCAGGGAAGATGCTGGATCCCAAGCACTGAAATGGTTCGCTCGGCTGGGACAGATGCAGTATGCGGGCACGCACAGAAAGTGCCATGCTCTGCGGCCAGGACTGCCCCGTGTCTGCTCGTTTCTGGTCTGGGGAGCCCGGGTGGCAATACCTAGCCAGTCATTTAACCGCAGCAAGTGCATTGACTTCTGTGCCGTACAGCTCCTCGCTACCCTTGCACTGACTTTCAGCTAACTGAAATCCGTGAAAAAAAAAAGGATTTTCTTTTTTATAGCAGCACCCTTCCTGTGATGTGCCTGTTTGTCACGGTACTGACCCCTGCCCCTCGCAAAGCCCCAAGCAATGTCCGCCCGGGAAAATTAGCACCTTTCTTACGGAGCGCAAGCGTTGAAAACATCCCACAGCCCCAGCTCCCGATGGCTGCGTTTCAGCTATTGCTAAATCATCCCTCTGACTCCAGTGCGGCGCTTCCTCAGTTTTCCCCTGAAAGCACTTGCTTCATTTCTCTCACATGTTTCCCCGGCACCGTGGGGCTGCGCCTGCCGCCAGCCAGGGAATCGGCTTCCTGCGGGCTCCCCCGCATCCTGACCCGCCGCACGGCCCCTTCCACCCGCCCGGGGGTACGCCCTGGGGATACGGCAGGATTTCAGGAAAACTGTTTTTCTCATGCCGGGGGACGAATTCCTATCGCGTGTGCTGTAGCCAGGAGCGAGGAGCTCTCGGCGTGATTTCCTCCGGAGGGTCAGCACGAGCAGCACGACAGATTCCTCGGCGTTGGTGCCCCGAGGGTGTCCGCAGCCACCGGCAGCACCTCTGCACCTCCGCTCCTCCCAAAGCAAACCCTGGTAGGCATTGCACACTTTCTCACCAAGCCTTTCTGATTCCCATACAGCATTTCGCAAAAAAAAAAAAAAGCTCTGAGTTTGTGATCCGCTTGGATTCTGCTTTAATTTCCGCGGTGCTTAGATCCACCCATTGACATTTGGGATTTTTTCTACTCAGCTCTATGCTGCAAAAATAATAATTAAAAAAAATCCTTCAACCTAGATATAACTACACTGAGAATTCAAAATGCGTATTCTTAGCCTCTCATTAGTTGTATTTAGCTGTAAGGTTAGGTATTCTTTCTTCCCATAAAAAGAGAAGCCTTTGCAGCTAACCATGTCTGACCACTTGGTTCCCCAGGGACGGGGCTGCAGTTCAGTGAATTTTTCCTTACTTGTGCTTACCCCACTTTTTTAGGTGGCAATTTCCTGGACACGGCGCGTGATTGCTGTGGCTTCAAGGCAGGAAAGGTCCAAAGCAGTGACACGAGGACAGGAGCGGTGAGAAGCCCCGAGCACCCCAGGTACCTTGTGCAGTCCAGGGGTGCAGCGGCCTCTACTGAAGGCTGGATTGCAGGGTGCTCCAGCCCTGGCAGTGGTCTCCTGGTGCGGAGTCCCCGCTGTCCCCCCCTGTTTGGCAGCGCTCGTCCCTCCCCTCGCCCCCTCCGCGGGAAGGAGCCGCAGAGCTGGAGGGAAGTTTGCAGCTGAGCCCTAACTAACGCGGCTTAAGAGACTCGAAGGCCCTGAATCTCCCCTTCGGTGGAAGATTAGAGTGCATTTTGCCTCCAAATTCGCACCAGAAGAAGCGAACTTCTTTAATCTCGTTCAGGGCCTTGTTATCCTCTTTTCCGAGACTCATCCCATTGAACGCGAAGCATCTCCAGACGTTTCCCAGAGATCCCCAATGCGGAGGTTAACCGCCCGGGAGGACCGGGGTGCCCTCTGCCTGCATGGGCAGCTCCCGTCGGAGGGATCTGTCTTCTGAGCACGAGGACCCACTGCCGACACCACGCCCGAATTCACCCGACGGGCAGCACCCGCGGTGTGTGGGCTCAGGTGGGTGCCGTGGGGAAGGTGGCCACCGTCTATGGGCAGAAAATCCACAGCAGCTGGGATCTCGTCTTGAATTCTGGTGCCGTTGTTTACATAGAGGCTGAATCTGAGTTTAGGGAAAAGTGCTTACTATTGCTGCGTGGTTTTTATTAATGAATAGTTTTATTGTGAATATTACTTGTACTCCGAGTCCAGAAGTTGTAACAGAGAAGTTGACCCTTGCCTGTGGCTGGGTTATGTGGGTAGGCTGGAAGGCCTCTTCATGACTCAGGATCTACTTCGATGGAAACCGTTTGAGGCCATACCCCGATTCACTCTTGACGATCCAAATTCTTTGTGCAGGCTGGAATATTTTGGAGCAGTTGTCAAACATCAGGACACTTCAGCGATTAGTCCCGAGTTTCAGAAAATGCTGAAAATCGGCGCTGGGCGAGTGCAGCACACAGGAGCTCGCCTCATTTCTTTTTACCTTAGTCCTTAAAAACTAGCAAGCATTCCATATCAAATTCTCACTCTTCTTAAAAAGCATCTTCTGAACACAAAAATACTTATTGCACTGGTCTCCAGCCGTTGGTCATCTTGAGCGGCAGTTGCAAGCAGCTCTGGTGAATTTAATGTGAATTCACATCCAACCGAGTGAGTATCAGGGTGGCAAGGCGGCAGTACCAGCCTGGCTCTGACTCCAACAGGAGCCCGCGAAGAAAAAAAAGGGCTGGAAATTTTGAAACTGAAAATTAACACGCTCAAGCTAGAAAGGAATTGCAAATTTTTAACTGCAATCTGTCCTTAACATTTAGATAATGAAGTGGCAGTTTTTCTTCTCTAGCCTTTAAATGAAGATCACGTCTCAGAGCTCAAAGAGAAGTTATATTGCATTGCTGGGCAGCTGTCTGCAGCCTGTGATACAGGGGTACGTTCTCACCTTCAGGTACGTGATCTTATTAATTTTTCCAGTGATCTGGCACTTCCTATGGATAACGGACACGGTAGACGACTAATTCCCTTCTCTTTCTTTCTTTTTTTTTCTTTTTTTTTCTTTTTGTGGAGGAAGAACAGAAGAACAGAGAGAAGTGGGGAAGAAAGGCAAGATGTAATAAGACATACTTTCATGTAGCTGTATTTAAAGACTCACAGAATACGTTTCTTCCATCTTCTGCAGAGCCGTGGAGCATTTCAAAAGCACCTGCACATTCAAACGGACAGGAATATTGTGGTTCATACCTCTTTTCCATTGATCTCTAATTCTACCATTATCCAATGGAAAATACCAATAGCAATAAAACAGAGAACTAGATGTGCCACAGACAATCTTCAAACGGATGGCTTGGCGAGTGAGAGGAGGAAATGAAGCACTTAAATCTCTCATCAGATGTTCTGAAAATTATTTCAGCTGCTAAAAATGCTAAACAAATTTTTATTTCAAAGGATATGTTCCAAAATCTTCCCCTTTGATAATTGCTTTTTTTTGAACCATCTGTCATATATTTCATTCCAGTCTCAGAGGGCCAATGCTCCCCTCCCCTGAGCGCCTGGGAGGGTGAGCGGCAGCCCCCCCAGGTAAGGCTTTGGGACCCAGCCCTCACCCCAGCATCCCGCTGCCAGTTGTTTGCAAATCGCACGTGGCAGGAGTTCGGGATGCGGGCCTGGCCTCGGGCGGGCGTAGTTCCTGCTGCTTAGGGTACCTTGCTCTGCAGTTCTGCAACTGTAAACTTTTTTCATTTTTTTTTTAAACAATTTTTATTATTTATCGTGAACCATCTAGATGTAAACCCTGCCCCCCAACCTTTCAAAATCCTTTGAGGCCACATCCTTAGCCCTTAAAGTGTTTTCACTTACTGGTAATCTCAGTCAAAATGTTGGGCTTTTTTTTCTTCTTTCTTTTCTTGGAAGTTCCTTCAGTCGCAAAACAGCTAAAAAAAGAACCAGGCTGCCTGGCTGGCTTGGCAAGGCGGAACTCGCTGCTTTCTGCATTTCTTTTTGCTTCTCCTTCCCTTTGTCTGCTGAGAGACAATCTCTCTCTCACGATGCCCGTGGCAGGGACGCGGCCTCGTAGCCTATATCCACCCCGAGCAAACAGCAAGGAGGCCAAGGCTTTTCTCCCCCGGGACTGGAGAGCACCCGGCGGCCGGGTCCCTCGGCCACCCCCGCCCGGCCGGGAGGGACCCGCTACGTGGTGCCCAATTCGGTAGGTGCCAGGCGCTGTGCCCGCGCGGCGGCACCGCACGGTCGCAACAGGATTGTGCCTCCGGCTTTTGTATTTCTAGCCTGTACTCTGCCACGGCTTCGTCTTTGTTTTTCACGTTCGCATCTTTAGCACTCTATGCCCACTCGGTAAAACATTCTAATAAAACTGTAACATGGTAAGAAGCGAGTATCGGCCACATCTGCGGTTGCCAGGGCACCCCTCCCGTCAGGAGGGACACGGAGGAGGCGTGTTGCGGTGCCTCTCCCCAGCAGCGGCGGGTTGCCAGCCCCCCCGCGAAGGGACAAGGAGGCGGAGGAGTGCCACCTTGTGGGAGACGCGGGGGTTTTTCCGGATTTCACCCCGAAAAGCCGGGCGAGGTG
>NW_008824676.1:899341-904212 GCF_000699105.1 Pygoscelis adeliae
GGCGCCCGCCGGCAGCCTGCCGGGATGTGTGGGATCGCAGCGCTGTTTGACACGGTGGGTTAGCACTTTCCAGCTAAATTGTCAGCGATGGCTTCTGTCACTGACAGATCGACGCTCGCTCAGTCAGGGTTTTTCCAAAACAATGTTGTGAGAAGGTTTCAGATTTGCAAAATGCTTTCAATTTGGTGATGTTGTTGGAAAAATATTTGCTTCCAAATCAGTGTGCAGTGTAAAACAGAAGGGCTTAATGCTTGGTGCTTTGCATTACATGCTTTGCTAAGGAATGAGGAGTGCAGCTACAGCAGCCTTTTCCCACTGCTGGGGAAGCTGAACGCTCTCTGCGGAAAACAGGATGTTATTGCCTGACTTAATTTTCTTAGGGGGTTAGGATTTCAAATATCACTCGAAAATACCAAAGCTTGTGCTATTCATTGACAGATTGATAGCCCACACTGTGATTTGTAATACTTTGGTGAACATCTTGAAATACTTATGTCATGACTGAGGTAAGGTTTGAAAAAAACCATTTCCTTATTTTGTTACACTTTTTTAAATGTTATGATTTATACTAATATTAGCGTATTGCTAACCCAAACAGCACTGCACTCGGCTGTGCTTTTCCCCTTGCTGCTTGGTGAACCAGCACCTCTCCCTTCCGTGGGAGAGCCGGGGCCGTGCGGCTCCCGCACCCTGTGCTGGGCAGCAGGATGCGACCCTGGGCGCACAGGCTCAAAGCCCCGTTGCACAGCGACACCCGCCATCCACAGGCTCGTGCTTCACGGGGCGTCCTCTTTCATCTTTCCAAAAAACAAGTGCAATATCAACCCAAACCAAGGCACACATGAGCGGCGAAGGAGTACAAACGCCGTGGCAGGGCTTGGCAGGCGACGGGGTCAGAGCTTTTTTTGCAGGACACGTGTTCACGACTGCTGTTCCCATACAGCACGGCTGGTTCTCGCCCCGGACTTTCCGCCGTACTGTGCTGTGGTGGTGACTCTCCCTGGGGGTGGTCGCGACGGTGCTCGGCCCCGCTGTCCTCCCCAGCCTGGCAGAGGGCACCGGGCTGCTCCTCGCCTGGTGCTTACACCCCGAAGCAGCTGGCAGAAACGGTGGTGGTGCTGTGCTAGAGAGGTGATTTATCATTATTCTCGGCTCTAACGCATTTTGTTTGGCTACGTATGCTAAGGTCCTTGGGCTTTTTTTTTTTTTTTTAAAGTCAGACCTCTGAAATCTGATGATCCTAAGGGTCTCTTCTGACATTATAGCAACATTTTAAACGAATTTGTAGGGGAATACACAAGAGAGATAAAAAGTCAGGTTACCGTAGCATGTGCTGAAGCCATCTGACTGCGTGTAGTGAGGCTTTTGAGGTGGCAGGTGCCAGAGGACCCCCAGACTGAGCCAGTTGTGAGCTGTGGGCCGTTACCTGTTAATAACTCACCCAAAGTGCCAGGGGAGCACACCCTGCACCCCTCCAGTGAGAAAGTGCTTAGTGGCAAGGCTGGATGCGGCTGTCCTGCCAGGAGAAAGCTGTTGTGTTACCAATTTCTTCCCCAAAATGACGTGAGGTGCGCAGCGTGCATGATACACACAGGAAAGGGAACGGCTTCGGGGTGTCTCCATGCTTCCCCCTCTGTCACTAGCGCAGAGGCTCTCCAGAGCTGCCCTTGGCACCCCAACACCCCTCACTCACGGGCCGTAGGTTCAGCCTGGTCCTCAGCAGAGATGTTTGCCACTTCACGGTGGTTCTCTGAGGTCCACATGGGCTCTGCTGGAGGTCCTGAAGGTCCTTGGTGCCCTCCCACCCCAGAGGACTTCTGCGCATCCCCCTGCACCTGTGTCACAGCAAAGCAACTGTCGGCATTTGTTTCCCACCCTGAGCTACTGGTGGTTGGATTTAACGGGCAGTTTTCATCCCTTGGGAGTGCACGCCTTGGGGAGATTACCTTGCAAAGTAATGCTCCCCGGCATGGGCAAGAGATAGGCGTCTGTGTCACCTCAGGCCACGCTGGACTGACCTGAGCAGCAGCCACTTCTGCTTCTGCAAAGCCCCGCGCGCGGACAAAAGCCATGACAGATGATTTTCACACTCCCTGGCACAAGTTGAGGTCTGGGGCGGGGGGGCTCCATCGCTGCTGGGCGCTTCTAAAGGAAAAGAGTTCCTTGCTTCTACAAACGGCTAATGATAAAAGTCTTGGAAATATATTTCTGTTTGTGTAAGAAATTTACTAATGACAATTTCAGATCTAAAGCAGCCCAGGGCTGCACACCCACTTCAGCAGTGGCAGGGGCCATTCCTGGTCTCTGCTCATCGATGGCAGTGGCAGCAGCCAGCCCCGCTCCCATCCCAGGCTCAGCTGGGGTGCAGGGCTGCTGCCTTGGGCACTTAGCTCAGACGTACAGACTCACTACTGCTTCTTCCCCGAAACAAAACCCCAAAACCTACGCCATTCTCAAAATAGAACAACCCCCCTTCCCTTCAGCTGGGGCTAAATCTCATGTTTAAAGTGGAAACAAATGTGCCCTGCGCAAGAGGCTATGTTTAATCTGGGCATGCGGCAATGCAGGGCCAGGACCGGCAAAGCCCGATGTGTCCCTGCAGCAGCACCCCGAGTGCCGGCATGGGAGGGGGGGGCTGCCTGCGGAGATGCCATGCATGCTAATGTCTTGCTGGCTCCCTGGTGCCAGCAGTTGCAGCTCATCTGTTGGCAGTCGGTAATGTGCTGAGAAAATGTATCTATTGGATTAAAAAAAAGGCTATAGGGTGACCAGATGTTCTGGGCATCAAACCAAAACAGTTTGAGGGGGGGGGAGTAAGATGTCTCTTCTAAAATCACATTAAGTTCTGGGGTTGTCTTTTCTCTGTGCAAAGAGCTCAGTCCTTCAGGGTACGCTGAGTAGCCTGGAGGCTGCAGAAGGCATCTTTCTCAAAGATGGGATGTTTATGCATCTCTTTCTCCATCTGACCCGTGGCAATAAGCTGTACCTACATTAAGCCTGCTTTTGCACTGGGCATCGACCTCTCCTTAGGGGACAGGGACACTCATGACAGCCCTAAAAGCCTTGAGAGCCATGCATGGCAGGATGACAGCAATGCTAGCTGATGTTTTGATGGATACACTCACTAAGATTTTTAAAAGGGTGCTTGATACTGGTAGGGGGCACTGAACTCACCGTTTGGGAGTCCAAGGCGGTCGTACGCAGAGCTGTTTTGCCCAGTTTCCCTCCTGTCCTGGTTGAAGATGCCCTTGGGGGGCAGGAACATCTCCTCTCAGTCACCAATTCCTCTTGCTCCTCTAGTTCCTGGGCACTTTGCTGTATGTGACAAGAGCCAGGGCTGAGCTGGGCTTTATCGTCATACAGGGTTTAACCTCATTAGCTGATTGCTCAGATTTAACCTCGGTAAGTTATGTGGCTTTTGGGGAGCGCAGCCCGGTGGCTCCTGGAGACTGAAACCAGGAGAAGAGCAACTGTGTGCTTGGGCTGGCCATGTTTTCAAAGTGAAACCCTGGGATATTACAGAGGGAGGGGAGAAAACTGGTCCTCTGGAAACATTGCTGCAGATATAGGGGAAAAAAGGAAGTTTTCTTATGCCTTTCTCTCCTTTCAGATGCTGCACGAAGGGCAGGATGAGCATCAGCGGGACAAGTCCTCACCAGTTTCTCCAATTTGTTCCCAGCCCAGCTCTTACACTTTGCACCTCTCTCCTTCCTTCTCTCCCCTTCCCAAATCACCTGGAGTTTTGCTGCTTGGCCCCTTCTGTTCATATTTCCACCCATTCTTCTCAAACCATATGTATGGGTTGGTTTGCAAGAACGGAGCCTTGCGTGACTCCTGGAGCAGCAGCAAGCCCAATAGCAGAAGAAAACTCAGCTTGAAAATGAATAGTTCCCCCTTAAGATGAATGCAAATCAGGGAGCCTGAAGAACAGTGTGAAATCAAGTAATGTTAAGTCCTGGAAACTATTACCTCCTGCTGGTAGTTTAGGACTGTACAAGAGCCAAGTCCACAGACATCAAAGTATTTACAAATTAAAATAAAGTCAGCTCGCATGGTGCTGTAGGAAATGGCATGGGCTGATGGAGACCCAATGTGGGTTTCTTCATAAAAGGGGAAAATTAGTACGGGAAGGAATTTTATCATATGAAATTGCTGTATGCAGCTGACACTAAATTTCAACGGTGGTTATAAAAATGACCCTTTAAACCAATATCAGCATTAGAGTAACTTCACTTTGCTTTCTTTCATGTGCATGTGAGCAGCTGAAGAGCTAGCGCAGCAACGTCAGTCCTGTGGGGCAGTTCACGCCTCTGCACCGCAGCCAGCGCGCGGCGGACTGAGCATCGCCATGTTTCCCACCACGGCCGGAGGTACCGCCGGTGCACGCGGCCGGGGTAGGTGTCCAGGGCAGGTGCGATGAAACGTCCTGTGGAGGAACCCAGGTCTTCGTGATGACTGCAAAAGCAGCCCAAGTGACCAGGCTAAACCAGAGACCAGCTTTTGGGTGGCTAAAATTAGGTCAGACGAAATCCTCCTTTGTTCTTTTCTTTATTGGTATCAAATAAGCAACATAAAAGTGAAAAGCTTTTAGACTATAAATAACTCAGCTGTTCAACTGGCAATTTTTTCTTGTGAAAACCAAATCTATTTCTATCATCTTCTCTGTTTAACAGCCTTTTGAAATTACATTTTTTTAAATACACTTTTTGGGGAAAACGTATTCTTAAAACATTACCCTCTTCCCTGCTTTTGGTTACCTTCAACTAGCAAACTAGTGACTCGAGGATGATGGGACAGTGGAAAACAAGTCCGGATAGGCTGGACATAGTTATACGAAAGTGATGATCGGGAAGCGGGATTAAGTCCTTCAT
>NW_008824676.1:904255-908809 GCF_000699105.1 Pygoscelis adeliae
CCTCCTCCTCCTCGCTGGTGAGCAGTATACTGCAAGCTGGGGTAGGAGGACATGCCCATATTTCTCATTTCTGGACACGGTGGTTTGAAAGGCCAAAGGGAAGTCCATGCTTAAAGGTTTTCAAAACCCAGTTTACCAACATCTTGAAATATTGATACCCAAAATTCCTGAATCCTGCACTGCACAAAGGCCTAAGCAATAGGAACAACAGAGAGAGAACCCTTGGTTACCTAAATGGATGACACTCAACTAGAAATGAGCAATTGTTTTCTGAAACTTACACGCGTGAGAGATGTGCCCCCTACCACATAAAGAAATGCGTATGGATACACAAATATTTCTATGCAAATGTCAGGATACCCACCAGTTCTTCCAGGCCAAGTCCAAGATAAAATCCCCATCCCCTTCCCTCACACCAAACCAAGGGGGGAAAATCTGCTCACGCTGATGAGCATCCCCATCGGCTCTACAGAAAGACCACAGAAAAGATTACAAACCTCGACAGTGCTAGTTACAGGGACATTATCCATAAAGCATGTAATCCTATCCAAACCTTCCGACAACAGTTTCACAGTACGCCAGAATTTTTTTAGGATATTTTCTGTTTTCATCCCGTGATCCCATGTAATACATAGTCTTGGCATTTCTTATCACTTCCAACCATGCATTTCTCAATTTTTTTTATGTTTGTTCCAAATTTCAGTGCTGTGCATCCTTTTTGCCTTAGACCAAAAGCATATCACACATTCTCATCATTTTAATTAAACTAGGGCCAATCCAGGGCAAATGTTTGATTTTGACTCAAAAGGTGCATGCAAATCACAAATTCCATTTGATTCAAAATGGAAAAGGCTCCCTGCTACATCCTTACTGTATACGGAATTAAGCAGTCTGCCAAATTCATGGCTGCACATCACTTTAAAAAGTGTCTGTCTTTTTGAAATTAAAAAATGAATTCATACATTAAATGTAAGTTGTGCATGCATTGTTTTTAAGATCCACAGCGAATACTACAGTATAAAACTCAGATCTTTTCACTTGAGGCAAGCGCCATTTAAATTTATCAACTCTCAACAAGCAAAGACTTCAGTGTGGATGCTGACTGAAATTTGCATTAAATGTCTACTGAAACAAAATTTCCTAGCATGTGAATGATCTCAGAATGACTTCCTCTTCTAATGGCTTTCCATTAGAAGCACTTCCAGCGCAGCTGCGGAAATAGCACCCGTGGAAGGTATGAACGTGCACCTTGAGCTGGAAAAGCACGGTCCTGTGGGGGTGAAATGGCTTCTGTCCCATGAAAATTTGCTATTTATATCTGGACAAAGCTGGAGCCATTGACGACGTACTTGCGAAATACCGAAGCTGTGTCTCAGAAACAGTCTGGTGGAGGAGGCACGGAGTTTGCAGTCCTGGCTTCTTCCTTCTCTGACTGATTTGCCCACAGCGAATGCTGCAACCAAAGGCCAAGTACCAGTGCTGACCCAGGCCAAGTACAGCCTTGAACTTCGGCCGCCGCTGTCGCTGGTAAGCATACTCACTCCAAGGTTAGTCTTGGATGTCATCTTCATTGTAAAACCCACCTTAGAGCTGCAAAATACTTCAGCTCAGTGTTTTTCCAATACGCCATGCACAGAGAAACTTCCCATCAGCTGTTGCCTGATGCCCAGCTCTTCCACCATCAGGTACCGCTGGTTGGGTTGCAGCCTCTGCCGGGTCTATGACCATGGCATAGGGCTCATACTCTCTCTTTTCCTTTCTCATGGAAGCTCCAGAGCTTTGCTGGTGTCTGCCCACCTCTGCTGTCCTTCCTGGAGAGCACGTGTAAGTCAGCAAAGGGGCAAGTGGGTTATCCCCTCCAGTGCAGCTACCTGAAGGGTTGAAGGGCTCGCGAGCTTTGCTGGAGAGGTGGAGGTGGGTACAGAGAAAGAGCATTCCCCTCAAAGCTGGAAGCCCTCCATCCCCACGTGGACATCCTCCCAAAGTGTTCGTTACCTATTCAGATGTGAGATGCCACAGAGGGAGGAGATGCTTTTTGGCATGAGGGAAAGTCTCCCGACAGCCCCCTGAGACAACACAGAGGAATGGTGCAGGCTTTGCCCTGTTTGGGGATGGCACAGTGCAGTGTTAGATTGGCTGTTCAGTGGTATCTGGAAATGCCCAGAAGGCACTGGCTTTGCTGTCTGCTGGAACGTCCCCTCCACCCTGGGAATGCAGATCTTCTTGCTCTGAGAGAGGTCATCTTTATCATGAGGTTGTTCCTTCTTCCTGTTTCCCATTACTGAAAGGACGTCAGTTTTGAACCACTTTTTTTTTTCCATAGAAAGTTCCTCGATGTGACTTTTTTCTTCGTGCCCGCCAGTTCAGCCAGGCAATCACCTCATCGTGGGAGAAGTCTGTGTCCTCTCCCGGCTTGGAGCTTGTCCAGAAGACAAGAGCACATTGGCTGAGTTGGCTTGAGATTTCCACGGCTGCGTCACGTCACCATGCGATTTCTCATGCTCACAGAGCAGCCTGTTGACTTATGAGTTTGAAAAGTAACTGCTGAGCTGCAGAGCCCGTCCTGGTGTGAGCTCTGATTACGCTTAGGACTTCATGCTTCCTGAGCTCGCATTTGAACTGCCCAGGTGATTGCATTTTTATTATATTGGCTGAGTGGGCGTCTCCATTCATGTTCTGCAAAGCCATAAAGCTTGCTCGTGTACCTGTTCCTCGGCTCTGATCATCCTTGATTTCCTAATTATTTCCCTGTCTTGCCTCCTTTCCTTGGTAAGTTTTGTAATTTTGTACTTTCAAATACATTTGGGCGAGTCTCAGTTATACCTTTGTGAAGGAAGGGGCAATTCTTGAAGCTGCTGCTCTTACGACGAGTGTGGGAATTGTCCCTGTTTCATGACGGGGATCCACTTGGATGCCCAGTCTCTCATCCAGGCACAAGACCTCCTGACAGTTAACTAAGAGCACAGCCTTTCCCATGTCGATCCTGGTGGCTTACGTGGCTCTCAAAAGCAGCCCGAGCTCTTGTAGGCATCGCTTATGTGAGCAAATACATTGCTGCTCACCGCTTATCATTTCCCACTATGAAAACGTGACTGGAAGCTGTGCAGCAGTCTGGGTTCTGGTGCATTAACTCTCCAATGCTGACATCTGGATAAAAGCAGTAGTACCTACCTTCAGTCTTCCTGTGCCATACCTCCTGTTGCTATCATCTGGGAAGCTGCCGTCAAAGGTGAGACCGGGATCCACGTTCCAGTCCAGGACCTCTACGCTGTTCAGTCCTGGATCCTGGGGTACCATCTTATGTTCCCTGTCATTGAGCCTCCTGATGAAAAACAATTTTTTTATTGCTTCTCCCATTGGAAGGCAAAAGCTTACTGCTGTAACAGTGAGGTATCCAATTTCCAGGCAGTTCAGTTTTAAAGGCTAGCTGAAACCCATTTCTCTTTGTATGAAACATTACCTTTTTGCTTAGGGTGTTCTTCTTCCTCCCCAGCATTCACCTCTGATACATTGCTAGGGACAAATCACATCCTTCTGTCTTAGTTTTGTTAGAATAAATGAGCCAAGCCCTGGCAGTCTCCATGCATGGAAGACCTCCCAGCGCCTTGCTCATCCTCATGGCCTCTCTCCACCTGCCCCATCTGCGTTCCTCCCAGTTGACCAGAGTCCCTCCAGCTGTAGGTCCATCCTTTACATCCTGAAGAGGAATTTTTGATGGCCTCTCTCATACTCCAGGGCGGGTTTTTTCCCATAAGTTGCCACACCATAGCTTGTCCATCCCAAGCTGCGGTAGGAGAGAGGGAAGCACACAACACGCAGGTGTTAACACATCATTCTGCAGGATGCTATCAGCACCCCGGGGATTTCTCTGTGGCGAAAAGCAAAGAACAACCATTCGGCGTTTTTAGCAGTTCCCATTTCATTTCCTCCCTCACTGGCTGCTGTATTGTGTGATATCTCATTGCTAGATGCTGAGGAGCCTCACTTCCCCGTGCAGGCAGTGCCGCTGCTGTCACATTTATTGACTGCTGGCATGGATAATGCTTGTGAAGCATCTTAGCGTGTAGGTCAGGCAGCTTCATACCAAAAGGCCCTGCACGAGCTGCCCGGAGCGTGCTTCGCGTCTGGTTGTCGCGTTAGGCCACACTGTGCAACCGAAGGGACGTTCCTCTTCCCCCGGTCACAGAAGCCATGGAAAGCCTGGGGGTAGCACCGCTCCCCACAGATCAGGGTCGTGGTCACACTTGTGAAGGACACAGACAGATAGCATGTACAGCACAAGGCCTGGGCTCAAACATTCAAGAGAACCGTTAATGAACCCGATATTTGCTTGTTTCTTCGCTGTGAAACCTGCAGAATTAAGCACTGCATCTCTTGCACGTAGTCAGGTCCTTCCAAGTTTTGTGGCACCGACCTGAATCTGACTGGAACAAAGCTGCACATCTAATTTCTTCAGCCTGAATGAGTCTTTTTGGACTGGGGGTTCTTCAGGGTGGAGATGGTTTAATGTGTTTATAAGCATCCAGGCCAATGCCAGTGGGAGAGGAATCGACT
>NW_008824676.1:908853-917052 GCF_000699105.1 Pygoscelis adeliae
CTGGGCGGGCAAAGGGGGCTGGGTACGGGTCCCCACTGCAGAGCGCACCTCGGTGTGGGTCTGCTCAGCGCTGGTGCTTCAGCCTTCACTGATAAATTCTCAGGAAGCAAAGAAATCCCCTGGAAAAGTGATCGGGAAGGCACTTGCGGTGGTACCTACCGCTGGTGCAGTCCTCGCTCCAGTGGGTTTTCAGGTCCTCAGCGCCGTAATTTTCCTTCCCTGCATGTTTTCCTCAGGATCTAAATGTTTTTTCAGAGAAACTGTATTTGAGTTATTTATTGATAGCGTATTTTCACATGAAAAAATCTACAGGGTTGTAATTTGGACGTAATGTTCCCCAAAAGCCATTCAGGCAAAATTTCTTTTTAACTGTGGCTAATTACGTATACTCGGTTGCTCAATACCAAAAATAAGAGCATCCAATGTAATGTTTATTATTTCTCTCACAAAGGGGAAAAATCATAAATTCTTTCTAATGGGATCTTTAATAATAAAAAAGAACATAATCATTACTATCAAAAGATATATGGCTTCCATGGGGTTTACTTACCAGCATTTTGTCTGATTACGTCTCTGTTATGCTCACAACATTAATTATTGGAGACTAATTAGGCAAAATTGCAATGTAAACCCTAATGAAAACTGGTCTCACAAAACCCTAACTCTCCTTGCCGCATCCTTTCAGCTAGGTAAAATTTCTGCTTGCAGCAAACAGCAGATCTTGCTTGTTCATTTATTTGTCACCCCAAGTCTTCTCCAAGCACCTGGGGGTGTAATGCTTCCCACCGACGAGCGGTTTTACGGTACCGATCGCACAGTTGGCTTTGTTAAAATGAAGCGGGACTATTGACGGTGCAGGTTATTTTCCAGCTTTGCAAGTAGCTGTGCACGGCTCTCCTCGCTCTGTTGTGAATTCTGGTAAATGCTTTGATTCCCTTTGCCTCGTCCTGGCCTCTCCTGCTCTTCCAGGCGGCTGCGCGGCGTCCACGGTGAGCCCCCCGCGTGGCAGGTAGCCCGCCTGCAACGTGACCTCCTTTCCAGCTGGGCTGGAAATGCTTACAGCAGCTTTACTCCAGCAGCTGATGTGCTTGCTCAGCTAAACAAGGTCACAAATTTCTTCCTCCCCAAGGGGCAACTGTCCTGGGATACAACCTTTCACAGGATATCTGAAATACAGTGAATTTCTGCTCACTTGCACAGTTTTTTAGAAGTACAGAAGCATGAAGGAGAGATTAGCCACCTCTATGCTGAACTTCAGCTCAATATGCTCTGCAAACTCCCTTGCTCTGTGGTGGGGATAAAAAAAAGGGAAAGAAAATAGGTAACTGCGTTGCTTCTTTTTTTGGGTAATAGATCTATTTAATTAATTTGCAATATCTCTAATTTTAGCTTGACAGTGGTATAAACCTACATCTCAAAGGATCTCAAGGCTTCTTACAAACAGTATGCAGAGATCAGTGCAGACAAGAGAAGAGCATGGACAAACGCTGAACAGAAAAGTTCTTTTATCTGCAGCAGCTTCTCTTCTTCGCTTGAGATAAATGAAAGGGACAATGTCCACCTGAACACCACCTTCTCCCATCACAGTGCTGTGTAGGCACTGTATGTTGCAGCGAAACCCTGAGAAAATGCCATGGTGACACACGCCAAAGCAGCAGCTTTCCAGGAGAGCTGCTTTGCACGGGTGTTTCTCCCAGCAGTAAGACGAACTGGAGAAGGCAGCAGAGACGGACGGTGTGATCAGCAGCACATTGCAGGGCATGGGGGCTGCTCATGCTCTTCATGCTGCGGGGCCGAGAATCGGAGGTGTTCCCTGGCGATGGCAGGTTGGCCAGTATAGACATGACCTGATTACATCTTGCCCTGTGTTTGGTGGGCATTGAGAGGAGCCCATCACCTTCCTCTCTGCAGCAGCCTCAACCATATTTGAAAAGCTTTTGCATGTCTTCCTTCATCCATCTCTTCCCTAGACTAAACAAGCCCAAGTCTTTCAATCTTTCCTCTTAGGTCATTTTTTTCTGGCCTCTGATCGTTCTCGCTGCTCTCCCTGGACTGTCTCCAGTTGGTCCCCAGCTTCCTCCAAATGCTGTGCCCAGACCAGAGACAGTTCTCCAGCTGAGACCTTCCCACCGCTGCCTGGAGCGGAGGATTACTTCATGTGTCTTACACATGACAGTCCTGTTTATACATCCTGGTACGATGTTTGCTTTTTTTGCAACAGGATGACATTGTGTACTCAGCCCAGACACAACCCAGATTGCTTTCCTTGGAAAGAGTCCCTTGTATAATGTTTTCCTAAATAAAAATAATCATTACTTGAAGCTGTGTCCTTTCTAGTTTCCCAGTGAGGCACATCTGAAGTTTTCTTTTTCTTTTTTTTTCAGTGCTTAACATTTTTCCCCCTCATCCATAACCATTAATATTGCACAGAGGCGATCTTCGGCACAATACACTTCGGATTCCTCACCATCAGAGTGATGGCTTCTTTTTCGTATTTATTTCACTGGGCTTTTCGTATCAATTCAATCTCATCTGGCTAAAAATAAATGTGGAAACTGGGATTTCTGTGCCTATCTCAGGCTGACACAGCTGCCAAGCAGATGTAGCTGCTTTTCAGTTTTCCTGTTTGTAAAATGGGTGCAGCTAAATCTGTCTGTAGCGTAATTATTAGCTTAAATGACAGCCTATGCTGTAAAGGATGCGGCACCTATGGCTCCTTAGGCATTTTCACATGCTGTTCCTCGATGCACAGGCTCATGTTTTTGCAGGTTGAAGGCCAAAAACATTGAAGTTACTTTTTACAGGAAATAAGTTACAGGAGTGTAAGAAACAACCATTTTTTACGTTTGCTAGAGATCCAACCTTGTATGTTGCTTATTTTTTCCCATTTTTTCAGGAAGTCACATTCATTAGCATCTCAATTTACTTATTATTTGGATAATGCTAATGCCTTTTGAAAGGCTTTCTAAATTTCCAGGTTTTAGACAGAAAGAAATTATTCTGTGTCAAAAGAAGTCCTTGTTCCAGGCAAGAATGCAATTTCAGTGCTAATAAATCTTTCCAATGCTTTTTTTTAAGTTCAAGTCCATTTTAATCAGTATAGTAGTGGCTGCTTGGAAACGGACTTTTCACCAGTGGCAAGTAATGCCAACGGCCCGCTGCCTGCAGTTGCGTTTAGCTCCACAAATTGAGACCCTGAGCTCCCCTCTCTCTCCCCTGTGCGCAGTCTGCAGTATTTCATATAGTAGAGGAGACGGACGGTGTTTTCTCTACGCACGCAATAAAAAATGCTCAATGGAAATACAGGGGTTTGTGCCCAAAACCACGAGAAAGGTGTACCTGGCCCAACTTTGGTCATAGACGCTGCTGAAGCACGCTAGAGCACAGTCACCAAGGTACCTGCTTAATCCCTTAGGCAGCCAGGGTAGGCAGCTTTTCGCCTCGTTTTCGACATCTACAAATGTGGTAGACATCTAAGCTCGATTTCTAATCAGTGGAGAAGAAACAAGTACTTCTGAGGCACATTTTATCTGCCATGGTTTGATGTCTACTTTAGGATGAGATGAGATGCTGTAGGCTGCTAAATCCCATCCCTGAAGTCTGCTGGCAGCTCAGGTTTTAGCAGAAAAGTTCTCAAAGTTCATAAAAGTGTTTTTTTTTCCTGTGCATGTGCAAAGACATAATGCCTTTTTGGGTTTTGCTATGTTTTTGCCGTACAAGTACTGAGGAAAGCTGTAACATCCCCAGCTCAGTAAAGCCTTGGTTGACATGAGATCCCAGCCAGCGTCTGTGTTCTCCTCGAACTCCTTGGCAGAAGAGGGAGTCAGGACAGCACCAACAGTAATAATAACAACAACTATACACCACGGATAGTAGGGACTGAAGGAAACCGATAATTACTGCACAGCTTTATTGGTAATTAATTAAAAATAGATCCAAAGATGTCATGTAACCATTACTTTGGTTTGTAACCACGATTTAACTCTATTGGACTCTCTGTACCTCTGGTCACACAGCCAAACAATTTATTCTTCCGTAGCAGCGCTCTGTCCCTGTAGGCCAATTAGGCAGAGATACCACCTTATGAAAGAAACACATGATGAAGCCACATGTCTTTGCTGCAATCAAGGCAAGTCATCACTTCTGCTGTTTATTTCTGATCTTCCCCATGGATTTCCTGGGAGGGTTTTGCCCTGTGAATTATGTTTTGAACCTTTTAATTTATGCAGAGAAGATGATTCTGTGAAAGATAATATTGTGCAATTATCTACAGTTATTACTATAATAGTGAAATGGTGATCTTAATAATTATACTACTAAAGCTAGCATTTCATTAGAGGAGGGCGACTCTGGCTCTAACGATGCACTTTGATACACTGTTTCTGTGATTTGTTAATTGCACTCTCAGAATCAAGTACTGATTCAGTGACCATAAACTCTGCTTCCTATAGCATCATTAGATCATAAACTCCCTAATAGCAGAAAGTTTTAATTATGGAGCACATTCTCTTTACAATAAATATTTCTCAGTGTGACTTGCAGTGTGCAAGCACCAGGAGTCCAAGGGAACTGCAAGTGGGGGTTTGTGGGGGCTGGCAAGTGTGAGCTTGTCTGTTCAAACAGGAGCAGCCCCCATCTCCCCATCAGGTGTAGCAGCGCTAGTGCATCAAAGCCCCCAGCCTCGGCCACTGCCTCCAGGCTCCGTTACAACGTGAGCGTGAAATTGCACTGTAATGCATCCAGACTCTATTACAGCAAATAACTAAAACAGTCACAGAGAAACTTGGAGGTGATGGTACCGGCAGCTTCTGTAAAAATAAACATTCTGCATGCTTATTCTTAAATCGTCCTGCTTAGAAAGTAGGGAGGAGACTGCAATTGGTGACAAAGGTTTTGGGCGTCTGTGAAACGAGCGTCATTCTCATGAGGAGCGCTGTGTGCTCCTCCTCTTGGTGGGTGGGAAAGGGGGTCCCTGCCCCGCATGCGGGGGGCTCTGCTTGCCTCTGCTTCCCGAGGAACTGGCCAGAGCACCCAAGTCGTCCTCCAGCCGCGTCCTCGGGTTTCCCTCCAGCAGAAACGGAGTTGTTTTGGAGACGAGCTCCTCCCCTGCCCAAGTTCAGTCCCGCAGGGAGATGGGATGCGGAGGGGCACAGCCGAAGCCAGGAGGCTCCAGGCAGCAAGCGGGCGTGCGCCTGGGGGCTTTGCCGGGGGCGTTTTAGTATAGTGTGCATATAGAGCAGTATGGAAAGCATGCTCTCTGGAGGATCTCACACCCCCTTTCTATGTGTGGGAGTTATAAAAAAAAAAAAAAATTAAAAAAATTTGAAAATTGTGTTTTTGTCCTCAGGGAACCTGAGGTTCCTCGGGAGGTTCTGCGGGCAAACTGGTGGAAACGAACATTAACACCACCGACATGACCGGTCCCGGTGAGGGGTGGCGAAAGGGCAGGGGCAGGCTGTGGCCACGTGCCCGCCCGGGTGCCCGCCCGTGCCACTTGGCTCTGCCCCGCCGCCGCCGCGTGCCCGCTGGGTGCCGGTCTGCACTGGAGACATGCCGGCCCCCGCGGGAAACGCCGGTCACTCCTTAACCCGCAGCAACGCTGGGTTCTCCTAATAGCACTCCTGCAGCCGGTGTTATTTTACACAATCCACCTGCTGTATCAATAGTCCCAAGGTTTCCTTCTCTTCTCCGCTCCTTGTGGAATTAATTAAATGAAAAAAAGGAAAGGGAAAGGCATTCTCTGCTGGCTGGCGTGTGTTGCTTTCCTCTTTTCAGCACTGAAAAGGCTGTTTACAGGGGTGTGTTTTAAAAAATATTTGGGAACGGTAATTAAGTGGAGAATGGGATAAACAGAAGAACAGCAGAAGTTTTACTCAAGCCACCCATTCACTAGAGTTCCTTGTTCCCCCTTGGTGAGTTACATCATCATCTCCACTGCATTTTTTATCATTACCTAAGAAGATTAACGGCTTTTGGATGCCGGCATGATTTTAAAAGTCCGGTCTCTCCTTAGTGTGTATTCATATTGTGTAATTCCCTATTAAGTTTCACTCCAGCTTCCAGGGGAGAAGAGAGCTCTTTTAGGAGCACAAGCATGAGTGAGATTTACTGCCAGATAGCCTTGTCAGATGTGTGGCAGAACTCCTGTTGAACCTAATGGGATTTGCATACCAGCAATTGCTGAAATAATCTGGCCCCCAAAGCTGTTAAGATCATACATATTAAGCGTACATAAAATAATAGGGAATAAAGACAAATTACTGGGGGATGGGATAAAATCGTTGCCTTTGGAGGAGTGACCCTGACTGGCCGCAGCTGGGGATGTGCTCCAGCGCGCATCCCGCCGTGCTCGGTGCCGGGGATCTGCCAGACCTTCCTGGCCTGGCGGGGCCGCGGGGAGGATGGGGCTGCAGCCGGGATGGCACCCACGGGAGCAGGCGCTGCTCCAGCTTGTCTCCAGCAAGCGCCAGGAAGGTTATCGGCAGCAGGGGACTTTGCGGATGTCTTAACAAATTAATGTGGAAGTATTGTTCCAGAAGATACTTTAAGTGCGAACAAGACTTAGTTTTTCCTACGTAGGAGGAGAGAAGCACGGTGGTCCTCGATGGTTTGTGCAACAGCTCTGCATTTGTTCCAGGGCAACTCCCGTCAACGCAGCGGTGTCTCTGGGATCACTGGCATCCAGGAGACCTTCCAGTGTGCTTCCTGGAACACACCCTGACACTACTAAAAAAACCCTTTTGTTTTGAGAATTTTTATATTGCCATGGCACAAAACTTCTCTAAATCCACGTAAGATTGAAATCTAATTGTCCTTAAGGCTGGCTCCCCAGCAGGCTGCGCACCACTGCCTGCATCACCCCTGTGCCGCTGGCCTGACACGGACACGAGGCCCTGACCGCTCCGACGGCAGCAGGAGTCTTCCTCCCCAGGGGGGCCAAGGAGGGGGCAAACCCCTGCAGCTGTCGGACAATTACTATTCTTAGAACTAGTATTTGTGCCCTCGAGTTTTAGAGCTGAGTTCCCTACCGCTGCAGAGGAAACCCCGCCTGCAAGTCTATTCCCTAATTCCTTAAACTCTGGCTAAGACAGACTGTCCCAGTATTGCATATTGCCAAGACAAAAAATTGCACATAACATGGTTTTGAAAACTCCTAGAGCACGCAAGAAAAATGAATAGACCCACAGAATGTTTTTACAGAATCATCACGTATTTTCAACTCATACCCAGGCAATAAAGCATAAACTAAACCTATTGTGTCGTCGATGCATTTGAGTCTCTGGGAAATAAAGAACAAATTCTGGGATATAAAAGGGCAGAGAGCCTTCAGAGGACAGTGCTTTTGAAAAGCAACTCAGCAAAGAGACTAAATCTTAACCTGCTAGCTTTGTTATTCCTTGGTGGTTTCTAACTAACTGGTATATGTAAGTTACGGCTATTACACACATATTATATACAGACGTATATATTATGTAGTTGTGTGTGTGTATACACAGAGGGAGTGGATCTGCTATGGTTAAGGTGATTATTTTAACATTGTCATCCTGCACGCCTAGCGAATATGTATATTTTGAGATGAATGTTGATATTATTGGTTTCCTCTTATGATCTTTCAGCCTTTTACTTTTGATAACAGAATGTAGAGCAATCCACAAGGAATTATTTGAGTGATTTTCCTAAGACCATCCTGTTCTTTCTGTGGTAAGATATAAATGAGGATTTATATATACCGTCAGCAATGTATAATCCGCCTTCTCTAACCTGTCTGGCAACTTTTATCAGAGCGTGCTGCGAAAAGGGAGAAGTGTGTGGAGTCAGCAGTAACTGTGAATGTGCAATATGTAAAAATAAATCAATAAAAAGGAAAAGAAAGAGGTTTAAAACTTGATGATGTGGCTCCAGGAGAATAGTGCTCAACTAGGGGAAACACCCCCTCTGTCTTTCCCGTGCACGCTGAGGATGGAGGAAGCAGCTTTGCAATCTGAAGGGCACAGCAGCCCCGTGTCCAGGACGGTTTGCTGGTGGGGAGGCCAACTGCTGTGGAAGGACTTGCGTTTGTGCAGGTGTACTCCCTTAGCCTCCAAAGCAGGCTGCAGGCTGCCCGTCGGCAGCGGTCTCTGGCCAGAGCCGAGCCCAACGCACACCCTGTGCCGGACCTGCTCCGGGGGATCAGAGCACAGCCCGGCTCTGCTGGGCTCT
>NW_008824676.1:917121-918557 GCF_000699105.1 Pygoscelis adeliae
GGGCCCGTCGGCGCTGCGCTAGGTATATTGCTGTTGCACACACAGGCAGATTGTCCACCAGATGGTACAGCCTACTCTTTGAGAAATATTTGAAAGGGCAACAAAATACAGCAGAAGCCATTTGACAGTCCACATGGTTAGTGCAAAATTAGCCAAAATGACTCCACTGGAAGCACAGCCAGTGCTGAGCAAAGCTGGAGATGCAGCTGAGTGAAGTGAAGGCACCCAAACCTTCAGAGATTCAGCACAAGTGTTGTGCTCTTCTCCCATCTGTGGTCCTCTTTCCTACCTAGCATTGCTGTTCTGCAGCGCCTTGGGCGTTTGGGACGCCTTTAACTCAAAGCACTGGTGAGACTCGCCCCTGAGTTGCACTGATCACATCTGGACCACGCAAACCTACTGGGTATCGAAAAACCCCCGGACTTTTGCTCCAGTCTCTACCAAGGTCGGCAGAGCTGGAAGAGGGAAAGGAAACTGCAGCCGCAAAGGGATCCCTCCCCTGGGCTCTGTTCCCTCCCGTCCTCCAAAAGCAACTTACTCATCATGCGATTTATGGAAGAGGAGCCCTTTCATTTCTCAACCCGCCTGCATTTCTTCACCCTCCCCGGCCCCCCATGCTGAGTCTGGAGCTCTCTAACCCAGTGCGCGGCATATGGCACAACCCTGGGAAATTTGTTGGGGTGGGAGACTGGGATTTCTGTGAGCGGAAAGCTGGCAGTCCTTGCTGGGACCTGAATAGCTGATGCTTTCAAATACTGCCCGTTCCCACGTTTGCCCGCCGAGCTGCAGTAAAAGGGGGTGCACGGGGCTGAGCAGGGGCTGGGCTCAGGGGCCCGTGGGGTCAAGCCCCGCAGCCACCCCAATGCGGTGAGGAAGGGGGAGCCCAGGGCAGGGCAGGAGCAGGCAGAGACCCCGAGCAAAGGGCTTGAGCCCAGGGCAGAGATACGGGGAGCAGGGGGACGTCCAATGGGAAACACAGGGGTACCGGCAATCCCAAACTCTGCTAACGTATTCCTCACACACTGGAAGAGGTTTTATTGTGGACAACACATGACAGTAACAAAATACTAAATTTTTCAGCTTCGCCTGAAATTCTTCGATTTTTAGTTCCTGGTAGGATTTTGTTCTGGGGTGGGGAGAGGTGGGGAAAGGGTGGAAGGTTGGAATTACACATCTCACCCCAAAGAAACATGTCCCCAGCACAATGGTTTTCACCAAGGAAACCCGGGGCGTAACACAAAGCATCCCAAGCAGTTTCCCTTCCTGCTTTACAAGCACGTGCAATGGAAAAGGAGAGAACAACCCGTGCCGTGGCGGGGGGAGGGGGGCTCGCCGCTTGGGCAAAGCCTCCCCCAGCCTCCCGCGGTTCCGCCGGACCAAGGAGGAGCAAACGGGGCTGTGGCCCATCCCGGCAGCGGCAACACTGTCCCTCCTCA
>NW_008824676.1:918576-919815 GCF_000699105.1 Pygoscelis adeliae
CCCTGGGGCCAGGGGGGCCAGCAGCAAATCCCGCACCTGTAGGAGCGAGGAGATGGCAGGGGAGGACACGTGCCCACCTCCCCAGTGTGGACACAGCGATGCAGCCCAGTGTTGGTACAGAGATGTCCTCATACAAAAAAAAAGAGCCAAGAAAGGAGCTGCTGAGTGTCCTAATTGGATCCCGGCAAGAGTTACTGCATTGCCACTGATTTAGGCAATTAAAGGCACAGTCTCTGCTGCTCAAAAGCTGACATCTTCAGGTGGCTCATAACAAAAATGAATACCGCTGCTAACTGTGCCACCTAGTCATGCTGTAAAGTAAATTAATTACTGCAACAGAACTAATAATAACAGTTCGGGCAGAATAGGAGCAATATTATGGTTTACCATCAGAGACTGTGCTGAGACTTTTGCCTCTCTGCTGCCCATGAGTGCAACCCGGCAATTGCTGACTGTAACATTTCTATTGTATAGTTTATGCTAAATATGCATATCTTAATTGCATTAGTCAAAATAATTAGCTAATATATTTTTGCATAATGACGAGGTAAGCAAATATCACCATAGCTCAGTGCTTCTTGCATGAGTAAATTTGGAAAATTAATAGACTCCCAAATTCCTAATTATCTGTCTTTTATTCCAAACTCAAACAATGAAATGCTATTGCACACTCCTGGGCATCTTGTAATTTAGTTTGCACCTTGAAAATTTTAAAGCACCTGTTTTTCTTTTTCCTTTTTTCCCCACCTTTGAAAAGGAAATGTGAACAATCCTTCCTCCCCTTCACTGTCTTAGGGAATGAGGCTGCTGCACTCAAAGTGGAGGATCACAAGGTTTGTGAGCTTCCTAATTTCCAGACAGAGCTGGGGGTAGGAATTAGAATAAAAGCATCTTAGACTTAAAAATATATATTGAATTGGAAAAATACTAGAAGTTAATTCTTTAGGTGGGGAAAATGGGCAGTAATGTCTATTAGGCATTCAATACCTCTGGAGGTGGATTGTTTCTCTATGTGTGTTTTCAGAAGTGCTGGTCTGGAGTGTTCCTAAATCACTAAAAAACCCCACCAAATCCTGAGATTGTGCTAAAAAAAGGGCATTTTGTAAATAAGTGTTTTTGTGCATCTCTAATTTGCCAATTTTCATTTGCCTTCTGACGGTGCAGAATTCAGCAGTTGTTCTTCTCCTGGGTAAAAAGAAAGCGGACGAGACGGTGGCTGCACAGCCGCAGCGCCCCGGG